>NC_090371.1:235083240-235395715 GCF_036365525.1 Heterodontus francisci
ACGGGGAGTGAACGACCGAGGGGTGGGATATGAAGTGACGAGACGGGGAGTGATGGACCGAGGGGTGAGGCGTGAAGTGACGAGACGGGGATTGATCGACCGAGGGGTGGGGCATGAAGTGGCGAGACGGGGAGTGATCGACCGAGGGGTGGGATGGGAAGTGGCGAGACGGGGACTGATCGACCGAGGGGTGGGAAGTGAAGTGGCGAGACGGGGAGTGAGCGACCGAGGGGTGCGGCGTGAAGTGGCGAGATGGGGAGTGATCGACCGAGGGGTGGAATGTGAAGTGGCGAGACGGGGAGTGATCGACCGAGGGGAGGGATGTGATATGACGAGACGGGGTGTGATTGACCGAGGGGTGGGATGTGAAGTGACGAGACGGGGAGTGATCGACCGAGGGGTGGGGCGTGAAGTGGCGAGACGGGGAGTGATCGACCGAGGGGTGGGATGTGAAGTGGCGAGACGGGGAGTGATCGACCGAGGGGTGGGATGTTAAGTGGCGAGAGGTGGAGTGATCGACCGAGGGGTGGGATGTGAAGTGGCGAGACGGGGAGTGATCGACCGAGGCGTGGGCATGAAGCGCCGAGACGGGGAGTGATCGACCGAGGGGTGGGATGTGAAGAGGCGAGACGGGGAGTGATCGGCCGAGGGGTGGGATGTGAAGTGGCGAGACGGGGAGTGATCGGCCGATCGGTGGGACGTGAAGTGGCGAGACGGGGAGTGATCGACTGAGGGGTGGGACGCGAAGTGACGTGACGGGGAGTGATCGACCGAGGGGTGGGATCTGAAGTGGCGAGACGGGGAGTGATCTACCGAGGGGTTGGGCGTTAAGTGGCGAGACGTGGAGTGATCGACCGAGGCGTGTGATGTGTAGTGGCGAGACGGGGAGTGATCGACCGAGGGGCGGGGTGTGAAGTGGCGAGACGGGGAGTGATCGACTGAGGGGTGGGGCGTGAAGTGGCGAGACGGGGAGTGATCGACCGAGTGGTGGGATTTGAAGTGGCGAGACGGGGAGTGATCGACCGAGGGGTGGGGTGAGAAGTGGCGAGACGGGCAGTGATCGACCGAGGGGTGGGATGTGAAGTGACGAGACGGGGAGTGATCGACCGAGGGGTGGGATGTAAAGTGACGGGATGGGGAGTGATCGACCGAGGGGTGGGATGTGAAGTGACGAGACGGGGAGTGATCGACCGAGGGGTGGGATGTGTAGTGGCGAGACGGGGAGTGATCGACTAGGGGGTGGGGCGTGAAGAGGCGAGAAGGGGACTGAACGGCCGAGGGGTGGGATGTGAAGTGACGAGATGGGGAGTGATCGACCGAGGGGCGGGGCGTGAAGTGGCGAGATGGGGAGTGATCGACTGAGGGGTGGGGTGTGAAGTGGCGAGACGGGCAGTGATCGACCGAGGGGTGGGATGTGAAGTGACTGGACGGGGAGTGATCGACCGAGGGGTGGGATGTAAAGTGACGGGATGGGGAGTGATCGACCGAGGGGTGTGATGTGAAGTGGTGAGACAGGGAGTGATCGGCCGAGGGGTGGGATGTGAAGTGGCGAGATGGGGAGTGATCGACCGAGGGGCAGGGCGTGAAGTGGCGAGACGGGGAGTGATCGACCGAGGGGTGGGGCGTGAAGTGGCGAGACAGGGAGTGATCGACCGAGAGGTGTGATTTGAAGTGGCGAGACGGGGAGTGATTGACCGAGGGGTGGGGCGTGAAGTGGTGAGACGGGGAGTGATCGACCGAGGGGTGGGGCGTGAAGTGGCGAGACGGGGAGTGATCGACCGAGGGGTGAGATGTGAAGTGATGAGACGGGGAGTGATGGACCGAGGGGTGGGATGTAAAGTGACGGGACGGGGACTGATCGACCGAGGGGTGGGATGTGAAGTGACGAGACGGGGAGTGATCGACCGAGGGGTGGGATGTAAAGTGACGGGACGGGGAGTGATCGACCGAGTGGTGGGATGTGAAGTGACGTGACGGTGAGTGATCGACCGAGGGGTGGGATGTGAAGTGACGAGACGGGGAGTGATCGACCGAGGGGTGGGATGTGAAGTGACAAGACGGGGAGTGATTGACCGAGGGGTGGGATGTGTAGTGGCGAGACGGGGAGTGATCGACCGAGGGGTGTGATGTTAAGTGGGAGACAGGGAGTGATCGGCCGAGGGGTGGGATGTGAAGTGGCGAGATGGGGAGTGATCGACCGAGGGGCGGGGCGTGAAGTGGCGAGATGGGGAGTGATCGACCGAGGGGTGGGGCGTGAAGTGGCGAGACAGGGAGTGATCGACCGAGGGGTGGGATTTGAAGTGGCGAGACGGGGAGTGATTGACCGAGGGGTGGGGCGTGAAGTGGCGAGACGGGGAGTGATCGACCGAGGGGTGGGGCGTGAAGTGGCGAGACGGGGAGTGATCGACCGAGGGGTGGGATGTGAAGTGACGAGACGGGGAGTGATCGAACGAGGGGTGGGATGTAAAGTGACGGGACGGGGAGCGATCGAACGAGGGGTGGGATGTGAAGTGACGAGACGGGGAGTGATCGACCGAGGGGTGTGATGTGAAGTGGTGAGACGGGGAGTGATCGACCGAGGGGTGGGGTGTGAAGTGCCGAGACGGGGAGTGATCAACCGAGGGGTGTGGTGTGAAGTGGCAAGACGGGCAGTGATCGACCGAGGGGTGGGCGTGAAGTGGCGAGACGGGAAGTGATCGACGGAGGGGTGGGATGTGAAGTGGCGAGATGGGGAACGATCGGCCGAGGGGTGGGATGTGAAGTGGCGAGACGGGGAGTGATCGGCCTAGGGGTGGGATGTGAAGTGACGAGACGGGGAGTGATCGACCGAGGGGTGAGGCGTGAAGTGACGAGACGGGGATTGATCGACCGAGGGGTGGGGCATGAAGTGGCGAGACGGGGAGTGATCGTCCGAGGGGTGGGATGTGAAGTGGCGAGACGGGGAGTGATCGACCGAGGGGTGGGAAGTGAAGTGGCGAGACGGGGAGTGAGCGACCGAGGGGTGCGGCATGAAGAGGCGTGATGGGGAGTGATCGACCGAGGGGTGGGATGTGAAGTGGCGAGACGGGGAGTGATCGAACGAGGGGTGGGTTGTGATATGACGAGACGGGGAGTGATCGACCGAGGGGTGGGATGTGAAGTGACGAGACGGGGAGTGATCGAACGAGGGGTGGGGCGTGAAGTGGCTAGACGGGGAGTGATCGACCGAGGGGTGGGATGTGAAGTGGCGAGACGGGGAGTGATCGACCGAGGGGTGGGATGTGAAGTGGCGAGATGTGGAGTGATCGACCGAGGGGTGTGATGTGAAGTGGCGAGACGGGGAGTGATCGACCGAAGCGTGGGCATGAAGTGCCGAGACGGGGAGTGATCGAACGAGGGGTGGGATGTGAAGAGGCGAGACGGGGAGTGATCGGCCGAGGGGTGGGATGTGAAGTGGCGAGACGGGGAGTGATCGGCCGATCGGTGGGACGTGAAGTGGCGCGACGTGGAGTGATCGACTGAGGCGTGGGACGCGAAGTGACGTGACGGCGAGTGATCGACCGAGGGGTGGGATCTGAAGTGGCGAGACGGGGAGTGATCGACCGAGGGGTTGGGCGTGAAGTGGCGAGACGGGGAGTGATCGACCGAGGCGTGGGATTTGTAGTTGCGAGACGGGGAGTGATCGACCGAGGGGTGGGGCGTGAAGTGGCGAGACGGGCAGTGATCGACCGAGGGGTGAGATGTGAAGTGACGAGACGGGGAGTGATCGACCGAGGGGTGGGATGTAAAGTGACGGGACGGGGAGTGATCGACCGAGGGGTGGGATGTGAAGTGACGAGACGGGGAGTGATCGACCGAGGGGTGGGATGTAAAGTGACGGGACGGGGAGTGATCGACCGAGGGGTGGGATGTGAAGTGACGTGACGGTGAGTGATCGACCGAGGGGTGGGATGTGAAGTGACGAGACGGGGAGTGATCGACCGAGGGGTGGGATGTGAAGTGACAAGACGGGGAGTGATTGACCGAGGGGTGGGATGTGTAGTGGCGAGACGGGGAGTGATCGACCGAGGGGTGTGATGTGAAGTGGGAGACAGGGAGTGATCGGCCGAGGGGTGGGATGTGAAGTGGCGAGATGGGGAGTGATCGACCGAGGGGCGGGGCGTGAAGTGGCGAGATGGGGAGTGATCGACCGAGGGGTGGGGCGTGAAGTGGCGAGACAGGGAGTGATCGACCGAGGGTTGGGATTTGAAGTGGCGAGACGGGGAGTGATTGACCGAGGGGTGGGGCGTGAAGTGGCGAGACGGGGAGTGATCGACCGAGGGGTGGGGCGTGAAGTGGCGAGACGGGGAGTGATCGACCGAGGGGTGGGATGTGAAGTGACGAGACGGGGAGTGATCGAACGAGGGGTGGGATGTAAAGTGACGGGACGGGGAGTGATCGAACGAGGGGTGGGATGTGAAGTGACGAGACGGGGAGTGATCGACCGAGGGATGTGATGTGAAGTGGTGAGACGGGGAGTGATCGACCGAGGGGTGGGGTGTGAAGTGGCGAGACGGGGAGTGATCAACCGAGGGGTGTGGTGTGAAGTGGCAAGACGGGGAGTGATCGACCGAGGGGTGGGCGTGAAGTGGCGAGACGGGGAGTGATCGACCGAGGGGTGGGATGTGAAGTGGCAAGATGGGGAACGATCGGCCGAGGGGTGGGATGTGAAGTGGCGAGACGGTGAGTGATCGACCGAGGGGTGGGATGTGAAGTGGCGAGACGGGGAGTGATCGACCGAGGGGTGGGATGTGAAGTGGCGAGACGGGGAGTGATCGGCCGAGGGGTGGGATGTGAAGTGACGAGACGGGGAGTGAACGACCGAGGGGTGGGATGTGAAGTGACGAGACGGGGAGTGATCGACCGAGGGGTGAGGCGTGAAGTGACGAGACGGGGATTGATCGACCGAGGGGAGGGTCATGAAGTGGCGAGACGGGGAGTGATCGACCAAGGGGTGGGATGTGAAGTGGCGAGACGGGGACTGATCGACCGAGGGGTGGGAAGTGAAGTGGCGAAACGGGGAGTGAGCGACCGAGGGGTGCGGCGTGAAGAGGCGTGATGGGGAGTGATCGACCGAGGGGTGGGATGTGAAGTGGCGAGACGGGGAGTGATCGACCGAGGGGTGGGTTGTGATATGACGAGACGGGGAGTGATCGACCGAGGGGTGGGATGTGAAGTGACGAGACGGGGAGTGATCGACCGAGGGGTGGGGCGTGAAGTGGCTCGACGGGGAGTGATCGACCGAGGGGTGGGATGTGAAGTGGCGAGACGGGGAGTGATCGACCGAGGGGTGGGATGTGAAGTGGCGAGATGTGGAGTGATCGACCGAGGGGTGGGATGTGAAGTGGCGAGACGGGGAGTGATCGACCGAAGCGTGGGCATGAAGTGCCGAGACGGGGAGTGATCGAACGAGGGGTGGGATGTGAAGAGGCGAGACGGGGAGTGATCGGCCGAGGGGTGGGATGTGAAGTGGCGAGACGGGGAGTGATCGGTCGATCGGTGGGACGTGAAGTGGCGCGACGTGGAGTGATCGACTGAGGGGTGAGACGCGAAGTGACGTGACGGGGAGTGATCGAACGAGGGGTGGGATCTGAAGTGGCGAGACGGGGAGTGATCGACCGAGGGGTTGGGCGTGAAGTGGCGAGACGGGGAGTGATCGACCGAGGCGTGGGATTTGTAGTGGCGAGACGGGGAGTGATCGACCGAGGGGTGGGGCGTGAAGTGGCGAGAAGGGGACTGAACTGCCGAGGGGTGGGATGTGAAGTGACGAGATGGGGAGTGATCGACCGAGGGGCGGGGCGTGAAGTGGCGAGACGGGGAGTGATCGACTGAGGGGTGGGGCGTGAAGTGGCGAGACGGGGAGTGATCGACCGAGAGGTGGGATTTGAAGTGGCGAGGCGGGAAGTGATCGACCGAGGGGTGGGATGTAAAGTGACGGGACAGGGAGTGATCGACCGAGGGGTGGGATGTGAAGTGACGAGACGGGGAGTGATCGACCGAGGGGTGGGATGTGAAGTGACGAGACGGGGAGTGATCGACCGAGGGGTCGGGCGTGAAGTGGCGAGACGGGGAGTGATCGACCGAGGGGTGGGGTGTGAAGTGACGAGACGGGGAGTGATCGACCGAGGGATGGGATGTAAAGTGACGGGATGGGGAGTGATCGACCGAGGGGTGGGATGTGAAGTGACGAGACGGGGAGTGATCGACCGAGGGTTGGGATGTGAAGTGACGAGACGGGGAGTGATCGACCGATGGGTGGGATGTGAAGTGACGAGACGGGGAGTGATCGACCGAGGGGCGGGGCGTGAAGTGGCGAGACGGGGAGTGATCGACTGAGGGGTGGGGCATGAAGTGGCGAGACAGGGAGTGATCGACCGAGGGGTGGGAATTGAAGTGGCGAGACGGGGAGTGATTGACCGAGGGGTGGGGCGTGAAGTGGCGAGACGGGGAGTGATCGACCGAGGGGTGGGGCGTGAAGTGGCGAGACGGGTAGTGATCGACCGAGGGGTGGGATGTGAAGTGACGAGACGGGGAGAGATCGACCGAGGGGTGGGATGTAAAGGGACGGGACGGGGAGTGATCGACCGAGGGGTGGGATGTGAAGTGACGAGACGGGGAGTGATCGACCGAGGGGTGGGATGTAAAGTGACGGGACGGGGAGTGATCGACCGAGGGGTGGGATGTGAAGAGACGAGACGGTGAGTGATCGACTGAGGGGTGGGATGAGAAGTGACGAGACGGGGAGAGATCGACCGAGGGGTGGGATGTGAAGTGACGAGACGGGGATTGATCGACCGAGGGGTGGGATGTGTAGTGGCGAGACGGGGAGTGATCGACCGAGGGGTGTGATGTGAAGTGGTGAGACAGGGAGTGGTCGGCCGAGGGGTGGGATGTGAAGTGGCGAGATGGGGTGTGATCGACCGAGGGGCGGTGCGTGAAGTGGCGAGACGGGGAGTGATCGACCGAGGGGTGGGGCGTGAAGTGGCGAGACTGGGAGTGATCGACCGAGGGGTGGGATTTGAAGTGGCGAGACGGGGAGTGTTCGACCGAGGGGTGGGGCGTGAAGTGGCGAGACGGGGAGTGATCGACCGAGGGGTGGGGCGTGAAGTGGAGAGACGGGGAGTGATCGACCGAGGGGTGGGCGTGAAGTGGCGAGACGGGGAGTGATCGACCGAGGGGTGGGATGTGAAGTCGCGAGATGGGGAACGATCGGCCGAGGGGTGCGATGTGAAGTGGCGAGACGGGGAGTGATCGACCGAGGGGTGGGATGTGAAGTGGCGAGACGGGGAGTGATCGACCGAGGGGTGGGATGTGAAGTGGCGAGACGGGGAGTGATCGGCCGAGGGGTGGGATGTGAAGTGACGAGACGGGGAGTGGACGACCGAGGGGTGGGATGTGAAGTGACGAGACGGGGAGTGATCGACCGAGGGGTGAGGCGTGAAGTGACGAGACGGGGATTGATCGACCGAGGGGTGGGGCATGAAGTGGCGAGACGGGGAGTGATCGACCGAGGGGAGGGATGTGAAGTGGCGAGACGGGGAGTGAGCGACCGAGGGGTGCGGCGTGAAGTGGCGAGATGGGGAGTGATCGACCGAGGGGTGGGATGTGAAGTGGCGAGACGGGGAGTGATCGACCGAGGGGTGGGTTGTGATATGACGAGACGGGGAGTGATCGACCGAGGGGTGGGATGTGAAGTGACGAGACGGGGAGTGATCGACCGAGGAGTGAGGCGTGAAGTGACGAGATGGGGATTGATCGACCGAGGGGTGGGGCATGAAGTGGCGAGACGGGGAGTGATCGACCGAGGGGTGGGATGTGAAGTGGCGAGACGGGGAGTGAGCGACCGAGGGGTGCGGCGTGAAGTGGCGAGACGGGGAGTGATCGACCGAGGGGTGGGATGTGAAGTGGCGAGACGGGGAGTGATCGACCGAGGGGTGGGATGTGAAGTGGCGAGACGGGGAGTGATCGACCGAGGGGTGGGATGTGAAGTGGCGAGATGTGGAGTGATCGACCGAGGGGTGGGATGTGAAGTGGCGAGACGGGGAGTGATCGACCGAGGCGTGGGCATGAAGTGCCGAGACGGGGAGTGATCGACCGAGGGGTGGGATGTGAAGAGGCGAGACGGGGAGTGATCGGCCGAGGGGTGGGATGTGAAGTGGCGAGATGTGGAGTGATCGACCGAGGGGTGGGATGTGAAGTGGCGAGACGGGGAGTGATCGACCGAGGCGTGGGCATGAAGTGCCGAGACGGGGAGTGATCGACCGAGGGGTGGGATGTGAAGAGGCGAGACGGGGAGTGATCGGCCGAGGGGTGGGATGTGAAGTGGCGAGACGGGGAGTGATCGGCCGAGGGGTGGGACGTGAAGTGGCGAGATGGGGAGTGATCGACTGAGGGGTGGGACGCGAAGTGATTTGACGGGGAGTGATCGACCGAGGGGTGGGATCTGAAGTGGCGAGATGGGGAGTGATCGACCGAGGGGTTGGGCTTGAAGTGGCGAGACGGGGAGTGATCGACCGAGGCGTGGAATGTGTAGTGGCGAGACGGGGAGTGATCGACCGAGGGGTGGGGCGTGAAGTGACGAGATGGGGAGTGATCGACCGAGGGGCGGGGCGTGAAGTGGCGAGACGGGGAGTGATCGACCGAGGGGTGGGATGTAAAGTGACGGGACGGGGAGTGATCGACCGAGGGGTGGGATGTGCAGTGACGAGACGGGGAGTGATCGACCGAGGGGTGGGATGTGAAGTGACGGTACGGGGAGTGATCGACCGAGGGGTGGGATGTGCAGTGACGAGACGGGGAGTGATCGACCGAGGGGTGGGATGTGAAGTGACGAGACGGGGAGTGATCGACCGAGGGGTGGGGCGTGAAGTGGCGAGACGGGGAGTGATCGACCGAGGGGTGGGGTGTGAAGTGGCGAGACGGGGAGTGATCGACCGAGGGGAGGGATGTGAAGTGACGAGATGGGGAGTGATCGACTGAGGGGTGGGATGTAAAGTGACGGGATGGGGAGTGATCGACCGAGGGGTGGGATGTGAAGTGAAGAGACGGGGAGTGATCTACCGAGGGGTGGGATGTGAAGTGACGAGATGAGGACTGATCGACCGAGGGGTGGGATGTGAAGTGACGAGACGGGGAGTGATCGACCGAGGGGTGGGATGTGAAGTGCCGAACGGGGAGTGATCGACCGAGGGGTGCGATGAGAAGTGACAAGGTGGGGAGTGATCGTCCGAGGGGTGTGATGTGAAGTGGTGAGACGGGGTGTGATCGACCGAGGGGTGGGGCGCGAAGTGGCGAGACGGGGAGTGATCGACCGAGGGGTGTGGTGTGAAGTGGCAAGACGGGGAGTGATCGACCGAGGGGTGGGATGTGAAGTGACGAGACGGGGAGTGATCGA
The DNA here is from genome assembly GCF_036365525.1 of Heterodontus francisci. Taxonomy (NCBI): domain Eukaryota; kingdom Metazoa; phylum Chordata; class Chondrichthyes; order Heterodontiformes; family Heterodontidae; genus Heterodontus; species Heterodontus francisci. The sequence goes on from NC_090371.1 coordinate 235,092,653, forward strand.
CCGAGGGGTGGGATGTGAAGTGACGAGACGGGGAGTGACCGACAGAGGGGTGGGGCGTGAAGTGGCGAGACGGGGAGTGATCGACCGAGGGGTGGGGTGTGAAGTGGCGAGACGGGGTGTGATCGACCGAGGGGTGGGATGTGAAGTGACGAGATGGGGAGTGATCGACTGAGGGGTGGGATGTAAAGTGACGGGATGGGGAGTGATCGACCGAGGGGTGGGATGTGAAGTGACGAGACGGGGAGTGATCTACCAAGGGGTGGGATGTGAAGTGATGAGACGAGGACTGATCGACCGAGGGGTGGGATGTGAAGTGATGAGACGAGGACTGATCGACCGAGGGGTGGGATGTGAAGTGACGAGACGGGGAGTGATCGACCGAGGGGTGGGATGTGAAGTGGCGAAACGGGGAGTGATCGACCGAGGGGTGCGATGTGAAGTGACAAGGTGGGGAGTGATCGTCCGAGGGGTGTGATGTGAAGTGGTGAGACGGGGTGTGATCGACCGAGGGGTGGGGCGCGAAGTGGCGAGACGGGGAGTGATCGACCGAGGGGTGTGGTGTGAAGTGGCAAGACGGGGAGTGATCGACCGAGGGGTTGGGCGTGAAGTGGGGAGACGGGGAGTGATCGACCGAGGGGTAGGATGTGAAGTGGTGAGACAGGGAGTGATCGACCGAGGCGTGGGCATGAAGTGCCGAGACGGGGTGTGATCGACCGAGGGGTGGGATGTGAAGAGGCGAGACGGGGAGTGATCGGCCGAGGGGTGGGATGTGAAGTGGCGAGACGGGGAGTGATCGGCCGACAGGTGGGACGTGAAGTGGCGCGACGTGGAGTGATCGACTGAGTGGTGGGACGCGAAGTGACGTGACGGGGAGTGATCGACCGAGGGGTGGGATCTGAAGTGGCGAGACGGGGAGTGATCGACCGAGGGGTTGGGCGTGAAGTGGCGAGACGGGGAGTGATCGACCGAGGCGTGGGATGTGTAGTGGCGAGACGGGGAGTGATCGACCGAGGTGTGGGGAGTGAAGTGACGAGAAGGGGACTGAACTGCCGAGGGGTGGGATGTGAAGTGACGAGATGGGGAGTGATCGACCGAGGGGCGGGGCGTGAAGTGGCGAGACGGGGAGTGATCGACTGAGGGGTGGGGCGTGAAGTGGCGAGACGGGGAGTGATCGACCGAGTGGTGGGATTTGAAGTGGCGAGACGGGGAGTGATCGACCGAGGGGTGGGATGTAAAGTGACGGGACAGGGAGTGATCGACCGAGGGGTGGGATGTGAAGTGACGAGACGGGGAGTGATCGACCGAGGGGTGGGATGTGAAGTGACGAGACGGGGAGTGATCGACCGAGGGGTGGGGCGTGAAGTGGCGAGACGGGGAGTGATCGACCGAGGGGTGGGGTGTGAAGTGGCGAGACGGGGAGTGATCGACCGAGGGGTGGGATGTGAAGTGACGAGACGGGGAGTGATCGACCGAGGGGTGGGATGTAAAGTGACGGGATGGGGAGTGATCGACCGAGGGGTGGGATGTGAAGTGCCGAGACGGGGAGTGATCGACCGAGGGGTGGGATGTGAAGTGACGAGACGGGGTGTGATTGACCGAGGGGTGGGATGTGAAGTGACGAGACGGGGAGTGATCGACCGAGGGGTGGGATGTGAAGTGGCGAAACGGGGAGTGATCGACCGAGGGGTGTGATGTGAAGTGGTGAGACAGGGAGTGATCGGCCGAGGGGTGGGATGTGAAGTGGCAAGATGGGGAGTGATCGAACGAGGGGCGGGGCGTGAAGTGGCAAGACGGGGAGTGATCGACTGAGGGGTTGGGCATGAAGTGGCGAGACAGGGAGTGATCGACCGAGGGGTGGGATTTGAAGTGGCGAGACGGGGAGTGATTGACCGAGGGGTGGGGCGTGAAGTGGCGAGACGGGGAGTGATCGACCGAGGGGTGGGGCGTGAAGTGGCGAGATGGGTAGTGATCGACCGAGGGGTGGGATGTGAAGTGACGAGACGGGGAGTGATCGACCGAGGGGTGGGATGTAAAGTGACGGGACGGGGAGTGATCGACCGAGGGGTGGGATGTGAAGTGACGAGACGGGGAGTGATCAACCGAGGGGTGGGATGTAAATTGACGGGACGGGGAGTGATCGACCGAGGGGTGGGATGTGAAGTGACGAGACGGTGAGTGATCGACCGAGGGGTGGGATGTGAAGTGACGAGACGGGGAGTGATCGACCGAGGGGTGGGATGTGAAGTGACGAGACGGGGAGTGATCGACCGAGGGGTGGGACGTGAAGTGACGAGACGGGTAGTGATCGACCGAGGGGTGGGATGTGAAGTGGCGAAACGGGGAGTGATCGACCGAGGGGTGTGATGTGAAGTGGTGAGACAGGGAGTAATCGGCCGAGGGGTGGGATGTGAAGTGGCGAGATGGGGAGTGATCGAACGAGGGGCGGGGCGTGAAGTGGCAAGACGGGGAGTGATCGACTGAGGGGTTGGGCATGAAGTGGTGAGACAGGGAGTGATCGACCGAGGGGTGTGATTTGAAGTGGCGAGACGGGGAGTGATTGACCGAGGGGTCGGGCGTGAAGTGGCGAGACGGGGAGTGATCGACCGAGGGGTGGGGCGTGAAGTGGCGAGACGGGTAGTGATCGACCGAGGGGTGGGATGTGAAGTGACGAGACGGGGAGTGATCGACCGAGGGGTGGGATGTAAAGTGACGGGACGGGGAGTGATCGACCGAGGGGTGGGATGTGAAGTGACGAGACGGGGAGTGATCGACCGAGGGGTGGGATGTAAAGTGACGGGACGGGGAGTGATCGACCGAGGGGTGGGATGTGAAGTGACGAGACGGTGAGTGATCGACCGAGGGGTGGGATGTGAAGTGACGAGACGGGGAGTGATCGACCGAGGGGTGGGATGTGAAGTGACGAGACGGGGAGTGATCGACCGAGGGGTGGGATGTGTAGTGGCGAGACGGGGAGTGATCGACCGAGGGGTGTGATGTGAAGTGGTGAGATAGGGAGTGGTCGGCCGCCGGGTGGGATGTGAAGTGGCGAGATGGGGAGTGATCGACCGAGGTGCGCTGCGTGAAGTGGCGAGACGGGGAGTGATCGACCGAGGGGTGGGGCGTGAAGTGGCGAGACAGGGAGTGATCGACCGAGGGATGGGATTTGAAGTGGCGAGACGGGGAGTGATCGACCGAGGGGTGGGGCATGAAGTGGCGAGACGTGGAGTGATCAACCGAGGGGTGGGGCGTGAAGTGGTGAGACGGGGAGTGATCGACCGAGGGGTGGGATGTGAAGTGACGAGACGGGGAGTGATCGAACGAGGGGTGGGATGTAAAGTGATGGGACGGGGTGTGATCGAACGAGGGGTGGGATGTGAAGTGACGAGATGGGGAGTGATCGACCGAGGGGTGGGATGTGAAGTGACGAGACGGGGAGTGATCGACCGAGGGGTGGGATGTGAAGTGGCGAAACGGGGAGTGATCGACCGAGGGGTGCGATGTGAAGTGACGAGATGGGGAGTGATCGTCCGAGGGGTATGATGTGAAGTGGTGAGACGGGGAGTGATCGACCGAGGGGTGGGATGTGAAGTGGCGAGACGGGGAGTGATCGACCGAGGGGTGTGATGTGAAGTGGTGAGACGGGGAGTGATCGACCGAGGGATGGGGTGTGAAGTGGCGAGACGGGGAGTGATCAACCGAGGGGTGTGGTGTGAAGTGGCAAGACGGGGAGTGATCGACCGAGGGGTGGGCGTGAAGTGGCGAGACGGGGAGTGATCGACCGAGGGGTGGGATGTGAAGTCGCGAGATGGGGAACGATCGGCCGAGGGGTGCGATGTGAAGTGGCGAGACGGGGAGTGATCGACCGAGGGGTGGGATGTGAAGTGGCGAGACGGGGAGTGATCGACCGAGGGGTGGGATGTGAAGTGGCGAGACGGGGAGTGATCGGCCGAGGGGTTGGATGTGAAGTGACGAGACGGGGAGTGGACGACCGAGGGGTGGGATGTGAAGTGACGAGACGGGGAGTGATCGACCGAGGGGGGAGGCGTGAAGTGACAAGACGGGGATTGATCGACCGAGGGGTGGTGCATGAAGTGGCGAGACGGGGAGTGATCGACCGAGGGGAGGGATGTGAAGTGGCGAGACGGGGAGTGATCGACCGAGGGGTGGGATCTGAAGTGGCGAGACGGGGAGTGATCGACTGAGGGGTTGGGCGTGAAGTGGCGAGACGGAGAGTGATCGACCGAGGCGTGGGATGTGTAGTGGCGAGACGGGGAGTGATCGACCGAGGGGTGGGATGTAAAGTGACGGGACAGGGAGTGATCGACCGAGGGGTGGGATGTGAAGTGACGAGACGGGGAGTGATCGACCGAGGGGTGTGATGTGAAGTGGTGAGACGGGGAGTGATCGACCGAGGGGAGGGGTGTGAAGTGGCGAGACGGGGAGTGATCAACCGAGGGGTGCGATGTGAAGTGACGAGATGGGGAGTGATCGACCGAGGGGCGGGGCGTGAAGTGGCGAGACGGGGAGTGATCGACTGAGGGGTGGGGCGTGAAGTGGCGAGACGGGGAGTGATCGACCGAGTGGTGAGATTTGAAGTGGCGAGACGGGGAGTGATCGACCGAGGGGTGGGATGTAAAGTGACGGGACAGGGAGTGATCGACCGAGGGGTGGGATGTGAAGTGACGAGACGGGGAGTGATCGACCGAGGGGTGTGATGTGAAGTGGTGAGACGGAGAGTGATCGACCGAGGGGTGGGGTGTGAAGTGGCGAGACGGGGAGTGATCAACCGAGGGGTGTGGTGTGAAGTGGCAAGACGGGGAGTGATCGACCGAGGGGTGGGCGTGAAGTGGCGAGACGGGGAGTGATCGACCGAGGGGTGGGATGTGAAGTCGCGAGATGGGGAACGATCGGCCGAGGGGTGCGATGTGAAGTGGCGAGACGGGGAGTGATCGACCGAGGGGTGGGATGTGAAGTGGCGAGACGGGGAGTGATCGACCGAGGGGTGGGATGTGAAGTGGCGAGACGGGGAGTGATCGGCCGAGGGGTGGGATGTGAAGTGACGAGACGGGGAGTGGACGACCGAGGGGTGGGATGTGAAGTGACGAGACGGGGAGTGATCGACCGAGGGGTGAGGCTTGAAGTGACGAGACGGGGATTGATCGACCGAGGGGTGGGGCATGAAGTGGCGAGACGGGGAGTGATCGACCGAGGGGAGGGATGTGAAGTAGCGAGACGGGGAGTGAGCGACCGAGGGGTGCGGCGTGAAGTGGCGAGATGGGGAGTGATCGACCGAGGGGTGGGATGTGAAGTGGCGAGACGGGGAGTGATCGACCGTGGGGTGGGTTGTGATATGACGAGACGGGGAGTGATGGACCGAGGGGTGGGATGTGAAGTGACGAGACGGGGAGTGATCGACCGAGGAGTGAGGCGTGAAGTGACGAGATGGGGATTGATCGACCGAGGGGTGGGGCATGAAGTGGCGAGACGGGGAGTGATCGACCGAGGGGTGGGATGTGAAGTGGCGAGACGGGGAGTGAGCGACCGAGGGGTGCGGCGTGAAGTGGCGAGACGGGGAGTGATCGACCGAGGGGTGGGATGTGAAGTGGCGAGACGGGGAGTGATCGACCGAGGGGTGGGATGTGAAGTGGCGAGACGGGGAGTGATCGACCGAGGGGTGGGATGTGAAGTGGCGAGACGGGGAGTGATCGACCGAGGGGTGGGATGTGAAGAGGCGAGACGGGGAGTGATCGGCCGAGGGGTGGGATGTGAAGTGGCGAGACGGGGAGTGATCGGCCGAGGGGTGGGACGTGAAGTGGCGAGATGTGGAGTGATCGACTGAGGGGTGGGACGCGAAGTGATTTGACGGGGAGTGATCGACCGAGGGGTGGGATCTGAAGTGGCGAGACGGGGAGTGATCGACCGAGGGGTTGGGCTTGAAGTGGCGAGACGGGGAGTGATCGACCGAGGCGTGGGATGTGTAGTGGCGAGACGGGGAGTGACCGACCGAGGGGTGGGGCGTGAAGTGGCGAGAAGGGGACTGAACGGCCGAGGGGTGGGATGTGAAGTGACGAGATGGGGAGTGATCGACCGAGGGGCGGGGCGTGAAGTGGCGAGACGGGGAGTGATCGACTGAGGGGTGGGGCGTGAAGTGGCGAGACGGGGAGTGATCGACCGAGGGGTGGGATGTAAAGTGACGGGACGGGGAGTGATCGACCGAGGGGTGGGGTGTGAAGTGGCGAGACGGGGAGTGATCAACCGAGGGGTGTGGTGTGAAGTGGCAAGACGGGGAGTGATCGACCGAGGGGTGGGCGTGAAGTGGCGAGACGGGGAGTGATCCACCGAGGGGTGGGATGTGAAGTCGCGAGATGGGGAACGATCGGCCGAGGGGTGCGATGTGAAGTGGCGAGACGGGGAGTGATCGACCGAGGGGTGGGATGTGAAGTGGCGAGACGGGGAGTGATCGACCGAGGGGTGGGATGTGAAGTGGCGAGACGGGGAGTGATCGGCCGAGGGGTGGGATGTGAAGTGACGAGACGGGGAGTGGACGACCGAGGGGTGGGATGTGAAGTGACGAGACGGGGAGTGATCGACCGAGGGGTGAGGCTTGAAGTGACGAGACGGGGATTGATCGACCGAGGGGTGGGGCATGAAGTGGCGAGACGGGGAGTGATCGACCGAGGGGAGGGATGTGAAGTAGCGAGACGGGGAGTGAGCGACCGAGGGGTGCGGCGTGAAGTGGCGAGATGGGGAGTGATCGACCGAGGGGTGGGTTGTGATATGACGAGACGGGGAGTGATCGACCGAGGGGTGGGATGTGAAGTGACGAGACGGGGAGTGATCGACCGAGGAGTGAGGCGTGAAGTGACGAGATGGGGATTGATCGACCGAGGGGTGGGGCATGAAGTGGCGAGACGGGGAGTGATCGACCGAGGGGTGGGATGTGAAGTGGCGAGACGGGGAGTGATCGACCGAGGGGTGGGATGTGAAGTCGCGAGATGGGGAACGATCGGCCGAGGGGTGCGATGTGAAGTGGCGAGACGGGGAGTGATCGACCGAGGGGTGGGATGTGAAGTGGCGAGACGGGGAGTGATCGACCGAGGGGTGGGATGTGAAGTGGCGAGACGGGGAGTGATCGGCCGAGGGGTGGGATGTGAAGTGACGAGACGGGGAGTGGACGACCGAGGGGTGGGATGTGAAGTGACGAGACGGGGAGTGATCGACCGAGGGGTGAGGCTTGAAGTGACGAGACGGGGATTGATCGACCGAGGGGTGGGGCATGAAGTGGCGAGACGGGGAGTGATCGACCGAGGGGAGGGATGTGAAGTAGCGAGACGGGGAGTGAGCGACCGAGGGGTGCGGCGTGAAGTGGCGAGATGGGGAGTGATCGACCGAGGGGTGGGATGTGAAGTGGCGAGACGGGGAGTGATCGACCGAGGGGTGGGTTGTGATATGACGAGACGGGGAGTGATCGACCGAGGGGTGGGATGTGAAGTGACGAGACGGGGAGTGATCGACCGAGGAGTGAGGCGTGAAGTGACGAGATGGGGATTGATCGACCGAGGGGTGGGGCATGAAGTGGCGAGACGGGGAGTGATCGACCGAGGGGTGGGATGTGAAGTGGCGAGACGGGGAGTGAGCGACCGAGGGGTGCGGCGTGAAGTGGCGAGACGGGGAGTGATCGACCGAGGGGTGGGATGTGAAGTGGCGAGACGGGGAGTGATCGACCGAGGGGTGGGATGTGAAGTGGCGAGACGGGGAGTGATCGACCGAGGGGTGGGATGTGAAGTGGCGAGACGGGGAGTGATCGACCGAGGGGTGGGATGTGAAGAGGCGAGACGGGGAGTGATCGGCTGAGGGGTGGGATGTGAAGTGGCGAGACGGGGAGTGATCGGCCGAGGGGTGGGACGTGAAGTGGCGAGATGGGGAGTGATCGACTGAGGGGTGGGACGCGAAGTGATTTGACGGGGAGTGATCGACCGAGGGGTGGGATCTGAAGTGGCGAGACGGGGAGTGATCGACCGAGGGGTTGGGCTTGAAGTGGCGAGACGGGGAGTGATCGACCGAGGCGTGGGATGTGTAGTGGCGAGACGGGGAGTGACCGACCGAGGGGTGGGGCGTGAAGTGGCGAGAAGGGGACTGAACGGCCGAGGGGTGGGATGTGAAGTGACGAGATGGGGAGTGATCGACCGAGGGGCGGGGCGTGAAGTGGCGAGACGGGGAGTGATCGACTGAGGGGTGGGGCGTGAAGTGGCGAGACGGGGAGTGATCGACCGAGGGGTGGGATGTAAAGTGACGGGACGGGGAGTGATCGACCGAGGGGTGGGATGTGCAGTGACGAGACGGGGAGTGATCGACCGAGGGGTGGGATGTGAAGTGACGGTACGGGAAGTGATCGACCGAGGGGTGGGATGTGCAGTGACGAGACGGGGAGTGATCGACCGAGGGGTGGGATGTGAAGTGACGAGACGGGGAGTGATCGACCGAGGGGTGGGGCGTGAAGTGGCGAGACGGGGAGTGATCGACCGAGGGGTGGGGTGTGAAGTGGCGAGACGGGGAGTGATCGACCGAGGGGAGGGATGTGAACTGACGAGATGGGGAGTGATCGACTGAGGGGTGGGATGTAAAGTGACGGGATGGGGAGTGATCGACCGAGGGGTGGGATGTGAAGTGAAGAGACGGGGAGTGATCTACCGAGGGGTGGGATGTGAAGTGACGAGATGAGGACTGATCGACCGAGGGGTGGGATGTGAAGTGACGAGACGGGGAGTGATCGACCGAGGGGTGGGATGTGAAGTGCCGAACGGGGAGTGATCGACCGAGGGGTGCGATGAGAAGTGACAAGGTGGGGAGTGATCGTCCGAGGGGTGTGATGTGAAGTGGTGAGACGGGGTGTGATCGACCGAGGGGTGGGGCGCGAAGTGGCGAGACGGGGAGTGATCGACCGAGGGGTGTGGTGTGAAGTGGCAAGACGGGGAGTGATCGACCGAGGGGTGGGATGTGAAGTGACGAGACGGGGAGTGATCGACCGAGGGGTGGGATGTGAAGTGACGAGACGGGGAGTGACCGACAGAGGGGTGGGGCGTGAAGTGGCGAGACGGGGAGTGATCGACCGAGGGGTGGGGTGTGAAGTGGCGAGACGGGGTGTGATCGACCGAGGGGTGGGATGTGAAGTGACGAGATGGGGAGTGATCGACTGAGGGGTGGGATGTAAAGTGACGGGATGGGGAGTGATCGACCGAGGGGTGGGATGTGAAGTGACGAGACGGGGAGTGATCTACCAAGGGGTGGGATGTGTAGTGATGAGACGAGGACTGATCGACCGAGGGGTGGGATGTGAAGTGATGAGACGAGGACTGATCGACCGAGGGGTGGGATGTGAAGTGACGAGACGGGGAGTGATCGACCGAGGGGTGTGATGTGAAGTCCCGAAACGGGGAGTGATCGACCGAGGGGTGCGATGTAAAGTGACAAGGTGGGGAGTGATCGTCCGAGGGGTGTGATGTGAAGTGGTGAGACGGGGTGTGATCGACCGAGGGGTGGGGCGCGAAGTGGCGAGACGGGGAGTGATCGACCGAGGGGTGTGGTGTGAAGTGGCAAGACGGGGAGTGATCGACCGAGGGGTTGGGCGTGAAGTGCGGAGACGGGGATTGATCGACCGAGGGGTGGGATGTGAAGTGGCGAGACGGGGAGTGATCGACCGAGGCGTGGGCATGAAGTGCCGAGACGGGGAGTGATCGACCGAGGGGTGGGATGTGAAGAGGCGAGACGGGGAGTGATCGGCCGAGGGTTGGGATGTGAAGTGGCGAGACGGGGAGTGATCGGCCGACAGGTGGGACGTGAAGTGGCGCGACGTGTAGTGATCGACTGAGTGGTGGGACGCGAAGTGACGCGACGGGGAGTGATCGACCGAGGGGTGGGATCTGAAGTGGCGAGACGGGGAGTGATCGACCGAGGGGTTGGGCGTGAAGTGGCGAGACGGGGAGTGATCGACCGAGGCGTGGGATGTGTAGTGGCGAGACGGGGAGTGATCGACCGAGGTGTGGGGAGTGAAGTGACGAGAAGGGGACTGAACTGCCGAGGGGTGGGATGTGAAGTGACGAGATGGGGAGTGATCGACCGAGGGGCGGGGCGTGAAGTGGCGAGACGGGGAGTGATCGACTGAGGGGTGGGGCGTGAAGTGGCGAGACGGGGAGTGATCGACCGAGTGGTGGGATTTGAAGTGGCGAGACGGGGAGTGATCGACCGAGGGGTGGGATGTAAAGTGACGGGACAGGGAGTGATCGACCGAGGGGTGGGATGTGAAGTGACGAGACGGGGAGTGATCGACCGAGGGGTGGGGCGTGAAGTGGCGAGATGGGGAGTGATCGACCGAGGGGTGGGGTGTGAAGTGGCGAGACGGGGAGTGATCGACCGAGGGGTGGGATGTGAAGTGACGAGACGGGGAGTGATCGACCGAGGGGTGGGATGTAAAGTGACGGGATGGGGAGTGATCGACCGAGGGGTGGGATGTGAAGTGCCGAGACGGGGAGTGATCGACCGAGGGGTGGGATGTGAAGTGACGAGACGGGGTGTGATCGACCGAGGGGTGGGATGTGAAGTGACGAGACGGGGAGTGATCGACCGAGGGGTGGGATGTGAAGTGGCGAAACGGGGAGTGATCGACCGAGGGGTGTGATGTGAAGTGGTGAGACAGGGAGTGAGCGGCCGAGGGGTGGGATGTGAAGTGGCAAGATGGGGAGTGATCGAACGAGGGGCGGGGCGTGAAGTGGCAAGACGGGGAGTGATCGACTGAGGGGTTGGGCATGAAGTGGCGAGACAGGGAGTGATCGACCGAGGCGTGGGATTTGAAGTGGCGAGACGGGGAGTGATTGACCGAGGGGTGGGGCGTGAAGTGGCGAGACGGGGAGTGATCGACCGAGGGGTGGGGCGTGAAGTGGCGAGATGGGTAGTGATCGACCGAGGGGTGGGATGTGAAGTGACGAGACGGGGAGTGATCGACCGAGGGGTGGGATGTAAAGTGACGGGACGGGGAGTGATCGACCGAGGGGTGGGATGTGAAGTGACGAGACGGGGAGTGATCAACCGAGGGGTGGGATGTAAAGTGACGGGACGGGGAGTGATCGACCGAGGGGTGGGATGTGAAGTGACGAGACGGTGAGTGATCGACCGAGGGGTGGGATGTGAAGTGACGAGACGGGGAGTGATCGACCGAGGGGTGGGATGTGAAGTGACGAGACGGGGAGTGATCGACCGAGGGGTGGGACGTGAAGTGACGAGACGGGTAGTGATTGACCGAGGGGTGGGATGTGAAGTGGCGAAACGGGGAGTGATCGACCGAGGGGTGTGATGTGAAGTGGTGAGACAGGGAGTAATCGGCCGAGGGGTGGGATGTGAAGTGGCGAGATGGGGAGTGATCGAACGAGGGGCGGGGCGTGAAGTGGCAAGACGGGGAGTGATCGACTGAGGGGTTGGGCATGAAGTGGTGAGACAGGGAGTGATCGACCGAGGGGTGTGATTTGAAGTGGCGAGACGGGGAGTGATTGACCGAGGGGTCGGGCGTGAAGTGGCGAGATGGGTAGTGATAGACCGAGGGGTGGGATGTGAAGTGACGAGACGGGGAGTGATCGACCGAGGGGTGGGATGTAAAGTGACGGGACGGGGAGTGATCGACCGAGGGGTGGGATGTGAAGTGACGAGACGGGGAGTGATCGACTGAGGGGTGGGATGTAAAGTGACGGGACGGGGAGTGATCGACCGAGGGGTGGGATGTGAAGCGACGAGACGGTGAGTGATCGACCGAGGGGTGGGATGTGAAGTGACGAGATGGGGAGTGATCGACCGAGGGGTGGGATGTGAAGTGACGAGACGGGGAGTGATCGACCGAGGGGTGGGATGTGTAGTGGCGAGACGGGGAGTGATCGACCGAGGGGTGTGATGTGAAGTGGTGAGATAGGGAGTGGTCGGCCGCCGGGTGGGATGTGAAGTGGCGAGATGGGGAGTGATCGACCGAGGGGCGGTGCGTGAAGTGGCGAGACGGGGAGTGATCGACCGAGGGGTGGGGCGTGAAGTGGCGAGACAGGGAGTGATCGACCGAGGGGTGGGATTTGAAGTGGCGAGACGGGGAGTGATCGACCGAGGGGTGGGGCATGAAGTGGCGAGACGGGGAGTGATCAACCGTGGGGTGGGGCGTGAAGTGGTGAGACGGGGAGTGATCGACCGAGGGGTGGGATGTGAAGTGACGAGATGGGGAGTGATCGACCGAGGGGTGGGATGTAAAGTGACGGGACGGGGTGTGATCGAACGAGGGGTGGGATGTGAAGTGTCGAGATGGGGAGTGATCGACCGAGGGGTGGGATGTGAAGTGACGAGACAGGGAGTGATCGACCGAGGGGTGGGATGTGAAGTAACGAGACGGGGAGTGATCGACCGAGGGGTGGGATGTGAAGTGGCGAAACGGGGAGTGATCGACCGAGGGGTCCGATGTGAAGTGACGAGACGGGGAGTGATCGACCGAGGGGTGGGGTGTGAAGTGGCGAGACGGGGAGTGATCGACCGAGGGGTGGGATGTGAAGTGACGAGATGGGGAGTGATCGACTGAGGGGTGGGATGTAAAGTGACGGGATGGGGAGTGATCGACCGAGGGGTGGGATGTGAAGTGACCAGACGGGGAGTGATCTACCGAGGGGTGGGATGTGAAGTGACGAGATGAGGAGTGATCGACCGAGGTGTGGGATGTGAAGTGATGAGACGGGGAGTGATCGACCAAGGGGTGGGATGTGAAGTGCCGAACGGGGAGTGTTCGACCGAGGGGTGCGATGAGAAGTGACAAGGTGGGGAGTGATCGTCCGAGGGGTGTGATGTAAAGTGACGGGATGGGGAGTGATCGACCGAGGGGTGGGATGTGAAGTGACGAGACGGGGAGTGATCGACCGAGGGGTGGGATGTGAAGTGACGAGACGAGGACTGATCGACCGAGGGGTGGGATGTGAAGTGACGAGACGGGGAGTGATCGACCGAGGGGTGGGATGTGAAGTGGCGAAACGGGGAGTGATCGACCGAGGGGTGTGATGTGAAGTGGTGAGACGGGGTGTGATCGACCGAGGAGTGGGGCGCGAAGTGGCGAGACGGGAAGTGATCGACCGAGGGGTGTGGTGTGAAGTGGCAAGACGGGGAGTGATCAACCGAGGGGTTGGGCGTGAAGTGGCGAGACGGGGAATGATCGACCGAGTGGTGGGATGTGAAGTGGCGAAACGGGGAGTGATCGACCGAGGCGTGGGCATGAAGTGCCGAGACGGGGAGTGATCGACCGAGGGGTGGGATGTGAAGAGGCGAGACGGGGAGTGATCGGCCGAGGGGTGGGATGTGAAGTGGCGAGACGGGGAGTGATCGGCCGATCGGTGGGGCGTGAAGTGGCGCGACGTGGAGTGATCGACTGAGGGGTGGGATCTGAAGTGCCGAGACGGGGCGTGATCGACCGAGGGGTTGGGCGTGAAGTGGCGAGACGGGGAGTGATCGACCGAGGCGTGGGATGTGTAGTGGCGAGACGGGGAGTGATCGACCGAGGGGTGGGGCGTGAAGTGGCGAGAAGGGGACTGAACTGCCGAGGGGTGGGATGTGAAGTGAGGAGATGGGGAGTGATCGACCGAGGGGCGGGGCGTGAAGTGGCGAGACGGGGAGTGATCGACTGAGGGGTGGGGCGTGAAGTGGCGAGACGGGAAGTGATCGACCGAGTGGTGGGATTTGAAGTGACGAGACGGGGAGTGATCGACCAAGGGGTGGGATGTGAAGTGCCGAACGGGGAGTGATCGACCGAGGGGTGCGATGAGAAGTGACAAGGTGGGGAGTGATCGTCCGAGGGGTGTGATGTAAAGTGACGGGATGGGGAGTGATCGACCGAGGGGTGGGATGTGAAGTGACGAGACGGGGAGTGATCGACCGAGGGGTGGGATGTGAAGTGACGAGACGAGGACTGATCGACCGAGGGGTGGGATGTGAAGTGACGAGACGGGGAGTGATCGACCGAGGGGTGGGATGTGAAGTGGCGAAACGGGGAGTGATCGACCGAGGGGTGTGATGTGAAGTGGTGAGACGGGGTGTGATCGACCGAGGAGTGGGGCGCGAAGTGGCGAGACGGGGAGTGATCGACCGAGGGGTGTGGTGTGAAGTGGCAAGACGGGGAGTGATCAACCGAGGGGTTGGGCGTGAAGTGGCGAGACGGGGAGTGATCGACCGAGTGGTGGGATGTGAAGTGGCGAGACGGGGAGTGATCGACCGAGGCGTGGGCATGAAGTGCCGAGACGGGGAGTGATCGACCGAGGGGTGGGATGTGAAGAGGCGAGACGGGGAGTGATCGGCCGAGGGGTGGGATGTGAAGTGGCGAGACGGGGAGTGATCGGCCGATCGGTGGGACGTGAAGTGGCGCGACGTGGAGTGATCGACTGAGGGGTGGGATCTGAAGTGCCGAGACGGGGAGTGATCGACCGAGTGGTTGGGCGTGAAGTGGCGAGACGGGGAGTGATCGACCGAGGCGTGGGATGTGTAGTGGCGAGACGGGGAGTGATCGACCGAGGGGTGGGGTGTGAAGTGGCGAGAAGGGGACTGAACTGCCGAGGGGTGGGATGTGAAGTGAGGAGATGGGGAGTGATCGACCGAGGGCCGGGGCGTGAAGTGGCGAGACGGGGAGTGATCGACTGAGGGGTGGGGCGTGAAGTGGCGAGACGCGGAGTGATCGACCGAGTGGTGGGATTTGAAGTGGCGAGACGGGGAGTGATCGACCGAGGGGTGGGATGTAAAGTGATGGGACAGGGAGTGATTGACCGAGGGGTGGGATGTGAAGTGACGAGACGGGGAGTGATCGACCGAGGGGTGGGATGTGAAGTGACGAGACGGGGAGTGATCGACTGAGGGGTGGGGCGTGAAGTGGCGAGACGGGGAGTGATCGACCGAGGGGTGGGGTGTGAAGTGGCGAGACGGGGAGTGATCGACCGAGGGGTGGGATGTGAAGTGACGAGACGGGGAGTGATCGACCGAGGGGTGGGATGTAAAGTGACGGGATGGGGAGTGATCGACCGAGGGGTGGGATGTGAAGTGACGAGACGGGGAGTGATCGACCGAGGGGCGGGGCGTGAAGTGGCGAGACGGGGAGTGATCGACCGAGGAGCGGGGCGTGAAGTGGGGAGACGGGGAGTGATCGACTGAGGGGTGGGGCATGAAGTGGCGAGACAGGGAGTGATCGACCGAGGGGTGGGATTTGAAGTGGCGAGATGGGGAGTGATTGACCGAGGGGTGGGGCGTGAAGTGGCGAGACGGGGAGTGATCGACAGAGGGGTGGGGCGTGAAGTGGCGAGATGTGTAGTGATCGACCGAGGGGTGGGATGTGAAGTGACGAGACGGGGAGTGATCGACCGAGGGGTGGGATGTAAAGTGACGGGACGGGGAGTGATCGACCGAGGGGTGGGATGTGAAGTGACGAGACGGGGAGTGATCGACCGAGGGGTGGGATGTAAAGTGACGGGACGGGGAGTGATCGACCGAGGGGTGGGATGTGAAGTGACGAGACGGTGAGTGATCGAACGAGGGGTGGGATGTGAAGTGACGAGACAGGGAGTGATCGACCGAGGGGTGGGATGTGAAGTGACGAGACGGGGAGTGATCGACCGAGGGGTGGGGTGTGAAGTGGCGAGACGGGGAGTGATCGACCGAGGGGTGGGATGTGAAGTGACGAGATGGGGAGTGATCGACTGAGGGGTGGGATGTAAAGTGACGGGATGGGGAGTGATCGACCGAGGGGTGGGATGTGAAGTGACGAGACGGGGAGTGATCGACCGAGGGGCGGGGCATGAAGTGGCGAGACGGGGAGTGATCGACCGAGGGGCGGGGCGTGAAGTGGCGAGACGGGGAGTGATCGACTGAGGGGTGGGGCATGAAGTGGCGAGACAGGGAGTGATCGACCGAGGGGTGGGGCGTGAAGTGGCGAGACGGGGAGTGATCGACTGAGGGGTGGGGCGTGAAGTGGCGAGATGTGTAGTGATCGACCGAGGGGTGGGATGTGAAGTGACGAGACGGGGAGTGATCGACCGAGGGGTGGGATGTAAAGTGACGGGACGGGGAGTGATCGACCGAGGGGTGGGATGTGAAGTGACGAGACGGGGAGTGATTGACCGAGGGGTGGGATGTAAAGTGACGGGACGGGGAGTGATCGACCGAGGGGTGGGATGTGAAGTGACGAGACGGTGAGTGATCGACCGAGGGGTGGGATGTGAAGTGACGAGACAGGGAGTGATCGACCGAGGGGTGGGATGTGTAGTGGCGAGACGGGGAGTGATCGACCGAGGGGTGTGATGTGAAGTGGTGAGATAGGGAGTGGTCGGCCGAGGGGTGTGATGTGAAGTGGCGAGATGGGGAGTGATCGACCGAGGGGCGGTGCGTGAAGTGGCGAGACGGGGAGTGATCGACCGAGGGGTGGGGCGTGAAGTGGCGAGACAGGGAGTGATCGACCGAGGGGTGGGATTTGAAGTGG
This sequence comes from Heterodontus francisci, assembly GCF_036365525.1. Lineage (NCBI taxonomy): Eukaryota > Metazoa > Chordata > Chondrichthyes > Heterodontiformes > Heterodontidae > Heterodontus > Heterodontus francisci. The sequence continues at coordinate 235,109,172 of NC_090371.1, forward strand.
CGAGACGGGGAGTGATCGACCGAGGGGTGGGGCATGAAGTGGCGAGACGGGGAGTGATCAACCGAGGGGTGGGGCGTGAAGTGGCGAGACGGGGAGTGATCGACCAAGGGGTGGGATGTGAAGTGACGAGACGGGGAGTGATCAACCGAGGGGTGGGATGTAAAGTGACGGGACGGGGTGTGATCGAACGAGGGGTGGGATGTGAAGTGACGAGACGGGGAGTGATCGACCGAGGGGTGGGATGTGAAGTGACGAGACGGGGAGTGATCGACCGAGGGGTGGGATGTGAAGTAACGAGACGGGGAGTGATCGACCGAGGGGTGGGATGTGAAGTGGCGAAACGGAGAGTGATCGACCGAGGGGTGCGATGTGAAGTGACGAGATGGGGAGTGATCGTCCGAGGGGTATGATGTGAAGTGGTGAGACGGGGAGTGATCGACCGAGGGGTGGGGTGTGAAGTGGCGAGACGGGGAGTGATCAACCGAGGGGTGTGGTGTGAAGTGGCAAGACGGGGAGTGATCGACCGAGGGGTGGGCGTGAAGTGGCGAGACGGGGAGTGATCGACCGAGGGGTGGGATGTGAAGTGGCGAGATGGGGAACGATCGGCTGAGGGGTGGGATGTGAAGTGGCGAGAAGGGGAGTGATCGACCGAGGGGTGGGATGTGAAGTGGCGAGACGGGGAGTGATCGACCGAGGGGTGGGATGTGAAGTGGCGAGACGGGGAGTGATCGGCCGAGGGGTGGGATGTGAAGTGACGAGATGTGGAGTGAACGACCGAGGGGTGGGATGTGAAGTGACGAGACAGGGATTGATCGACCGAGGGGTGAGGCGTGAAGTGACGAGATGGGGAGTGATCGACCGAGGGGTGGGGCATGAAGTGGCGAGACGGGGAGTGATTGACCGAGGGGTGGGGCGTGAAGTGGCGAGACGGGGAGTGATCAACCGAGGGGTGTGGTGTGAAGTGACAAGACGGGGAGTGATCGACCGAGGGGTGGGCGTGAAGTGGCGAGACGGGGAGTGATCGACCGAGGGGTGGGATGTGAAGTGGCGAGATGGGGAACGATCGGCTGAGGGGTGGGATGTGAAGTGGCGAGACGGGGAGTGATCGACCGAGGGGTGGGATGTGAAGTGGCGAGACAGGGAGTGATCGACCGAGGGTTGGGATGTGAAGTGGCGAGACGGGGAGTGATCGGCCGAGGGGTGGGATGTGAAGTGACGAGATGGGGAGTGATCGACTGAGGGGTGGGATGTAAAGTGACGGGATGGGGAGTGATCGACCGAGGGGTGGGATGTGAAGTGAAGAGACGGGGAGTGATCTACCGAGGGGTGGGATGTGAAGTGACGAGATGAGGACTGATCGACCGAGGGGTGGGATGTGAAGTGACGAGACGGGGAGTGATCGCCGAGGGGTGGGATGTGAAGTGCCGAACGGGGAGTGATCGACCGAGGGGTGCGATGAGAAGTGACAAGGTGGGGAGTGATCGTCCGAGGGGTGTGATGTGAAGTGGTGAGACGGGGTGTGATCGACCGAGGGGTGGGGCGCGAAGTGGCGAGACGGGGAGTGATCGACCGAGGGGTGTGGTGTGAAGTGGAAGACGGGGAGTGATCGACCGAGGGGTGGGATGTGAAGTGACGAGACGGGGAGTGATCGACCGAGGGGTGGGATGTGAAGTGACGAGACGGGGAGTGATCGACCGAGGGGAGGGGCGTGAAGTGGCGAGACGGGGAGTGATCGACCGAGGGGTGGGGTGTGAAGTGGCGAGACGGGGAGTGATCGACCGAGTGATGGGATGTGAAGTGACGAGACGGGGAGTGATCGACCGAGGGGTGGGATGTAAAGTGATGGGATGGGGAGTGATTGACCGAGGGGTGGGATGTGAAGTGACGAGACGGGGAGAGATCGACCGAGGGGCGGGGCGTGAAGTGGCGAGACGGGGAGTGATCGACCGAGGGGCGGGGCGTGAAGTGGCGAGACGGGGAGTGATCGACTGAGGGGTGGGGCATGAAGTGGCGAGACAGGGATTGATCGACCGAGGGGTGGGATTTGAAGTGGCGAGACGGGGAGTGATTGACCGAGGGGTGGGGCGTGAAGTGGCGAGACGGGGAGTGATCGACCGAGGGGTGGGGCGTGAAGTGGCGAGATGTGTAGTGATCGACCGAGGGGTGGTGCGCGAAGTGGCGAGACGGGGAGTGATCGACCGAGGGGTGTGGTGTGAAGTGGCAAGACGGGGAGTGATCGACCGAGGGGTAGGATGTGAAGTGACGAGACGGGGAGTGATCGACCGAGGGGTGGGATGTGAAGTGACGAGACGGGGAGTGATCGACCGAGGGGTGGGGCGTGAAGTGGCGAGACGGGGAGTGATCGACCGAGGGGTGGGGTGTGAAGTGGCGAGACGGGGAGTGATCGACCGAGGGGTGGGATGTGAAGTGACGAGATGGGGAGTGATCGACTGAGGGGTGGGATGTAAAGTGACGGGATGGGGAGTGATCGACCGAGGGGTGGAATGTGAAGTGACGAGACGGGGAGTGATCGACCGAGGGGTGGGATGTGAAGTGACGAGACGAGGACTGATCGACCGAGGGGTGGGATGTGAAGTGGCGAGACGGGGAGTGATCGACCGAGGGGTTGGATTTGAAGTGGCGAGACGGGGAGTGATCGACCGAGGGGTGGGATCTGAAGTGCCGAGACGGGGAGTGATCGACCGAGGGGTTGGGCTTGAAGTGGCGAGACGGGGAGTGATCGACCGAGGCGTGGGATGTGTTGTGGCGAGACGGGGAGTGATCGACCGAGGGGTGGGGCGTGAAGTGGCGAGAAAGGGACTGAACGGGCGAGGGGTGGGATGTGAAGTGACGAGAGGGGGAGTGATCGACCGAGGGGCGGGGCGTGAAGTGGCGAGACGGGGAGTGATCGACTGAGGGGTGGGGCGTGAAGTGGCGAGACACGGAGTGATCGACCGAGTGGTGGGATTTGAAGTGGCGAGACGGGGAGTGATCGACCGAGGGGTGCGATGTAAAGTGACGGGACGGGGAGTGATCGACTGAGGGGTGGGATGTGAAGTGACGAGACGGGGAGTGATCGACCGAGGGGTGGGATGTGAAGTGACGAGACGGGGAGTGTTCGACCGAGGGGTGGGGCGTGAAGTGGCGAGACGGGGAGTGATCGACCGAGGGGTGGGGTGTGAAGTGGCGAGACGGGGAGTGATCGACCGAGTGGTGGGATGTGAAGTGATGAGACGGGGAGTGATCGACCGAGGGGTGGGATGTAAAGTGATGGGATGGGGAGTGATCGACCGAGGGGTGGGATGTGAAGTGACGAGACGGGGAGTGATCGACCGAGGGGCGGGGCGTGAAGTGGCGAGACGGGGAGTGATCGACCGAGGGGCGGGGCGTGAAGTGGCGAGACGGGGAGTGATCGACTGAGGGGTGGGGCATGAAGTGGCGAGATAGGGATTGATCGACCGAGGGGTGGGATTTGAAGTGGCGAGACGGGGAGTGATTGACCGAGGGGTGGGGCGTGAAGTGGCGAGACGGGGAGTGATCGACCGAGGGGTGGGGCGTGAAGTGGCGAGATGTGTAGTGATCGACCGAGGGGTGGGATGTGAAGTGACGAGACGGGGAGTGATCGACCGAGGGGTGGGATGTAAAGTGACGGGACAGGGAGTGATCGACCGAGGGGTGGGATGTGAAGTGACGAGACGGGGAGTGATCGACCGAGGGGTGGGATGTAAAGTGACGGGACGGGGAGTGATCGACCGAGGGGAGGGATGTGAAGTGACGAGACGGTGAGTGATCGAACGAGGGGTGGGATGTGAAGTGACGAGACAGGGAGTGATCGACCGAGGGGTGGGATGTGAAGTGACGAGACGGGGAGTGATCGACCGAGGGGTGGGATGTGTAGTGGCGAGACGGGGAGTGATCGACCGAGGGGAGTGATGTGAAGTGGTGAGATAGGGAGTGGTCGGCCGAGGGGTGGGATGTGAAGTGGCGAGATGGGGAGTGATCGACCGAGGGGCGGTGCGTGAAGTGGCGAGACGGGGAGTGATCGACCGAGGGGTGGGGCGTGAAGTGGCGAGACAGGGAGTGATCGACCGAGGGGTGGGATTTGAAGTGGCGAGACGGGGTGTGATCGACCGAGGGGTGGGGCATGAAGTGGCGAGACGGGGAGTGATCAACCGAGGGGTGGGGCATGAAGTGGCGAGACGGGGAGTGATCGACCGAGGGGTGGGATGTGAAGTGACGAGACGGGGAGAGATCGACCGAGGGGTGGGATGTAAAGTGACGGGACGGGGTGTGATCGAACGAGGGGTGGGATGTGAAGTGACGAGACGGGGAGTGATCGAACGAGGGGTGGGATGTGAAGTGACGAGACGGGGAGTGTTCGACCGAGGGGTGGGATGTGAAGTGGCGAAACGGGGAGTGATCGACCGAGGGGTGCGATGTGAAGTGACGAGATGGGGAGTGATCGTCCGAGGGGTATGATGTGAAGTGGTGAGACGGGGAGTGATCGACCAAGGGGTGGGGTGTGAAGTGGCGAGACGGGGAGTGATCAACCGAGGGGTGTGGTGTGAAGTGGCAAGACGGGGAGTGATCGACCGAGGGGTGGGCGTGAAGTGGCGAGACGGGGAGTGATCGACCGAGGGGTGGAATGTGAAGTGGCGAGATGGGTAACGATCGGCTGAGGGGTGGGATGTGAAGTGGCGAGACGGGGAGTGATCGACCGAGGGGTGGGATGTGAAGTGGCGAGACGGGGAGTGATCGACCGAGGGGTGGGATGTGAAGTGGCGAGACGGGGAGTGATCGGCCGAGGGGTGGGATGTGAAGTGACGAGATGTGGAGTGAACGACCGAGGGGTGGGATGTGAAGTGACGAGACTGGGATTGATCGACCGAGGGGTGAGGCGTGAAGTGACGAGACGGGGATTGATCGACCGAGGGGTGGGGCATGAAGTGGCGAGACGGGGAGTGATCGACCGAGGGGTGGGGAGTGAAGTGGCGAGACGGGGAGTGATCAACCGAGGGGTGTGGTGTGAAGTGGCAAGACGGGGAGTGATCGACCGAGGGGTGGGATGTGAAGTGACGAGACGGTGAGTGATCGAACGAGGGGTGGGATGTGAAGTGACGAGACAGGGAGTGATCGACCAAGGGGTGGGATGTGAAGTGACGAGACGGGGAGTGATCGACCGAGGGGTGGGATGTGTAGTGGCGAGATGGGGAGTGATCGACCGAGGGGTGTGATGTGAAGTGGTGAGATAGGGAGTGGTCGGCCGAGGGGTGGGATGTGAAGTGGCGAGATGGGGAGTGATCGACCAAGGGGCGGTGCGTGAAGTGGCGAGACGGGGAGTGATCGACCGAGGGGTGGGGCGTGAAGTGGCGAGACAGGGAGTGATCGACCGAGGGGTGGGATTTGAAGTGGCGAGACGGGGAGTGATCGACCGAGGGGTGGGGCATGAAGTGGCGAGACGGGGAGTGATCAACCGAGGGGTGGGGCATGAAGTGGCGAGACGGGGAGTGATCGACCGAGGGGTGGGATGTGAAGTGACGAGACGGGGAGTGATCGACCGAGGGGTGGGATGTAAAGTGACGGGACGGGGTGTGATCGAACGAGGGGTGGGATGTGAAGTGACGAGACGGGGAGTGATCGAACGAGGGGTGGGATGTGAAGTGACGAGACGGGGAGTGATCGACCGAGGGGTGGGATGTGAAGTGGCGAAACGGGGAGTGATCGACCGAGGGGTGCGATGTGAAGTGACGAGATGGGGAGTGATCGTCCGAGGGGTATGATGTGAAGTGGTGAGACGGGGAGTGATCGACCAAGGGGTGGGGTGTGAAGTGGCGAGACGGGGAGTGATCAACCGAGGGGTGTGGTGTGAAGTGGCAAGACGGGGAGTGATTGACCGAGGGGTGGGCGTGAAGTGGCGAGACGGGGAGTGATCGACCGAGGGGTGGAATGTGAAGTGGCGAGATGGGTAACGATCGGCTGAGGGGTGGGATGTGAAGTGGCGAGACGGGGAGTGATCGACCGAGGGGTGGGATGTGAAGTGGCGAGACGGGGAGTGATCGACCGAGGGGTGGGATGTGAAGTGGCGAGACGGGGAGTGATCGGCCGAGGGGTGGGATGTGAAGTGACGAGATGTGGAGTGAACGACCGAGGGGTGGGATGTGAAGTGACGAGACTGGGATTGATCGACCGAGGGGTGAGGCGTGAAGTGACGAGACGGGGATTGATCGACCGAGGGGTGGGGCATGAAGTGGCGAGATGGGGAGTGAACGACCGAGGGGTGGGGAGTGAAGTGGCGAGACGGGGAGTGATCAACCGAGGGGTGTGGTGTGAAGTGGCAAGACGGGGAGTGATCGACCGAGGGGTGGGTGTGAAGTGGCGAGACGGGGAGTGATCGACCGAGGGGTTGGATTTGAAGTGGCGAGACGGGGAGTGATCGACCGAGGGGTGGGATCTGAAGTGGCGAGACGGGGAGTGATCGACCGAGGGGTTGGGCTTGAAGTGGCGAGACGGGGAGTGATCGACCGAGGCGTGGGATGTGTTGTGGCGAGACGGGGAGTGATCGACCGAGGGGTGGGGCGTGAAGTGGCGAGAAGGGGACTGAACGGGCGAGGGGTGGGATGTGAAGTGACGAGAGGGGGAGTGATCGACCGAGGGGCGGGGCGTGAAGTGGCGAGACGGGGAGTGATCGACTGAGGGGTGGGGCGTGAAGTGGCGAGACACGGAGTGATCGACCGAGTGGTGGGATTTGAAGTGGCGAGACGGGGAGTGATCGACCGAGGGGTGCGATGTAAAGTGACGGGACGGGGAGTGATCGACTGAGGGGTGGGATGTGAAGTGACGAGACGGGGAGTGATCGACCGAGGGGTGGGATGTGAAGTGACGAGACGGGGAGTGATCGACCGAGGGGTGGGGCGTGAAGTGGCGAGACGGGGAGTGATCGACCGAGGGGTGGGGTGTGAAGTGGCGAGACGGGGAGTGATCGACCGAGTGGTGGGATGTGAAGTGACGAGACGGAGAGTGATCGACCGAGGGGTGGGATGTAAAGTGATGGGATGGGGAGTGATCGACCGAGGGGTGGGATGTGAAGTGACGAGACGGGGAGTGATCGACCGAGGGGCGGGGCGTGAAGTGGCGAGACGGGGAGTGATCGACCGAGGGGCGGGGCGTGAAGTGGCGAGACGGGGAGTGATCGACTGAGGGGTGGGGCATGAAGTGGCGAGACAGGGATTGATCGAACGAGGGGTGGGATTTGAAGTGGCGAGACGGGGAGTGATTGACCGAGGGGTGGGGCGTGAAGTGGCGAGACGGGGAGTGATCGACCGAGGGGTGGGGCGTGAAGTGGCGAGATGTGTAGTGATCGACCGAGGGGTGGGATGTGAAGTGACGAGACGGGGAGTGATCGACCGAGGGGTGGGATGTAAAGTGACGGGACAGGGAGTGATCGACCGAGGGGTGGGATGTGAAGTGACGAGACGGGGAGTGATCGAACGAGGGGTGGGATGTAAAGTGACGGGACGGGGAGTGATCGACCGAGGGGTGGGATGTGAAGTGACGAGACGGTGAGTGATCGAACGAGGGGTGGGATGTGAAGTGACGAGACAGGGAGTGATCGACCGAGGGGTGGGATGTGAAGTGACGAGACGGGGAGTGATCGACCGAGGGGTGGGATGTGTAGTGGCGAGACGGGGAGTGATCGACCGAGGGGTGTGATGTGAAGTGGTGAGATAGGGAGTGGTCGGCCGAGGGGTGGGATGTGAAGTGGCGAGATGGGGAGTGATCGACCGAGGGGCGGTGCGTGAAGTGGCGAGACGGGGAGTGATCGACCGAGGGGTGGGGCGTGAAGTGGCGAGACGGGGAGTGATCGACCGAGGGGTTGGGCTTGAAGTGGCGAGACGGGGAGTGATCGACCGAGGGGTGGGATCTGAAGTGGCGAGACGGGGAGTGATCGACCGAGGGGTTGGGCTTGAAGTGGCGAGACGGGGAGTGATCGACCGAGGCGTGGGATGTGTTGTGGCGAGACAGGGAGTGATCGACCGAGGGGTGGGGCGTGAAGTGGCGAGAAGGGGACTGAACGGGCGAGGGGTGGGATGTGAAGTGACGAGAGGGGGAGTGATCGAACGAGGGGCGGGGCGTGAAGTGGCGAGACGGGGAGTGATCGACTGAGGGGTGGGGCGTGAAGTGGCGAGACGCGCAGTGATCGACCGAGTGGTGGGATTTGAAGTGGCGAGACGGGGATACTCGACCGAGGGGTGCGATGTAAAGTGACGGGACGGGGAGTGATCGACCGAGGGGTGGGATGTGAAGTGACGAGACGGGGAGTGATCGACCGAGGGGTGGGATTTGAAGTGACGAGACGGGGAGTGATCGACCGAGGGGTGGGGCGTGAAGTGGCGAGACGGGGAGTGATCGACCGAGGGGTGGGGTGTGAAGTGGCGAGACGGGGAGTGATCGACCGAGTGGTGGGATGTGAAGTGACGAGACGGGGAGTGATCGACCGAGGGGTGGGATGTAAAGTGATGGGATGGGGAGTGATCGACCGAGGGGTGGGATGTGAAGTGACGAGACGGGGAGTGATCGACCGAGGGGCGGGGCGTGAAGTGGCGAGACGGGGAGTGATCGACCGAGGGGCGGGGCGTGAAGTGGCGAGACGGGGAGTGATCGACTGAGGGGTGGGGCATGAAGTGGCGAGACAGGGATTGATCGACTGAGGGGTGGGATTTGAAGTGGCGAGACGGGGAGTGATTGACCGAGGGGTGGGGCGTGAAGTGGTGAGATAGGGAGTGGTCGGCCGAGGGGTGGGATGTGAAGTGGCGAGATGGGGAGTGATCGACCGAGGGGCGGTGCGTGAAGTGGCGAGACGGGGAGTGATCGACCGAGGGGTGGTATGTAAAGTGACGGGACAGGGAGTGATCGACCGAGGGGTGGGATGTGAAGTGGCGAGATGTGTAGTGATCGACCGAGGTGTGGGATGTGAAGTGACGAGACGGGGAGTGATCGACCGAGGGGTGGGATGTAAAGTGACGGGACAGGGAGTGATCGACCGAGGGGTGGGATGTGAAGTGACGAGACGGGGAGTGATCGAACGAGGGGTGGGATGTAAAGTGACGGGACGGGGAGTGATCGACCGAGGGGTGGGATGTGAAGTGACGAGACGGTGAGTGATCGAACGAGGGGTGGGATGTGAAGTGACGAGACAGGGAGTGATCGACCGAGTGGTGGGATGTGAAGTGACGAGACGGGGAGTGATCGACCGAGGGGTGGGATGTGAAGTGGCGAGACGGGGAGTGATCGACCGAGGGGTGGGATGTGAAGTGGCGAGACGGGGAGTGATCGGCCGAGGGGTGGGATGTGAAGTGACGAGATGTGGAGTGAACGACCGAGGGGTGGGATGTGAAGTGACGAGACGGGGATTGATCGACCGAGGGGTGAGGCGTGAAGTGACGAGATGGGGAGTGATCGACCGAGGGGTGGGGCATGAAGTGGCGAGACGGGGAGTGATTGACCGAGGGGTGGGGCGTGAAGTGGCGAGACGGGGAGTGATCAACCGAGGGGTGTGGTGTGAAGTGACAAGACGGGGAGTGATCGACCGAGGGGTGGGCGTGAAGTGGCGAGACGGGGAGTGATCGACCGAGGGGTGGGATGTGAAGTGGCGAGATGGGGAACGATCGGCTGAGGGGTGGGATGTGAAGTGGCGAGACGGGGAGTGATCGACCGAGGGGTGGGATGTGAAGTGGCGAGACAGGGAGTGATCGACCGAGGGTTGGGATGTGAAGTGGCGAGACGGGGAGTGATCGGCCGAGGGGTGGGATGTGAAGTGACGAGATGGGGAGTGATCGACTGAGGGGTGGGATGTAAAGTGACGGGATGGGGAGTGATCGACCGAGGGGTGGGATGTGAAGTGAAGAGACGGGGAGTGATCTACCGAGGGGTGGGATGTGAAGTGACGAGATGAGGACTGATCGACCGAGGGGTGGGATGTGAAGTGACGAGACGGGGAGTGATCGCCGAGGGGTGGGATGTGAAGTGCCGAACGGGGAGTGATCGACCGAGGGGTGCGATGAGAAGTGACAAGGTGGGGAGTGATCGTCCGAGGGGTGTGATGTGAAGTGGTGAGACGGGGTGTGATCGACCGAGGGGTGGGGCGCGAAGTGGCGAGACGGGGAGTGATCGACCGAGGGGTGTGGTGTGAAGTGGAAGACGGGGAGTGATCGACCGAGGGGTGGGATGTGAAGTGACGAGACGGGGAGTGATCGACCGAGGGGTGGGATGTGAAGTGACGAGACGGGGAGTGATCGACCGAGGGGAGGGGCGTGAAGTGGCGAGACGGGGAGTGATCGACCGAGGGGTGGGGTGTGAAGTGGCGAGACGGGGAGTGATCGACCGAGTGATGGGATGTGAAGTGACGAGACGGGGAGTGATCGACCGAGGGGTGGGATGTAAAGTGATGGGATGGGGAGTGATTGACCGAGGGGTGGGATGTGAAGTGACGAGACGGGGAGAGATCGACCGAGGGGCGGGGCGTGAAGTGGCGAGACGGGGAGTGATCGACCGAGGGGCGGGGCGTGAAGTGGCGAGACGGGGAGTGATCGACTGAGGGGTGGGGCATGAAGTGGCGAGACAGGGATTGATCGACCGAGGGGTGGGATTTGAAGTGGCGAGACGGGGAGTGATTGACCGAGGGGTGGGGCGTGAAGTGGCGAGACGGGGAGTGATCGACCGAGGGGTGGGGCGTGAAGTGGCGAGATGTGTAGTGATCGACCGAGGGGTGGTGCGCGAAGTGGCGAGACGGGGAGTGATCGACCGAGGGGTGTGGTGTGAAGTGGCAAGACGGGGAGTGATCGACCGAGGGGTAGGATGTGAAGTGACGAGACGGGGAGTGATCGACCGAGGGGTGGGATGTGAAGTGACGAGACGGGGAGTGATCGACCGAGGGGTGGGGCGTGAAGTGGCGAGACGGGGAGTGATCGACCGAGGGGTGGGGTGTGAAGTGGCGAGACGGGGAGTGATCGACCGAGGGGTGGGATGTGAAGTGACGAGATGGGGAGTGATCGACTGAGGGGTGGGATGTAAAGTGACGGGATGGGGAGTGATCGACCGAGGGGTGGAATGTGAAGTGACGAGACGGGGAGTGATCGACCGAGGGGTGGGATGTGAAGTGACGAGACGAGGACTGATCGACCGAGGGGTGGGATGTGAAGTGGCGAGACGGGGAGTGATCGACCGAGGGGTTGGATTTGAAGTGGCGAGACGGGGAGTGATCGACCGAGGGGTGGGATCTGAAGTGCCGAGACGGGGAGTGATCGACCGAGGGGTTGGGCTTGAAGTGGCGAGACGGGGAGTGATCGACCGAGGCGTGGGATGTGTTGTGGCGAGACGGGGAGTGATCGACCGAGGGGTGGGGCGTGAAGTGGCGAGAAAGGGACTGAACGGGCGAGGGGTGGGATGTGAAGTGACGAGAGGGGGAGTGATCGACCGAGGGGCGGGGCGTGAAGTGGCGAGACGGGGAGTGATCGACTGAGGGGTGGGGCGTGAAGTGGCGAGACACGGAGTGATCGACCGAGTGGTGGGATTTGAAGTGGCGAGACGGGGAGTGATCGACCGAGGGGTGCGATGTAAAGTGACGGGACGGGGAGTGATCGACTGAGGGGTGGGATGTGAAGTGACGAGACGGGGAGTGATCGACCGAGGGGTGGGATGTGAAGTGACGAGACGGGGAGTGTTCGACCGAGGGGTGGGGCGTGAAGTGGCGAGACGGGGAGTGATCGACCGAGGGGTGGGGTGTGAAGTGGCGAGACGGGGAGTGATCGAACGAGTGGTGGGATGTGAAGTGATGAGACGGGGAGTGATCGACCGAGGGGTGGGATGTAAAGTGATGGGATGGGGAGTGATCGACCGAGGGGTGGGATGTGAAGTGACGAGACGGGGAGTGATCGACCGAGGGGCGGGGCGTGAAGTGGCGAGACGGGGAGTGATCGACCGAGGGGCGGGGCGTGAAGTGGCGAGACGGGGAGTGATCGACTGAGGGGTGGGGCATGAAGTGGCGAGATAGGGATTGATCGACCGAGGGGTGGGATTTGAAGTGGCGAGACGGGGAGTGATTGACCGAGGGGTGGGGCGTGAAGTGGCGAGACGGGGAGTGATCGACCGAGGGGTGGGGCGTGAAGTGGCGAGATGTGTAGTGATCGACCGAGGGGTGGGATGTGAAGTGACGAGACGGGGAGTGATCGACCGAGGGGTGGGATGTAAAGTGACGGGACAGGGAGTGATCGACCGAGGGGTGGGATGTGAAGTGACGAGACGGGGAGTGATCGACCGAGGGGTGGGATGTAAAGTGATGGGATGGGGAGTGATCGACCGAGGGGTGGGGCGTGAAGTGGCGAGAAAGGGACTGAACGGGCGAGGGGTGGGATGTGAAGTGACGAGAGGGGGAGTGATCGACCGAGGGGCGGGGCGTGAAGTGGCGAGACGGGGAGTGATCGACTGAGGGGTGGGGCGTGAAGTGGCGAGACACGGAGTGATCGACCGAGTGGTGGGATTTGAAGTGGCGAGACGGGGAGTGATCGACCGAGGGGTGCGATGTAAAGTGACGGGACGGGGAGTGATCGACTGAGGGGTGGGATGTGAAGTGACGAGACGGGGAGTGATCGACCGAGGGGTGGGATGTGAAGTGACGAGACGGGGAGTGTTCGACCGAGGGGTGGGGCGTGAAGTGGCGAGACGGGGAGTGATCGACCGAGGGGTGGGGTGTGAAGTGGCGAGACGGGGAGTGATCGAACGAGTGGTGGGATGTGAAGTGATGAGACGGGGAGTGATCGACCGAGGGGTGGGATGTAAAGTGATGGGATGGGGAGTGATCGACCGAGGGGTGGGATGTGAAGTGACGAGACGGGGAGTGATCGACCGAGGGGCGGGGCGTGAAGTGGCGAGACGGGGAGTGATCGACCGAGGGGCGGGGCGTGAAGTGGCGAGACGGGGAGTGATCGACTGAGGGGTGGGGCATGAAGTGGCGAGATAGGGATTGATCGACCGAGGGGTGGGATTTGAAGTGGCGAGACGGGGAGTGATTGACCGAGGGGTGGGGCGTGAAGTGGCGAGACGGGGAGTGATCGACCGAGGGGTGGGGCGTGAAGTGGCGAGATGTGTAGTGATCGACCGAGGGGTGGGATGTGAAGTGACGAGACGGGGAGTGATCGACCGAGGGGTGGGATGTAAAGTGACGGGACAGGGAGTGATCGACCGAGGGGTGGGATGTGAAGTGACGAGACGGGGAGTGATCGACCGAGGGGTGGGATGTAAAGTGACGGGACGGGGAGTGATCGACCGAGGGGAGGGATGTGAAGTGACGAGACGGTGAGTGATCGAACGAGGGGTGGGATGTGAAGTGACGAGACAGGGAGTGATCGACCGAGGGGTGGGATGTGAAGTGACGAGACGGGGAGTGATCGACCGAGGGGTGGGATGTGTAGTGGCGAGACGGGGAGTGATCGACCGAGGGGAGTGATGTGAAGTGGTGAGATAGGGAGTGGTCGGCCGAGGGGTGGGATGTGAAGTGGCGAGATGGGGAGTGATCGACCGAGGGGCGGTGCGTGAAGTGGCGAGACGGGGAGTGATCGACCGAGGGGTGGGGCGTGAAGTGGCGAGACAGGGAGTGATCGACCGAGGGGTGGGATTTGAAGTGGCGAGACGGGGTGTGATCGACCGAGGGGTGGGGCATGAAGTGGCGAGACGGGGAGTGATCAACCGAGGGGTGGGGCATGAAGTGGCGAGACGGGGAGTGATCGACCGAGGGGTGGGATGTGAAGTGACGAGACGGGGAGAGATCGACCGAGGGGTGGGATGTAAAGTGACGGGACGGGGTGTGATCGAACGAGGGGTGGGATGTGAAGTGACGAGACGGGGAGTGATCGAACGAGGGGTGGGATGTGAAGTGACGAGACGGGGAGTGTTCGACCGAGGGGTGGGATGTGAAGTGGCGAAACGGGGAGTGATCGACCGAGGGGTGCGATGTGAAGTGACGAGATGGGGAGTGATCGTCCGAGGGGTATGATGTGAAGTGGTGAGACGGGGAGTGATCGACCAAGGGGTGGGGTGTGAAGTGGCGAGACGGGGAGTGATCAACCGAGGGGTGTGGTGTGAAGTGGCAAGACGGGGAGTGATCGACCGAGGGGTGGGCGTGAAGTGGCGAGACGGGGAGTGATCGACCGAGGGGTGGAATGTGAAGTGGCGAGATGGGTAACGATCGGCTGAGGGGTGGGATGTGAAGTGGCGAGACGGGGAGTGATCGACCGAGGGGTGGGATGTGAAGTGGCGAGACGGGGAGTGATCGACCGAGGGGTGGGATGTGAAGTGGCGAGACGGGGAGTGATCGGCCGAGGGGTGGGATGTGAAGTGACGAGATGTGGAGTGAACGACCGAGGGGTGGGATGTGAAGTGACGAGACTGGGATTGATCGACCGAGGGGTGAGGCGTGAAGTGACGAGACGGGGATTGATCGACCGAGGGGTGGGGCATGAAGTGGCGAGACGGGGAGTGATCGACCGAGGGGTGGGGAGTGAAGTGGCGAGACGGGGAGTGATCAACCGAGGGGTGTGGTGTGAAGTGGCAAGACGGGGAGTGATCGACCGAGGGGTGGGATGTGAAGTGACGAGACGGTGAGTGATCGAACGAGGGGTGGGATGTGAAGTGACGAGACAGGGAGTGATCGACCAAGGGGTGGGATGTGAAGTGACGAGACGGGGAGTGATCGACCGAGGGGTGGGATGTGTAGTGGCGAGATGGGGAGTGATCGACCGAGGGGTGTGATGTGAAGTGGTGAGATAGGGAGTGGTCGGCCGAGGGGTGGGATGTGAAGTGGCGAGATGGGGAGTGATCGACCAAGGGGCGGTGCGTGAAGTGGCGAGACGGGGAGTGATCGACCGAGGGGTGGGGCGTGAAGTGGCGAGACAGGGAGTGATCGACCGAGGGGTGGGATTTGAAGTGGCGAGACGGGGAGTGATCGACCGAGGGGTGGGGCATGAAGTGGCGAGACGGGGAGTGATCAACCGAGGGGTGGGGCATGAAGTGGCGAGACGGGGAGTGATCGACCGAGGGGTGGGATGTGAAGTGACGAGACGGGGAGTGATCGACCGAGGGGTGGGATGTAAAGTGACGGGACGGGGTGTGATCGAACGAGGGGTGGGATGTGAAGTGACGAGACGGGGAGTGATCGAACGAGGGGTGGGATGTGAAGTGACGAGACGGGGAGTGATCGACCGAGGGGTGGGATGTGAAGTGGCGAAACGGGGAGTGATCGACCGAGGGGTGCGATGTGAAGTGACGAGATGGGGAGTGATCGTCCGAGGGGTATGATGTGAAGTGGTGAGACGGGGAGTGATCGACCAAGGGGTGGGGTGTGAAGTGGCGAGACGGGGAGTGATCAACCGAGGGGTGTGGTGTGAAGTGGCAAGACGGGGAGTGATTGACCGAGGGGTGGGCGTGAAGTGGCGAGACGGGGAGTGATCGACCGAGGGGTGGAATGTGAAGTGGCGAGATGGGTAACGATCGGCTGAGGGGTGGGATGTGAAGTGGCGAGACGGGGAGTGATCGACCGAGGGGTGGGATGTGAAGTGGCGAGACGGGGAGTGATCGACCGAGGGGTGGGATGTGAAGTGGCGAGACGGGGAGTGATCGGCCGAGGGGTGGGATGTGAAGTGACGAGATGTGGAGTGAACGACCGAGGGGTGGGATGTGAAGTGACGAGACTGGGATTGATCGACCGAGGGGTGAGGCGTGAAGTGACGAGACGGGGATTGATCGACCGAGGGGTGGGGCATGAAGTGGCGAGATGGGGAGTGAACGACCGAGGGGTGGGGAGTGAAGTGGCGAGACGGGGAGTGATCAACCGAGGGGTGTGGTGTGAAGTGGCAAGACGGGGAGTGATCGACCGAGGGGTGGGTGTGAAGTGGCGAGACGGGGAGTGATCGACCGAGGGGTTGGATTTGAAGTGGCGAGACGGGGAGTGATCGACCGAGGGGTGGGATCTGAAGTGGCGAGACGGGGAGTGATCGACCGAGGGGTTGGGCTTGAAGTGGCGAGACGGGGAGTGATCGACCGAGGCGTGGGATGTGTTGTGGCGAGACGGGGAGTGATCGACCGAGGGGTGGGGCGTGAAGTGGCGAGAAGGGGACTGAACGGGCGAGGGGTGGGATGTGAAGTGACGAGAGGGGGAGTGATCGACCGAGGGGCGGGGCGTGAAGTGGCGAGACGGGGAGTGATCGACTGAGGGGTGGGGCGTGAAGTGGCGAGACACGGAGTGATCGACCGAGTGGTGGGATTTGAAGTGGCGAGACGGGGAGTGATCGACCGAGGGGTGCGATGTAAAGTGACGGGACGGGGAGTGATCGACTGAGGGGTGGGATGTGAAGTGACGAGACGGGGAGTGATCGACCGAGGGGTGGGATGTGAAGTGACGAGACGGGGAGTGATCGACCGAGGGGTGGGGCGTGAAGTGGCGAGACGGGGAGTGATCGACCGAGGGGTGGGGTGTGAAGTGGCGAGACGGGGAGTGATCGACCGAGTGGTGGGATGTGAAGTGACGAGACGGAGAGTGATCGACCGAGGGGTGGGATGTAAAGTGATGGGATGGGGAGTGATCGACCGAGGGGTGGGATGTGAAGTGACGAGACGGGGAGTGATCGACCGAGGGGCGGGGCGTGAAGTGGCGAGACGGGGAGTGATCGACCGAGGGGCGGGGCGTGAAGTGGCGAGACGGGGAGTGATCGACTGAGGGGTGGGGCATGAAGTGGCGAGACAGGGATTGATCGAACGAGGGGTGGGATTTGAAGTGGCGAGACGGGGAGTGATTGACCGAGGGGTGGGGCGTGAAGTGGCGAGACGGGGAGTGATCGACCGAGGGGTGGGGCGTGAAGTGGCGAGATGTGTAGTGATCGACCGAGGGGTGGGATGTGAAGTGACGAGACGGGGAGTGATCGACCGAGGGGTGGGATGTAAAGTGACGGGACAGGGAGTGATCGACCGAGGGGTGGGATGTGAAGTGACGAGACGGGGAGTGATCGAACGAGGGGTGGGATGTAAAGTGACGGGACGGGGAGTGATCGACCGAGGGGTGGGATGTGAAGTGACGAGACGGTGAGTGATCGAACGAGGGGTGGGATGTGAAGTGACGAGACAGGGAGTGATCGACCGAGGGGTGGGATGTGAAGTGACGAGACGGGGAGTGATCGACCGAGGGGTGGGATGTGTAGTGGCGAGACGGGGAGTGATCGACCGAGGGGTGTGATGTGAAGTGGTGAGATAGGGAGTGGTCGGCCGAGGGGTGGGATGTGAAGTGGCGAGATGGGGAGTGATCGACCGAGGGGCGGTGCGTGAAGTGGCGAGACGGGGAGTGATCGACCGAGGGGTGGGGCGTGAAGTGGCGAGACGGGGAGTGATCGACCGAGGGGTTGGGCTTGAAGTGGCGAGACGGGGAGTGATCGACCGAGGGGTGGGATCTGAAGTGGCGAGACGGGGAGTGATCGACCGAGGGGTTGGGCTTGAAGTGGCGAGACGGGGAGTGATCGACCGAGGCGTGGGATGTGTTGTGGCGAGACAGGGAGTGATCGACCGAGGGGTGGGGCGTGAAGTGGCGAGAAGGGGACTGAACGGGCGAGGGGTGGGATGTGAAGTGACGAGAGGGGGAGTGATCGAACGAGGGGCGGGGCGTGAAGTGGCGAGACGGGGAGTGATCGACTGAGGGGTGGGGCGTGAAGTGGCGAGACGGGGAGTGATCGACCGAGTGGTGGGATTTGAAGTGGCGAGACGGGGATACTCGACCGAGGGGTGCGATGTAAAGTGACGGGACGGGGAGTGATCGACCGAGGGGTGGGATGTGAAGTGACGAGACGGGGAGTGATCGACCGAGGGGTGGGATTTGAAGTGACGAGACGGGGAGTGATCGACCGAGGGGTGGGGCGTGAAGTGGCGAGACGGGGAGTGATCGACCGAGGGGTGGGGTGTGAAGTGGCGAGACGGGGAGTGATCGACCGAGTGGTGGGATGTGAAGTGACGAGACGGGGAGTGATCGACCGAGGGGTGGGATGTAAAGTGATGGGATGGGGAGTGATCGACCGAGGGGTGGGATGTGAAGTGACGAGACGGGGAGTGATCGACCGAGGGGCGGGGCGTGAAGTGGCGAGACGGGGAGTGATCGACCGAGGGGCGGGGCGTGAAGTGGCGAGACGGGGAGTGATCGACTGAGGGGTGGGGCATGAAGTGGCGAGACAGGGATTGATCGACTGAGGGGTGGGATTTGAAGTGGCGAGACGGGGAGTGATTGACCGAGGGGTGGGGCGTGAAGTGGTGAGATAGGGAGTGGTCGGCCGAGGGGTGGGATGTGAAGTGGCGAGATGGGGAGTGATCGACCGAGGGGCGGTGCGTGAAGTGGCGAGACGGGGAGTGATCGACCGAGGGGTGGTATGTAAAGTGACGGGACAGGGAGTGATCGACCGAGGGGTGGGATGTGAAGTGGCGAGATGTGTAGTGATCGACCGAGGTGTGGGATGTGAAGTGACGAGACGGGGAGTGATCGACCGAGGGGTGGGATGTAAAGTGACGGGACAGGGAGTGATCGACCGAGGGGTGGGATGTGAAGTGACGAGACGGGGAGTGATCGAACGAGGGGTGGGATGTAAAGTGACGGGACGGGGAGTGATCGACCGAGGGGTGGGATGTGAAGTGACGAGACGGTGAGTGATCGAACGAGGGGTGGGATGTGAAGTGACGAGACAGGGAGTGATCGACCGAGTGGTGGGATGTGAAGTGACGAGACGGGGAGTGATCGACCGAGGGGTGGGATGTGTAGTGGCGAGACGGGGAGTGATCGACCGAGGGGTGTGATGTGAAGTGGTGAGATAGGGAGTGGTCGGCCGAGGGGTGGGATGTGAAGTGGCGATATGGGGAGTGATCGACCGAGGGGCGGTGCGTGAAGTGGCGAGACGGGGAGTGATCGACCGAGGGGTGGGGCGTGAAGTGACGAGACAGGGAGTGATCGACCGAGGGGTGGGATTTGAAGTGGCGAGACGGGGAGTGATCGACCGAGGGGTGGGGCATGAAGTGGCGAGACGGGGAGTGATCAACCGAGGGGTGGGGCATGAAGTGGCGAGACGGGGAGTGATCGACCGAGGGGTGGGATGTGAAGTGACGAGACGGGGAGTGATCGACCGAGGGGTGGGATGTAAAGTGACGGGACGGGGTGTGATCGAACGAGGGGTGGGATGTGAAGTGACGAGACGGGGAGTGATCGAACGAGGGGTGGGATGTGAAGTGACGAGACGGGGAGTGATCGACCGAGGGGTGGGATGTGAAGTGGCGAAACGGGGAGTGATCGACCGAGGGGTGCGATGTGAAGTGACCAGATGGGGAGTGATCGTCCGAGGGGTATGATGTGAAGTGGTGAGACGGGGAGTGATCGACCAAGGGGTGGGGTGTGAAGTGGCGAGACGGGGAGTGATCAACCGAGGGGTGTGGTGTGAAGTGGCAAGACGGGGAGTGATCGACCGAGGGGTGGGCGTGAAGTGGCGAGACGGGGAGTGATCGACCGAGGGGTGGAATGTGAAGTGGCGAGATGGGTAACGATCGGCTGAGGGGTGGGATGTGAAGTGGCGAGACGGGGAGTGATCGACCGAGGGTTGGGATGTGAAGTGGCGAGACGGGGAGTGATCGACCGAGGGGTGGGATGTGAAGTGGCGAGACGGGGAGTGATCGGCCGAGGGGTGGGATGTGAAGTGACGAGATGTGGAGTGAACGACCGAGGGGTGGGATGTGAAGTGACGAGACTGGGATTGATCGACCGAGGGGTGAGGCGTGAAGTGACGAGACGGGGATTGATCGACCGAGGGGTGGGGCATGAAGTGGCGAGACGGGGAGTGATCGACCGAGGGGTGGGGAGTGAAGTGGCGAGACGGGGAGTGATCAACCGAGGGGTGTGGTGTGAAGTGGCAAGACGGGGAGTGATCGACCGAGGGGTGGGCGTGAAGTGGCGAGACGGGGAGTGATCGACCGAGGGGTGGGATGTGAAGTGGCGAGATGGGGAACGATCGGCTGAGGGGTGGGATGTGAAGTGGCGAGACGGGGAGTGATCGACCGAGGGGTGGGATGTGAAGTGGCGAGACGGGGAGTGATCGACCGAGGGGTGGGCTGTGAAGTGGCGAGACGGGGAGTGATCGGCCGAGGGGTGGGATGTGAAGTGACGAGATGGGGAGTGATCGACTGAGGGGTGGGATGTAAAGTGACGCGATGGGGAGTGATCGACCGAGGGGTGGGATGTGAAGTGACGAGACGGGGAGTGATCTACCGAGGGGTGGGATGTGAAGTGACGTGATGAGGACTGATCGACCGAGGGGTGGGATGTGAAGTGACGAGACGGGGAGTGATCGACCGAGGGGTGGGATGTGAAGTGCCGAACGGGGAGTGATCGACCGAGGGGTGCGATGAGAAGTGACAAGGTGGGGAGTGATCGTCCGAGAGGTGTGATGTGAAGTGGTGAGACGGGGTGTGATCGACCGAGGGGTGGGGCGCGAAGTGGCGAGACGGGGAGTGATCGACCGAGGGGTGTGGTGTGAAGTGGCAAGACGGGGAGTGATCGACCGAGGGGTGGGATGTGAAGTGACGAGACGGGGAGTGATCGACCGAGGGGTGGGGCGTGAAGTGGCGAGACGGGGAGAGATCGACCGAGGGGTGGGGTGTGAAGTGGCGAGACGGGGAGTGATCGACCGAGGGGTGGGGTGTGAAGTGGCGAGACGGGGAGTGATCGACCGAGGGGTGGGATGTGAAGTGACGAGATGGGGAGTGATCGACTGAGGGGTGGGATGTAAAGTGACGGGATGGGGAGTGATCGACCGAGGGGTGGGATGTGAAGTGACGAGACGGGGAGTGATCGACCGAGGGGTGGGATTTGAAGTGACGAGACGAGGACTGATCGACCGAGGGGTGGGATGTGAAGTGGCGAGACGGGGAGTGATCGACCGATGGGTTGGATTTGAAGTGGCGAGACGGGGAGTGATCGACCGAGGGGTGGGATCTGAAGTGGCGAGACGGGGAGTGATCGACCGAGGGGTTGGGCTTGAAGTGGCGAGACTGGGAGTGATCGACCGAGGCGTGGGATGTGTAGTGGCGAGACGGTGAGTGATCGACCGAGGGGTGGGGCGTGAAGTGGCGAGAAGGGGACTGAACGGCCGAGGGGTGGGATGTGAAGTGACGAGAGGGGGAGTGATCGACCGAGGGGTGGGGCGTGAAGTGGCGAGACGGGGAGTGATCGACCGAGTGGTGGGATTTGAAGTGGCGAGACGGGGAGTGATCGACCGAGGGGTGGGATGTAAAGTGACGGGACGGGGAGTGATCGACCGAGGGGTGGGATGTGAAGTGACGAGACGGGGAGTGGTCGACCGAGGGGTGGGATGTGAAGTGACGAGACGGGGAGTGATCGACCGAGGGGTGGGGCGTGAAGTGGCGAGACGGGGAGTGATCGACCGAGGGGTGGGGTGTGAAGTGGCGAGACGGGGAGTGATCGACCGAGGGGTGGGATGTGAAGTGACGAGACGGGGAGTGATCTACCGAGGGGTGGGATGTGAAGTGACGAGATGAGGACTGATCGACCGAGGGTTGGGATGTGAATTGACGAGACGGGGAGTGATCGACCGAGGGGTGGGATGTGAAGTGCCGAACGGGGAGTGATCGACCGAGGGGTGCGATGAGAAGTGACAAGGTGGGGAGTGATCGTCCGAGGGGTGTGATGTGAAGTGGTGAGACGGGGTGTGATCGACCGAGGGGTGGGGCGCGAAGAGGCGAGACGGGGAGTGATCGACCGAGGGGTGTGGTGTGAAGTGGCAAGACGGGGAGTGATCGACCGAGGGGTGGGATGTGAAGTGACGAGACGGGGAGTGATCGACCGAGGGGTGGGATGTGAAGTGACGAGACGGGGAGTGATCGACCGAGGGGTGGGGCGTGAAGTGGCGAGACGGGGAGTGATCGACCGAGGGGTGGGGTGTGAAGTGGCGAGACGGGGAGTGATCGACCGAGGGGTGGGATGTGAAGTGACGAGATGGGGAGTGATCGACTGAGGGGTGGGATGTGAAGTGACGAGACGGGGAGTGATCGACCGAGGGGTGGGATGTGAAGTGATGAGACGAGGACTGATCGACCGATGGGTGGGATGTGAAGTGATGAGACGAGGACTGATCGACCGAGGGGTGGGATGTGAAGTGACGAGACGGGGAGTGATCGACCGAGGGGTGGGATGTGAAGTGGCGAAACGGGGAGTGATCGAACGAGGGGTGCGATGTGAAGTGACAAGGTGAGGAGTGATCGTCCGAGGGGTGTGATGTGAAGAGGTGAGACGGGGTGTGATCGACCGAGGGGTGGGGCGCGAAGTGGCGAGACCGGGAGTGATCGACCGAGGGGTGTGGTGTGAAGTGGCAAGACGGGGAGTGATCGACCGAGGGGTTGGGCGTGAAGTGGGGAGACGGGGAGTGATCGACCGAGGGGTGGGATGTGAAGTGGCGAGACGGGGAGTGATCGACCGAGGCGTGGGCATGAAGTGCCAAGACGGGGAGTGATCGACCGAGGGGTGGGATGTGAAGAGGCGAGACGGGGAGTGATCGGCCGAGGGGTGGGATGTGAAGTGGCGAGACGGGGAGTGATCGGCCGATCGGTGGGACGTGAAGTGGCGCGACGTGGAGTGATCGACTGAGGGGTGGGATCTGAAGTGGCGAGACGGGGAGTGATCGACCGAGGGGTTGGGCGTGAAGTGGCGAGACGGGGAGTGATCGACCGAGGCGTGGGATGTGTAGTGGCGAGACGGGGAGTGATCGACCGAGGGATGGGGCGTGAAGTGGCGAGAAGGGGACTGAACTGCCGAGGGGTGGGATGTGAAGTGAGGAGATGGGGAGTGATCGACCGAGGGGCGGGGCGTGAAGTGGCGAGACGGGGAGTGATCGACTGAGGGGTGGGGCGTGAAGTGGCGAGACAGGGAGTGATCGACCGAGTGGTGGGATTTGAAGTGGCGAGACGGGGAGTGATCGACCGAGGGGTGGGATGTAAAGTGACGGGACAGGGAGTGATCGACCGAGGGGTGGGATGTGAAGTGACGAGACGGGGAGTGATCGACCGAGGGGTGGGATGTGAAGTGACGAGACGGGGAGTGATCGACCGAGGGGTGGGGCGTGAAGTGGCGAGACGGGGAGTGATCGACCGAGGGGTGGGGTGTGAAGTGGCGAGACGGGGAGTGATCGACCGAGGGGTGGGATGTGAAGTGACGAGACGGGGAGTGATCGACCGAGGGGTGGGATGTAAAGTGACGGGATGGGGAGTGATCGACCGAGGGGTGGGATGTGAAGTGACGAGACGGGGAGTGATCGACCGAGTGGCGGGGCGTGAAGTGGCGAGACGGGGAGTGATCGACCGAGGGGCGGGGCGTGAAGTGGCGAGACGGGGAGTGATCGACTGAGGGGTGGGGCATGAAGTGGCGAGACAGGGAGTGATCGACCGAGGGGTGGGATTTGAAGTGGCGAGACGGGGAGTGATTGACCGAGGGGTGGGGCGTGAAGTGGCGAGACGGGGAGTGATCGACCGAGGGGTGTGGTGTGAAGTGGCAAGACGGGGAGTGATCGACCGAGGGGTTGGGCGTGAAGTGGGGAGACGGGGAGTGATCGACCGAGGGGTGGGATGTGAAGTGGCGAGACGGGGAGTGATCGACCGAGGCGTGGGCATGAAGTGCCGAGATGGGGAGTGATCGACCGAGGGGTGGGATGTGAAGAGGCGAGACGGGGAGTGATCGGCCGAGGGGTGGGATGTGAAGTGACGAGACGGGGAGTGATTGACCGAGGGGTGGGGCGTGAAGTGGCGAGACGGGTGTGATCGACCGAGGGGTGTGGTGTGAAGTGGCAAGACGGGGAGTGATCGACCGAGGGGTTGGGCGTGAAGTGGGGAGACGGGGAGTGATCGACCGAGGCGTGGGATGTGTAGTGGCGAGACGGGGAGTGATCGACCGAGGGATGGGGCGTGAAGTGGCGAGAAGGGGACTGAACTGCCGAGGGGTGGGATGTGAAGTGAGGAGATGGGGAGTGATCGACCGAGGGGCGGGGCGTGAAGTGGCGAGACGGGGAGTGATCGACTGAGGGGTGGGGCGTGAAGTGGCGAGACAGGGAGTGATCGACCGAGTGGTGGGATTTGAAGTGGCGAGACGGGGAGTGATCGACCGAGGGGTGGGATGTAAAGTGACGGGACAGGGAGTGATCGACCGAGGGGTGGGATGTGAAGTGACGAGACGGGGAGTGATCGACCGAGGGGTGGGATGTGAAGTGACGAGACGGGGAGTGATCGACCGAGGGGTGGGGCGTGAAGTGGCGAGACGGGGAGTGATCGACCGAGGGGTGGGGTGTGAAGTGGCGAGACGGGGAGTGATCGACCGAGGGGTGGGATGTGAAGTGACGAGACGGGGAGTGATCGACCGAGGGGTGGGATGTAAAGTGACGGGATGGGGAGTGATCGACCGAGGGGTGGGATGTGAAGTGACGAGACGGGGAGTGATCGACCGAGTGGCGGGGCGTGAAGTGGCGAGACGGGGAGTGATCGACCGAGGGGCGGGGCGTGAAGTGGCGAGACGGGGAGTGATCGACTGAGGGGTGGGGCATGAAGTGGCGAGACAGGGAGTGATCGACCGAGGGGTGGGATTTGAAGTGGCGAGACGGGGAGTGATTGACCGAGGGGTGGGGCGTGAAGTGGCGAGACGGGGAGTGATCGACCGAGGGGTGTGGTGTGAAGTGGCAAGACGGGGAGTGATTGACCGAGGGGTTGGGCGTGAAGTGGGGAGACGGGGAGTGATCGACCGAGGGGTGGGATGTGAAGTGGCGAGACGGGGAGTGATCGACCGAGGCGTGGGCATGAAGTGCCGAGACGGGGAGTGATCGACCGAGGGGTGGGATGTGCAGAGGCGAGACGGGGAGTGATCGGCCGAGGGGTGGGATGTGAAGTGGCGAGACGGGGAGTGATCGGCCGATCGGTGGGACGTGAAGTGGCGCGACGTGGAGTGATCGACTGAGGGGTGGGATCTGAAGTGGCGAGACGGGGAGTGATCGACCGAGGGGTTGGGCGTGAAGTGGCGAGACGGGGAGTGATCGACCGAGGCGTGGGATGTGTAGTGGCGAGACGGGGAGTGATCGACCGAGGGGTGGGGCGTGAAGAGGCGAGAAGGGGACTGAACTGCCGAGGGGTGGGATGTGAAGTGAGGAGATGGGGAGTGATCGACCGAGGGGCGGGGCGTGAAGTGGCGAGACGGGGAGCGATCAACTGAGGGGTGGTGCGTGAAGTGGCGAGACAGGGAGTGATCGACCGAGTGGTGGGATTTGAAGTGGCGAGACGGGGAGTGATCGACCGAGGGGTGGGATGTAAAGTGACGGGACAAGGAGTGATCGACCGAGGGGTGGGATGTGAAGTGACGAGACGGGGAGTGATCGACCGAGGGGTGGGATGTGAAGTGATGAGACGAGGACTGATCGACCGAGGGGTGGGAGGTGAAGTGATGAGACGAGGACTGATCGACCGAGGGGTGGGATGTGAAGTGACAAGACGGGGAGTGATCGACCGAGGGGTGGGATGTGAAGTGGCGAAATGGGGAGTGATCGACCGAGGGGTGCGATGTGAAGTGACAAGGTGAGGAGTGATCGTCCGAGGGGTGTGATGTGAAGAGGTGAGACGGGGTGTGATCGACCGAGGGGTGGGGCGCGAAGTGGCGAGACGGGGAGTGATCGACCGAGGGGTGTGGTGTGAAGTGGCAAGACGGGGAGTGATCGACCGAGGGGTTGGGCGTGAAGTGGGGAGACGGGGAGTGATCGACCGAGGGGTGGGATGTGAAGTGGCGAGACGGGGAGTGATCGACCGAGGCGTGGGCATGAAGTGCCAAGACGGGGAGTGATCGACCGAGGGGTGGGATGTGAAGAGGCGAGACGGGGAGTGATCGGCCGAGGGGTGGGATGTGAAGTGGCGAGACGGGGAGTGATCGGCCGATCGGTGGGACGTGAAGTGGCGCGACGTGGAGTGATCGACTGAGGGGTGGGATCTGAAGTGGCGAGACGGGGAGTGATCGACCGAGGGGTTGGGCTTGAAGTGGCGAGACGGGGAGTGATCGACCGAGGCGTGGGATGTGTAGTGGCGAGACGGGGAGTGATCGACCGTGGGATGGGGCGTGAAGTGGCGAGAAGGGGACTGAACTGCCGAGGGGTGGGATGTGAAGTGAGGAGATGGGGAGTGATCGACCGAGGGGCGGGGCGTGAAGTGGCGAAACGGGGAGTGATCGACTGAGGGGTGGGGCGTGAAGTGGCGAGACAGGGAGTGATCGACCGAGTGGTGGGATTTGAAGTGGCGAGACGGGGAGTGATCGACCGAGGGGTGGGATGTAAAGTGACGGGACAGGGAGTGATCGACCGAGGGGTGGGATGTGAAGTGACGAGACGGGGAGTGATCGACCGAGGGGTGGGATGTGAAGTGACGAGACGGGGAGTGATCGACCGAGGGGTGGGGCGTGAAGTGGCGAGACGGGGAGTGATCGACCGAGGGGTGGGGTGTGAAGTGGCGAGACGGGGAGTGATCGACCGAGGGGTGGGATGTGAAGTGACGAGACGGGGAGTGATCGACCGAGGGGTGGGATGTAAAGTGACGGGATGGGGAGTGATCGACCGAGGGGTGGGATGTGAAGTGACGAGACGGGGAGTGATCGACCGAGGGGCGGGGCGTGAAGTGGCGAGACGGGGAGTGATCGACCGAGGGGCGGGGCGTGAAGTGGCGAGACGGGGAGTGATCGACTGAGGGGTGGGGCATGAAGTGGCGAGACAGGGAGTGATCGACCGAGGGGTGGGATTTGAAGTGGCGAGACGGGGAGTGATTGACCGAGGGGTGGGGCGTGAAGTGGCGAGACGGGGAGTGATCGACCGAGGGGTGTGGTGTGAAGTGGCAAGACGGGGAGTGATCGACCGAGGGGTTGGGCGTGAAGTGGGGAGACGGGGAGTGATCGACCGAGGGGTGGGATGTGAAGTGGCGAGACGGGGAGTGATCGACCGAGGCGTGGGCATGAAGTGCCGAGACGGGGAGTGATCGACCGAGGGGTGGGATGTGAAGAGGCGAGACGGGGAGTGATCGGCCGAGGGGTGGGATGTGAAGTGACGAGACGGGGAGTGATTGACCGAGGGGTGGGGCGTGAAGTGGCGAGACGGGGAGTGATCGACCGAGGGGTGTGGTGTGAAGTGGCAAGACGGGGAGTGATCGACCGAGGGGTTGGGCGTGAAGTGGGGAGACGGGGAGTGATCGACCGAGGGGTGGGATGTGAAGTGGCGAGACGGGGAGTGATCGACCGAGGCGTGGGCATGAAGTGCCGAGACGGGGAGTGATCGACCGAGGGGTGGGATGTGAAGAGGCGAGACGGGGAGTGATCGGCCGAGGGGTGGGATGTGAAGTGGCGAGACGGGGAGTGATCGGCCGATCGGTGGGACGTGAAGTGGCGCGACGTGGAGTGATCGACTGAGGGGTGGGATCTGAAGTGGCGAGACGGGGAGTGATCGACCGAGGGGTTGGGCGTGAAGTGGCGAGACGGGGAGTGATCGACCGAGGCGTGGGATGTGTAGTGGCGAGACGGGGAGTGATCGACCGAGGGGTGGGGCGTGAAGAGGCGAGAAGGGGACTGAACTGCCGAGGGGTGGGATGTGAAGTGGCGAGACGGGGAGTGATCGACCGAGGGGTGGGATGTGAAGTGACGAGACGGGGAGTGATCTACCGAGGGGTGGGATGTGAAGTGACGAGATGAGGACTGATCGACCGAGGGTTGGGATGTGAAGTGACGAGACGGGGAGTGATCGACCGAGGGGTGGGATGTGAAGTGCCGAACGGGGAGTGATCGACCGAGGGGTGCGATGAGAAGTGACAAGGTGGGGAGTGATCGTCCGAGGGGTGTGATGTGAAGTGGTGAGACGGGGTGTGATCGACCGAGGGGTGGGGCGCGAAGAGGCGAGACGGGGAGTGATCGACCGAGGGGTGTGGTGTGAAGTGGCAAGACGGGGAGTGATCGACCGAGGGGTGGGATGTGAAGTGACGAGACGGGGAGTGATCGACCGAGGGGTGGGATGTGAAGTGACGAGACGGGGAGTGATCGACCGAGGGGTGGGGCGTGAAGTGGCGAGACGGGGAGTGATCGACCGAGGGGTGGGGTGTGAAGTGGCGAGACGGGGAGTGATCGACCGAGGGGTGGGATGTGAAGTGACGAGATGGGGAGTGATCGACTGAGGGGTGGGATGTGAAGTGACGAGACGGGGAGTGATCGACCGAGGGGTGGGATGTGAAGTGATGAGACGAGGACTGATCGACCGAGGGGTGGGATGTGAAGTGATGAGACGATGACTGATCGACCGAGGGGTGGGATGTGAAGTGACGAGACGGGGAGTGATCGACCGAGGGGTGGGATGTGAAGTGGCTAAACGGGGAGTGATCGACCGAGGGGTGCGATGTGAAGTGACAAGATGAGGAGTGATCGTCCGAGGGGTGTGATGTGAAGAGGTGAGATGGGGTGTGATCGACCGAGGGGTGGGGCGCGAAGTGGCGAGACGGGGAGTGATCGACCGAGGGGTGTGGTGTGAAGTGGCAAGACGGGGAGTGATCGACCGAGGGGTTGGGCGTTAAGTGGGGAGACGGGGAGTGATCGACCGAGGGGTGGGATGTGAAGTGGCGAGACGGGGAGTGATCGACCGAGGCGTGGGCATGAAGTGCCAAGACGGGGAGTGATCGACCGAGGGGTGGGATGTGAAGAGGCGAGACGGGGAGTGATCGGCCGAGGGGTGGGATGTGAAGTGGCGAGACGGGGAGTGATCGGCCGATCGGTGGGACGTGAAGTGGCGCGACGTGGAGTGATCGACTGAGGGGTGGGATCTGAAGTGGCGAGACGGGGAGTGATCGACCGAGGGGTTGGGCGTGAAGTGGCGAGACGGGGAGTGATCGACCGAGGCGTGGGATGTGTAGTGGCGAGACGGGGAGTGATCGACCGAGGGATGGGGCGTGAAGTGGCGAGAAGGGGACTGAACTGCCGAGGGGTGGGATGTGAAGTGAGGAGATGGGGAGTGATCGACCGAGGGGCGGGGCGTGAAGTGGCGAGACGGGGAGTGATCGACTGAGGGGTGGGGCGTGAAGTGGCGAGACAGGGAGTGATCGACCGAGTGGTGGGATTTGAAGTGGCGAGACGGGGAGTGATCGACCGAGGGGTGGGATGTAAAGTGTCGGGACAGGGAGTGATCGACCGAGGGGTGGGATGTGAAGTGACGAGACGGGGAGTGATCGACCGAGGGGTGGGATGTGAAGTGACGAGACGGGGAGTGATCGACCGAGGGGTGGGGCGTGAAGTGGCGAGACGGGGAGTGATCGACCGAGGGGTGGGGTGTGAAGTGGCGAGACGGGGAGTGATCGACCGAGGGGTGGGATGTGAAGTGACGAGACGGGGAGTGATCGACCGAGGGGTGGGATGTAAAGTGACGGGATGGGGAGTGATCGACCGAGGGGTGGGATGTGAAGTGACGAGACGGGGAGTGATCGACCGAGGGGCGGGGCGTGAAGTGGCGAGACGGGGAGTGATCGACCGAGGGGCGGGGCGTGAAGTGGCGAGACGGGGAGTGATCGACTGAGGGGTGGGGCATGAAGTGGCGAGACAGGGAGTGATCGACCGAGGGGTGGGATTTGAAGTGGCGAGACGGGGAGTGATTGACCGAGGGGTGGGGCGTGAAGTGGCGAGACGGGGAGTGATCGACCGAGGGGTGTGGTGTGAAGTGGCAAGACGGGGAGTGATCGACCGAGGGGTTGGGCGTGAAGTGGGGAGACGGGGAGTGATCGACCGAGGGGTGGGATGTGAAGTGGCGAGACGGGGAGTGATCGACCGAGGCGTGGGCATGAAGTGCCGAGACGGGGAGTGATCGACCGAGGGGTGGGATGTGAAGAGGCGAGACGGGGAGTGATCGGCCGAGGGGTGGGATGTGAAGTGACGAGACGGGGAGTGATTGACCGAGGGGTGGGGCGTGAAGTGGCGAGACGGGGAGTGATCGACCGAGGGGTGTGGTGTGAAGTGGCAAGACGGGGAGTGATCGACCGAGGGGTTGGGCGTGAAGTGGGGAGACAGGGAGTGATCGACCGAGGGGTGGGATGTGAAGTGGCGAGACGGGGAGTGATCGACCGAGGCGTGGGCATGAAGTGCCGAGACGGGGAGTGATCGACCGAGGGGTGGGATGTGAAGAGGCGAGACGGGGAGTGATCGGCCGAGGGGTGGGATGTGAAGTGGCGAGACGGGGAGTGATCGGCCGATCGGTGGGACGTGAAGTGGCGCGACGTGGAGTGATCGACTGAGGGGTGGGATCTGAAGTGGCGAGACGGGGAGTGATCGACCGAGGGGTTGGGCGTGAAGTGGCGAGACGGGGAGTGATCGACCGAGGCGTGGGATGTGTAGTGGCGAGACGGGGAGTGATCGACCGAGGGGTGGTGCGTGAAGAGGCGAGAAGGGGACTGAACTGCCGAGGGGTGGGATGTGAAGTGAGGAGATGGGGAGTGATCGACCGAGGGGCGGGGCGTGAAGTGGCGAGACGGGGAGCGATCAACTGAGGGGTGGTGCGTGAAGTGGCGAGACAGGGAGTGATCGACCGAGTGGTGGGATTTGAAGTGGCGAGACGGGGAGTGATCGACCGAGGGGTGGGATGTAAAGTGACGGGACAAGGAGTGATCGACCGAGGGGTGGGATGTGAAGTGACGAGACGGGGAGTGATCGACCGAGGGGTGGGATGTGAAGTGATGAGACGAGGACTGATCGACCGAGGGGTGGGAGGTGAAGTGATGAGACGAGGACTGATCGACCGAGGGGTGGGATGTGAAGTGACGAGACGGGGAGTGATCGACCGAGGGGTGGGATGTGAAGTGGCGAAACGGGGAGTGATCGACCGAGGGGTGCGATGTGAAGTGACAAGGTGAGGAGTGATCGTCCGAGGGGTGTGATGTGAAGAGGTGAGACGGGGTGTGATCGACCGAGGGGTGGGGCGCGAAGTGGCGAGACGGGGAGTGATCGACCGAGGGGTGTGGTGTGAAGTGGCAAGACGGGGAGTGATCGACCGAGGGGTTGGGCGTGAAGTGGGGAGACGGGGAGTGATCGACCGAGGGGTGGGATGTGAAGTGGCGAGACGGGGAGTGATCGACCGAGGCGTGGGCATGAAGTGCCAAGACGGGGAGTGATCGACCGAGGGGTGGGATGTGAAGAGGTGAGACGGGGAGTGATCGGCCGAGGGGTGGGATGTGAAGTGGCGAGACGGGGAGTGATCGGCCGATCGGTGGGACGTGAAGTGGCGCGACGTGGAGTGATCGACTGAGGGGTGGGATCTGAAGTGGCGAGACGGGGAGTGATCGACCGAGGGGTTGGGCTTGAAGTGGCGAGACGGGGAGTGATCGACCGAGGCGTGGGATGTGTAGTGGCGAGACGGGGAGTGATCGACCGTGGGATGGGGCGTGAAGTGGCGAGAAGGGGACTGAACTGCCGAGGGGTGGGATGTGAAGTGAGGAGATGGGGAGTGATCGACCGAGGGGCGGGGCGTGAAGTGGCGAAACGGGGAGTGATCGACTGAGGGGTGGGGCGTGAAGTGGCGAGACAGGGAGTGATTGACCGAGTGGTGGGATTTGAAGTGGCGAGACGGGGAGTGATCGACCGAGGGGTGGGATGTAAAGTGACGGGACAGGGAGTGATCGACCGAGGGGTGGGATGTGAAGTGACGAGACGGGGAGTGATCGACCGAGGGGTGGGATGTGAAGTGACGAGACGGGGAGTGATCGACCGAGGGGTGGGGCGTGAAGTGGCGAGACGGGGAGTGATCGACCGAGGGGTGGGGTGTGAAGTGGCGAGACGGGGAGTGATCGACCGAGGGGTGGGATGTGAAGTGACGAGACGGGGAGTGATCGACCGAGGGGTGGGATGTAAAGTGACGGGATGGGGAGTGATCGACCGAGGGGTGGGATGTGAAGTGACGAGACGGGGAGTGATCGACCGAGGGGCGGGGCGTGAAGTGGCGAGACGGGGAGTGATCGACCGAGGGGCGGGGCGTGAAGTGGCGAGACGGGGAGTGATCGACTGAGGGGTGGGGCATGAAGTGGCGAGACAGGGAGTGATCGACCGAGGGGTGGGATTTGAAGTGGCGAGACGGGGAGTGATTGACCGAGGGGTGGGGCGTGAAGTGGCGAGACGGGGAGTGATCGACCGAGGGGTGTGGTGTGAAGTGGCAAGACGGGGAGTGATCGACCGAGGGGTTGGGCGTGAAGTGGGGAGACGGGGAGTGATCGACCGAGGGGTGGGATGTGAAGTGGCGAGACGGGGAGTGATCGACCGAGGCGTGGGCATGAAGTGCCGAGACGGGGAGTGATCGACCGAGGGGTGGGATGTGAAGAGGCGAGACGGGGAGTGATCGGCCGAGGGGTGGGATGTGAAGTGACGAGACGGGGAGTGATTGACCGAGGGGTGGGGCGTGAAGTGGCGAGACGGGGAGTGATCGACCGAGGGGTGTGGTGTGAAGTGGCAAGACGGGGAGTGATCGACCGAGGGGTTGGGCGTGAAGTGGGGAGACGGGGAGTGATCGACCGAGGGGTGGGATGTGAAGTGGCGAGACGGGGAGTGATCGACCAAGGCGTGGGCATGAAGTGCCGAGACGGGGAGTGATCGACCGAGGGGTGGGATGTGAAGAGGCGAGACGGGGAGTGATCGGCCGAGGGGTGGGATGTGAAGTGGCGAGACGGGGAGTGATCGGCCGATCGGTGGGACGTGAAGTGGCGCGACGTGGAGTGATCGACTGAGGGGTGGGATCTGAAGTGGCGAGACGGGGAGTGATCGACCGAGGGGTTGGGCGTGAAGTGGCGAGACGGGGAGTGATCGACCGAGGCGTGGGATGTGTAGTGGCGAGACGGGGAGTGATCGACCGAGGGGTGGGGCGTGAAGAGGCGAGAAGGGGACTGAACTGCCGAGGGGTGGGATGTGAAGTGAGGAGATGGGGAGTGATCGACCGAGGGGCGGGGCGTGAAGTGGCGAGACGGGGAGCGATCAACTGAGGGGTGGTGCGTGAAGTGGCGAGACAGGGAGTGATCGACCGAGTGGTGGGATTTGAAGTGGCGAGACGGGGAGTGATCGACCGAGGGGTGGGATGTAAAGTGACGGGACAAGGAGTGATCGACCGAGGGGTGGGATGTGAAGTGACGAGACGGGGAGTGATCGACCGAGGGGTGGGATGTGAAGTGACGAGACGGGGAGTGATCGACCGAGGGGTGGGGCATGAAGTGGCGAGACGGGGAGTGATCGACCGAGGGGTGGGGTGTGAAGTGGCGAGACGGGGAGTGATCGCCCGAGGGGTGGGATGTGAAGTGACGAGACGGGGAGTGATCGACCGAGGGGTGGGATGTAAAGTGACGGGATGGGGAGTGATCGACCGAGGGGTGGGATGTGAAGTGACGAGACGGGCAGTGATCGACCGAGGGGCGGGGCGTGAAGTGGCGAGACGGGGAGTGATCGACCGAGGGGCGGGGCGTGAAGTGGCGAGACGGGGAGTGATCGACTGAGGGGTGGGGCATGAAGTGGCGAGACAGGGAGTGATCGACCGAGGGGTGGGATTTGAAGTGGCGAGACGGGGAGTGATTGACTGAGGGGTGGGGCGTGAAGTGGCGAGACGGGGAGTGATCGACCGAGGGGTGGGGCGTGAAGTGGCGAGATGGGTAGTGATCGACCGAGGGATGGGATGTGAAGTGACGAGATGGGGAGTGATCGACCGAGGGGTGGGATGTAAAGTGACGGGACGGGGAGTGATCGACCGAGGGGTGGGATGTGAAGTGACGAGACGGGGAGTGATCGACCGAGGGGTGGGATGTAAAGTGACAGGACGGGGAGTGATCGACCGAGGGGTGGGATGTGAAGTGACGAGACGGTGAGTGATCGACCGAGGGGTGGGATGTGAAGTGACGAGACGGGGAGTGATCGACCGAGGGGTGGGATGTGAAGTGACGAGACGGGGAGTGATCGACCAAGGGGTGGGAAGTGTAGTGGCGAGACGGGGAGTTATCGACCGAGGGGTGTGATGTGAAGTGGTGAGATAGGGAGTGGTCGGCCGAGGGGTGGGATGTGAAGTGGCGAGATGGGGTGTAATCGACCGAGGGGCGGTGCGTGAAGTGGCGAGACGGGGAGTGATCGACCGAGGGGTGGGGCGTGAAGTGGCGAGACAGGGAGTGATCGACCGAGGGGTGGGATTTGAAGTGGCGAGACGGGGAGTGATCGACCGAGGGTTGGGGCATGAAGTGGCGAGACGGGGAGTGATCAACCGAGGGGTGGGGCGTGACGTGGCGAGACGGGGAGTGATCGACCGAGGGGTGGGATGTGAAGTGACGAGACGGGGAGTGATCGACCCAGGGGTGGGATGTGAAGTGGCGAGACGGGGAGTGATCGACCGAGGGGTGGGATGTGAAGTGGCGAGACGGGGAGTGATCGGCCGAGGGGTGGGATGTGAAGTGACGAGATGTGGAGTGAACGACCGAGGGGTGGGATGTGAAGTGACGAGACGGTGATTGATCGACCGAGGGGTGAGGCGTGAAGTGACGAGACGGGGATTGATCGACCGAGTGGTGGGGCATGAAGTGGCGAGACGGGGAGTGATCGACCGAGGGGTGGGATGTGAAGTGGCGAGATGGGGCGTGAACGACCGAGGGGTGCGGCGTGAAGTGGCGAGACGGGGAGTGATCGACCGAGGGGTGGGATGTGAAGTGGCGAGACGGGGAGTGATCGACCGAGGGGTGGGTTGTGATATGACGAGACGGGGAGTGATCGACCGAGGGGTGGGATGTGAAGTGACGAGACGGGGAGTGATCGACCGAGGGGTGAGGCGTGAAGTGGCGAGACGGGGATTGATCGACCGAGGGGTGGGGCATGAAGTGGCGAGACGGGGAGTGATCGACCGAGGGGTGGGATGTGAAGTGGCGAGACTGGGAGTGATCGACCGAGTGGTGGGTTGTGATATGACGAGAAGGGGAGTGATCGACCGAGGGGTGGCATGTGAAGTGACGAGACGGGGAGTGATCGACCGAGGGGTGGGGCATGAAGTGGCGAGACGGGGAGTGATCGACCGAGGGGTGGGATGTGAAGTGGCGAGACGGGGAGTGACCGACCGAGGGGTGGGATGTGAAGTGGCGAGACGTGGAGTGATCGACCGAGGGGTGGGATGTGAAGTGGCGAGACGGGGAGTGATCGACCGAGGCATGGGCATGAAGTGTCGAGACGGGGAGTGATCGACCAAGGGGTGGGATGTGAAGAGGCGAGACGGGGAGTGATCGGCCGAGGGGTGGGATGTGAAGTGGCGAGACGTGGAGTGATCGACCGAGGGGTGGGATGTGAAGTGGCGAGACGGGGAGTGATCGACCGAGGCATGGGCATGAAGTGTCGAGACGGGGAGTGATCGACCGAGGGGTGGGATGTGAAGAGGCGAGACGGGGAGTGATCGGCCGAGGGGTGGGATGTGAAGTGGCGAGACGGGGAGTGATCGGCCGAGGGGTGGGACGTGAAGTGGCGAGACGGGGAGTGATCGACTGAGGGGTGGGACGCGAAGTGATTTGACGGGGAGTGATCGACCGAGGGGTGGGATCTGAAGTGGCGAGACGGGGAGTGATCGACCGAGGGGTTGGGCTTGAAGTGGCGAGACGGGGAGTGATCGACCGAGGCGTGGGATGTGTAGTGGCGAGACGGGGAGTGATCGACCGAGGGGTGGGGCGTGAAGTGGCGAGAAGGGGACTGAACGGCCGAGGGGTGGGATGTGAAGTGACGAGATGGGGAGTGATCGACCGAGGGGCGGGGCGTGAAGTGGCGAGATGGGAAGTGATCGACCGAGGGGTGGGGCATGAAGCGGCGAGACAGGGAGTGATCGACCCAGGGGTGGGATATGAAGTGGCGAGACGGGGAGTGATCGAACGAGGGGTGGGATGTGAAGTGGCAATACGGGTAGTGATCGACCGAGGGGTGGGGCGTGAAGTGGCGAGACGGGGAATGATCGACCGAGGGGTGGGATGTGAAGTGGCGAGACGGGGAGTGATCGACCGAGGGGTGGGGCGTGAAGTGGCGAGACGGGGAGTATTCGACCGAGGGGTGCGATGTGAAGTGGCGAGACGGGGAGTGATCGACCGAGGTGTGGTTCATGAAGTGGCGAGACGGGGAGTGATCGACCGAGGGGTGGGGCGTGAAGTGGCGAGATGGGGAGTGATCGACCGAGGGGTGGGGCGTGAAGTGGCGAGACGGGGAGTGATCGACTGAGGGGTGCGATGTGAAGTGCCGAGACGGGGAGTGATCGACCGAGGGGTGGGGCGTGAAGTGGAGAGATGGGAAGTGATCGACCGAGGGGTGTGGCATGAAGTGGCGAGACAGGGAGTGATCGACCCAGGGGTGGGATATGAAGTGGCGAGACGGGGAGTGATCGAACGAGGGGTGGTATGTGAAGTTGCAATACGGGGAGTGATCGACCGAGGGGTGGGGCGTGAAGTGACGAGACGGGGAGAGATCGACCGAGGGGTGGGATGTGAAGTGACGAGACGGGGAGTGATCGACCGAGGGGTGGGATGTGAAGTGGCGAGAAGGGGAGTGATCGACCGAGGGGTGGGACCTGAAGTGGCGAGATGGGGAGTGATCGACCGAGGGGTGGGGCGTGAAGTGGCGAGACGGGGAGTATTCGACCGAGGGGTGGGGCGTGAAGTGGCGAGACGGGGAGTGATCGACCGAGGGGTGGGGCGTGAAGTGGCGAGATGGGGAGTGATCGACCGAGGGGTGGGGCGTGAAGTGGCGAGACGGGGAGTGATCGACCGAGGGGTGGGGCGTGAAGTGGCGAGACGGGGAGTATTCGACCGAGGGGTGGCATGTGAAGTGGCGAGACGGGGAGTGATCGACCGAGGGGTGGTGCATGAAGTGGCGAGATGGGGAGTATTCGACCGATGGGTGGGATGTGAAGTGGCGAGACGGGGAGTGATCGACCGAGGGGTGGTGCATGAAGTGGCGAGACGGGGAGTGATCGACCGAGGGGTGGGGCGTGAAGTGGTGAGACGGGG
Organism: Heterodontus francisci; assembly: GCF_036365525.1. Classification (NCBI taxonomy): domain Eukaryota; kingdom Metazoa; phylum Chordata; class Chondrichthyes; order Heterodontiformes; family Heterodontidae; genus Heterodontus; species Heterodontus francisci. The sequence continues at coordinate 235,146,315 of NC_090371.1, forward strand.
AGTGATCGACCGAGGGGTGGGGCGTGAAGTGGCGAGATGGGGAGTGATCGACCGAGGGGTGGGGCGTGAAGTGGCGAGACGGGGAGTGATCGACCGAGAGGTGGGCGTGAAGTGGCGAGACGGGGAGTGATTGACCGAGGGGTGGGACGTGAAGTGGCGTGATGGGGAGTGATCGACCGAGGTGTGGGGCGTGAAGTGGCGAGACGGGCAATGATCGACCGAGGGGTGGGCGTGAAGTGGCGAGACGGGGAGTGATCGACCGAGGGGTGAGATGTGAATTGGCGAGACGGGGAGTGATCGACCGAGTGGTGGGGCGTGAAGTGGAGAGACGGGGAGTGATCGACCTAGGGGTGGGGCATGAAGTGGCGAGACAGGGAGTGATCGACCGAGGGGTGGGATATGAAGTGGCGAGATGGGGAGTGATCGAACAGGGGTGGGATGTGAAGTGGCAATACGGGGAGTGATCGACCGAGGGGTGGGGCATGAAGTGACGAGACGGGGAGAGATCGACCGAGGGGTGGGATGTGAAGTGACGAGACGGGGAGTGATCGACCGAGGGGTGGGATGTGAAGTGGCGAGACGGGGAGTGATCGACCGAGGGGTGGGACCTGAAGTGACGAGACGGGGAGTGATCGACCATGGGGTGGGGCGTGAATTGGCGAGACAGGGAGTGATCGACCGAGGGGTGGGGCGTGAAGTGGCGAGATGGGGAGTGATCGACCGAGGGTTGGGCCGTGAAGTGGCGCGACGGGGAGTGATCGACCGAGGGGTTGGGCATGAAGTGGCGAGACGGGGAGTGATCGACCGAGGGGTGGGATGTGAAGTGGCGAGACGGGGAGTGATCGACCGAGGGGTGGGGCGTGAAGTGGCGAGACGGGGAGTATTCGACCGAGGGGTGGGATGTGAAGTGGCGAGATGGGGAGTGATCGACCGAGGGTTGGGATGTGAAGTGGCGAGATGGGGAGTGATCGACCGAGGGGTGGGGCGTGAAGTGACGAGATGGGGAGAGATCGACCGAGGGGTGGGATGTGAAGTGACGAGAAGGGGAGTGATCGACCGAGGGGTGGGATGTGAAGTGGCGAGACATGGCTTGATCGTCCAAGGGGTGGGCGTGAAGTGGCGAGACGGGGAGTGATCGACCGAGGTGTGGGCCATGAAGTGGCGAGACGGGGAGTGATCGACTGAGTGGTGGGACGTGAAGTGGCGAGACGGGGAGTGTTCGACCGAGGGGTGGGGAGTGAAATGGCGAGACGGGGAGTGATCGACCGATGGGTGGGGCGTGAAGTGGCGAGACGGGGAGTGATCGACCGAGGGGTGGTGCATGAAGTGGCGAGACGGGGAGTATTTGACCGAGGGGTGGGATGTGAAGTGGCGAGACGGGGAGTGATCGACCGAGGGGTGGTGCATGAAGTGGCGAGACGGGGAGTGATCGACCGAGGTGTGGGGCGTGAAGTGGCGAGACGGGGAGTGATCGACCGAGGGATGGGGCGTGAAGTGGCGAGATGGGGAGTGATCGACCGAGGGGTGCGGCGTGAAGTGGCGAGACGGGGAGTGATCGACCGAGGGGTGAGATGTGAATTGGCAAGACGGGGAGTGATCGACCGAGGGGTGGGGCGTGAAGTGGAGAGACGGGGAGTGATCGACCGAGGGGTGGGGCATGAAGTGGCGAGACAGGGAGTGATCGACCGAGGGGTGGGATATGAAGTGGCGAGATGGGGAGTGATCGATCAGGGGTGGGATGTGAAGTGGCAATACGGGGAGTGATCGACCGAGGGGTGGGGCATGAAGTGACGAGACGGGGAGAGATCGACCGAGGGGTGGGATGTGAAGTGACGAGACGGGGAGTGATCGACCGAGGGGTGGGATGTGAAGTGGCGAGACAGGGAGTGATCGACCGAGGGGTGGGAGCTGAAGTGACGAGACGGGGAGTGATCGACCGTGGGGCGGGGCGTGAAGTGGCGAGACAGGGAGTGATCGACTGAGGGGTGGGGCGTGAAGTGGCGAGACGGGGAGTGATCGACCGAGGGTTGGGCCGTGAAGTGGCGCGACGGGGAGTGATCGACCGAGGGGTTGGGCATGAAATGGCGAGACGGGGAGTGATCGACCGAGGGGTGGGATGTGAAGTGGCGAGACGGGGAGTGATCGACCGAGGGGTGGGGCGTGAAGTGGCGAGACGGGGAGTATTCGACTGAGGGGTGCGATGTGAAGTGTCGAGACGAGGAGTAATCGACCGAGGGGTGGGGCGTGAAGTGTCGAGATGGGGAGTGATCGACCGAGGGGTAGGGCGTGAAGTGGCGAGACGGGGAGTGATCGACCGAGGGGTGGGATGTGAAGTGGCGAGATGGGGAGTGATCGACCGAGGGTTGGGATGTGAAGTGGCGAGATGGGGAGTGATCGACCGAGGGGTGGGGCGTGAAGTGACGAGATGGGGAGAGATCGACCGAGGGGTGGGATGTGAAGTGACGAGAAGGGGAGTGATCGACCGAGATGTGGGATGTGAAGTGGCGAGACATGGCTTGATTGTTCAAGGGGTGGGCGTGAAGTGGCGAGACGGGGAGTGATCGACCGAGGTGTGGGCCATGAAGTGGCGAGACGGGGAGTGATCGACTGAGTGGTGGGACGTGAAGTGGCGAGACGGGGAGTGTTCGACCGAGGGGTGGGGCGTGAAATGGCGAGACGGGGAGTGATCGACCGATGGGTGAGGCGTGAAGTGGCGAGACGGGGAGTGATCGTCCGAGGCGTGGGATGTGAAGTGGCGAGACGGGGAGTGATCGACCGAGGGGTGGGGCGTGAAGTGGCGAGACGGGGAGTGATCGACCGAGGGGTGGGGCGTGAAGTGGCAAGACGGGGAGTGATCGACCGAGGGGTGGGATGTGAAGTGACGAGACGGGGAGTGATCGACCGAGGGGTGGGATGTGAAGTGACGAGACGGGGAGTGATCGACCGAGGGGTGGGATGTGAAGTGGCGAAACGGGGAGTGATCGACCGAGGGGTGCAATGTGAAGTGACGAGATGGGGAGTGATCGTCCTAGGGGTGTGATGTGACGTGGTGAGACGGGGAGTGATCGACCGAGGGGTGGGGCGTGAAGTGGCGAGATGGGGAGTGATCGACCGAGGGGTTGGGCGTGAAGTGGGGAGACGGGGAGTGATCGACCGAGGGGTGGGATGTGAAGTGGCGAGACGGGGAGTGATCGACCAAGGAGTGGGCATGAAGTGCCGAGACGGGGAGTGATCGACCGAGGGGTGGGATGTGAAGAGGCGAGACGGGGAGTGATCGGCCGAGGGGTGGGATGTGAAGTGGCGAGACGGGGAGTGATCGGCCGATCGGTGGGACGTGAAGTGGCGCGACGTGGAGTGATCGACTGAGGGGTGGGATCTGAAGTGGCGAGACGGGGAGTGATCGACCGAGGGGTTGGGCGTGAAGTGGCGAGACGGGGAGTGATCGACCGAGGCGTGGGATGTGTAGTGGCGAGACGGGGAGTGATCGACCGAGGGGTGGGGCGTGAAGAGGCGAGAAGGGGACTGAACTGCCGAGGGGTGGGATGTGAAGTGAGGAGATGGGGAGTGATCGACCGAGGGGCGGGGCGTGAAGTGGCGAGACGGGGAGCGATCAACTGAGGGGTGGTGCGTGAAGTGGCGAGACAGGGAGTGATCGACCGAGTGGTGGGATTTGAAGTGGCGAGACGGGGAGTGATCGACCGAGGGGTGGGATGTAAAGTGACGGGACAAGGAGTGATCGACCGAGGGGTGGGATGTGAAGTGACGAGACGGGGAGTGATCGACCGAGGGGTGGGATGTGAAGTGACGAGACGGGGAGTGATCGACCGAGGGGTGGGGCATGAAGTGGCGAGACGGGGAGTGATCGCCCGAGGGGTGGGATGTGAAGTGACGAGACGGGGAGTGATCGACCGAGGGGTGGGATGTAAAGTGACGGGATGGGGAGTGATCGACCGAGGGGTGGGATGTGAAGTGACGAGACGGGCAGTGATCGACCGAGGGGCGGGGCGTGAAGTGGCGAGACGGGGAGTGATCGACCGAGGGGCGGGGCGTGAAGTGGCGAGACGGGGAGTGATCGACTGAGGGGTGGGGCATGAAGTGGCGAGACAGGGAGTGATCGACCGAGGGGTGGGATTTGAAGTGGCGAGACGGGGAGTGATTGACTGAGGGGTGGGGCGTGAAGTGGCGAGACGGGGAGTGATCGACCGAGGGGTGGGGCGTGAAGTGGCGAGATGGGTAGTGATCGACCGAGGGATGGGATGTGAAGTGACGAGATGGGGAGTGATCGACCGAGGGGTGGGATGTAAAGTGACGGGACGGGGAGTGATCGACCGAGGGGTGGGATGTGAAGTGACGAGACGGGGAGTGATCGACCGAGGGGTGGGATGTAAAGTGACAGGACGGGGAGTGATCGACCGAGGGGTGGGATGTGAAGTGACGAGACGGTGAGTGATCGACCGAGGGGTGGGATGTGAAGTGACGAGACGGGGAGTGATCGACCGAGGGGTGGGATGTGAAGTGACGAGACGGGGAGTGATCGACCAAGGGGTGGGAAGTGTAGTGGCGAGACGGGGAGTTATCGACCGAGGGGTGTGATGTGAAGTGGTGAGATAGGGAGTGGTCGGCCGAGGGGTGGGATGTGAAGTGGCGAGATGGGGTGTAATCGACCGAGGGGCGGTGCGTGAAGTGGCGAGACGGGGAGTGATCGACCGAGGGGTGGGGCGTGAAGTGGCGAGACAGGGAGTGATCGACCGAGGGGTGGGATTTGAAGTGGCGAGACGGGGAGTGATCGACCGAGGGTTGGGGCATGAAGTGGCGAGACGGGGAGTGATCAACCGAGGGGTGGGGCGTGACGTGGCGAGACGGGGAGTGATCGACCGAGGGGTGGGATGTGAAGTGACGAGACGGGGAGTGATCGACCCAGGGGTGGGATGTGAAGTGGCGAGACGGGGAGTGATCGACCGAGGGGTGGGATGTGAAGTGGCGAGACGGGGAGTGATCGGCCGAGGGGTGGGATGTGAAGTGACGAGATGTGGAGTGAACGACCGAGGGGTGGGATGTGAAGTGACGAGACGGTGATTGATCGACCGAGGGGTGAGGCGTGAAGTGACGAGACGGGGATTGATCGACCGAGTGGTGGGGCATGAAGTGGCGAGACGGGGAGTGATCGACCGAGGGGTGGGATGTGAAGTGGCGAGATGGGGCGTGAACGACCGAGGGGTGCGGCGTGAAGTGGCGAGACGGGGAGTGATCGACCGAGGGGTGGGATGTGAAGTGGCGAGACGGGGAGTGATCGACCGAGGGGTGGGTTGTGATATGACGAGACGGGGAGTGATCGACCGAGGGGTGGGATGTGAAGTGACGAGACGGGGAGTGATCGACCGAGGGGTGAGGCGTGAAGTGGCGAGACGGGGATTGATCGACCGAGGGGTGGGGCATGAAGTGGCGAGACGGGGAGTGATCGACCGAGGGGTGGGATGTGAAGTGGCGAGACTGGGAGTGATCGACCGAGTGGTGGGTTGTGATATGACGAGAAGGGGAGTGATCGACCGAGGGGTGGCATGTGAAGTGACGAGACGGGGAGTGATCGACCGAGGGGTGGGGCATGAAGTGGCGAGACGGGGAGTGATCGACCGAGGGGTGGGATGTGAAGTGGCGAGACGGGGAGTGACCGACCGAGGGGTGGGATGTGAAGTGGCGAGACGTGGAGTGATCGACCGAGGGGTGGGATGTGAAGTGGCGAGACGGGGAGTGATCGACCGAGGCATGGGCATGAAGTGTCGAGACGGGGAGTGATCGACCAAGGGGTGGGATGTGAAGAGGCGAGACGGGGAGTGATCGGCCGAGGGGTGGGATGTGAAGTGGCGAGACGTGGAGTGATCGACCGAGGGGTGGGATGTGAAGTGGCGAGACGGGGAGTGATCGACCGAGGCATGGGCATGAAGTGTCGAGACGGGGAGTGATCGACCGAGGGGTGGGATGTGAAGAGGCGAGACGGGGAGTGATCGGCCGAGGGGTGGGATGTGAAGTGGCGAGACGGGGAGTGATCGGCCGAGGGGTGGGACGTGAAGTGGCGAGACGGGGAGTGATCGACTGAGGGGTGGGACGCGAAGTGATTTGACGGGGAGTGATCGACCGAGGGGTGGGATCTGAAGTGGCGAGACGGGGAGTGATCGACCGAGGGGTTGGGCTTGAAGTGGCGAGACGGGGAGTGATCGACCGAGGCGTGGGATGTGTAGTGGCGAGACGGGGAGTGATCGACCGAGGGGTGGGGCGTGAAGTGGCGAGAAGGGGACTGAACGGCCGAGGGGTGGGATGTGAAGTGACGAGATGGGGAGTGATCGACCGAGGGGCGGGGCGTGAAGTGGCGAGATGGGAAGTGATCGACCGAGGGGTGGGGCATGAAGCGGCGAGACAGGGAGTGATCGACCCAGGGGTGGGATATGAAGTGGCGAGACGGGGAGTGATCGAACGAGGGGTGGGATGTGAAGTGGCAATACGGGTAGTGATCGACCGAGGGGTGGGGCGTGAAGTGGCGAGACGGGGAATGATCGACCGAGGGGTGGGATGTGAAGTGGCGAGACGGGGAGTGATCGACCGAGGGGTGGGGCGTGAAGTGGCGAGACGGGGAGTATTCGACCGAGGGGTGCGATGTGAAGTGGCGAGACGGGGAGTGATCGACCGAGGTGTGGTTCATGAAGTGGCGAGACGGGGAGTGATCGACCGAGGGGTGGGGCGTGAAGTGGCGAGATGGGGAGTGATCGACCGAGGGGTGGGGCGTGAAGTGGCGAGACGGGGAGTGATCGACTGAGGGGTGCGATGTGAAGTGCCGAGACGGGGAGTGATCGACCGAGGGGTGGGGCGTGAAGTGGAGAGATGGGAAGTGATCGACCGAGGGGTGTGGCATGAAGTGGCGAGACAGGGAGTGATCGACCCAGGGGTGGGATATGAAGTGGCGAGACGGGGAGTGATCGAACGAGGGGTGGTATGTGAAGTTGCAATACGGGGAGTGATCGACCGAGGGGTGGGGCGTGAAGTGACGAGACGGGGAGAGATCGACCGAGGGGTGGGATGTGAAGTGACGAGACGGGGAGTGATCGACCGAGGGGTGGGATGTGAAGTGGCGAGAAGGGGAGTGATCGACCGAGGGGTGGGACCTGAAGTGGCGAGATGGGGAGTGATCGACCGAGGGGTGGGGCGTGAAGTGGCGAGACGGGGAGTATTCGACCGAGGGGTGGGGCGTGAAGTGGCGAGACGGGGAGTGATCGACCGAGGGGTGGGGCGTGAAGTGGCGAGATGGGGAGTGATCGACCGAGGGGTGGGGCGTGAAGTGGCGAGACGGGGAGTGATCGACCGAGGGGTGGGGCGTGAAGTGGCGAGACGGGGAGTATTCGACCGAGGGGTGGCATGTGAAGTGGCGAGACGGGGAGTGATCGACCGAGGGGTGGTGCATGAAGTGGCGAGATGGGGAGTATTCGACCGATGGGTGGGATGTGAAGTGGCGAGACGGGGAGTGATCGACCGAGGGGTGGTGCATGAAGTGGCGAGACGGGGAGTGATCGACCGAGGGGTGGGGCGTGAAGTGGTGAGACGGGGAGTGATCGACCGAGGGGTGGGGCGTGAAGTGGCGAGATGGGGAGTGATCGACCGAGGGGTGGGGCGTGAAGTGGCGAGACGGGGAGTGATCGACCGAGAGGTGGGCGTGAAGTGGCGAGACGGGGAGTGATTGACCGAGGGGTGGGACGTGAAGTGGCGTGATGGGGAGTGATCGACCGAGGTGTGGGGCGTGAAGTGGCGAGACGGGCAATGATCGACCGAGGGGTGGGCGTGAAGTGGCGAGACGGGGAGTGATCGACCGAGGGGTGAGATGTGAATTGGCGAGACGGGGAGTGATCGACCGAGTGGTGGGGCGTGAAGTGGAGAGACGGGGAGTGATCGACCTAGGGGTGGGGCATGAAGTGGCGAGACAGGGAGTGATCGACCGAGGGGTGGGATATGAAGTGGCGAGATGGGGAGTGATCGAACAGGGGTGGGATGTGAAGTGGCAATACGGGGAGTGATCGACCGAGGGGTGGGGCATGAAGTGACGAGACGGGGAGAGATCGACCGAGGGGTGGGATGTGAAGTGACGAGACGGGGAGTGATCGACCGAGGGGTGGGATGTGAAGTGGCGAGACGGGGAGTGATCGACCGAGGGGTGGGACCTGAAGTGACGAGACGGGGAGTGATCGACCATGGGGTGGGGCGTGAATTGGCGAGACAGGGAGTGATCGACCGAGGGGTGGGGCGTGAAGTGGCGAGATGGGGAGTGATCGACCGAGGGTTGGGCCGTGAAGTGGCGCGACGGGGAGTGATCGACCGAGGGGTTGGGCATGAAGTGGCGAGACGGGGAGTGATCGACCGAGGGGTGGGATGTGAAGTGGCGAGACGGGGAGTGATCGACCGAGGGGTGGGGCGTGAAGTGGCGAGACGGGGAGTATTCGACCGAGGGGTGGGATGTGAAGTGGCGAGATGGGGAGTGATCGACCGAGGGTTGGGATGTGAAGTGGCGAGATGGGGAGTGATCGACCGAGGGGTGGGGCGTGAAGTGACGAGATGGGGAGAGATCGACCGAGGGGTGGGATGTGAAGTGACGAGAAGGGGAGTGATCGACCGAGGGGTGGGATGTGAAGTGGCGAGACATGGCTTGATCGTCCAAGGGGTGGGCGTGAAGTGGCGAGACGGGGAGTGATCGACCGAGGTGTGGGCCATGAAGTGGCGAGACGGGGAGTGATCGACTGAGTGGTGGGACGTGAAGTGGCGAGACGGGGAGTGTTCGACCGAGGGGTGGGGAGTGAAATGGCGAGACGGGGAGTGATCGACCGATGGGTGGGGCGTGAAGTGGCGAGACGGGGAGTGATCGACCGAGGGGTGGTGCATGAAGTGGCGAGACGGGGAGTATTTGACCGAGGGGTGGGATGTGAAGTGGCGAGACGGGGAGTGATCGACCGAGGGGTGGTGCATGAAGTGGCGAGACGGAGAGTGATCGACCGAGGTGTGGGGCGTGAAGTGGCGAGACGGGGAGTGATCGACCGAGGGATGGGGCGTGAAGTGGCGAGATGGGGAGTGATCGACCGAGGGGTGCGGCGTGAAGTGGCGAGACGGGGAGTGATCGACCGAGGGGTGAGATGTGAATTGGCAAGACGGGGAGTGATCGACCGAGGGGTGGGGCGTGAAGTGGAGAGACGGGGAGTGATCGACCGAGGGGTGGGGCATGAAGTGGCGAGACAGGGAGTGATCGACCGAGGGGTGGGATATGAAGTGGCGAGATGGGGAGTGATCGATCAGGGGTGGGATGTGAAGTGGCAATACGGGGAGTGATCGACCGAGGGGTGGGGCATGAAGTGACGAGACGGGGAGAGATCGACCGAGGGGTGGGATGTGAAGTGACGAGACGGGGAGTGATCGACCGAGGGGTGGGATGTGAAGTGGCGAGACAGGGAGTGATCGACCGAGGGGTGGGAGCTGAAGTGACGAGACGGGGAGTGATCGACCGTGGGGCGGGGCGTGAAGTGGCGAGACAGGGAGTGATCGACTGAGGGGTGGGGCGTGAAGTGGCGAGACGGGGAGTGATCGACCGAGGGTTGGGCCGTGAAGTGGCGCGACGGGGAGTGATCGACCGAGGGGTTGGGCATGAAATGGCGAGACGGGGAGTGATCGACCGAGGGGTGGGATGTGAAGTGGCGAGACGGGGAGTGATCGACCGAGGGGTGGGGCGTGAAGTGGCGAGACGGGGAGTATTCGACTGAGGGGTGCGATGTGAAGTGTCGAGACGAGGAGTAATCGACCGAGGGGTGGGGCGTGAAGTGTCGAGATGGGGAGTGATCGACCGAGGGGTAGGGCGTGAAGTGGCGAGACGGGGAGTGATCGACCGAGGGGTGGGATGTGAAGTGGCGAGATGGGGAGTGATCGACCGAGGGTTGGGATGTGAAGTGGCGAGATGGGGAGTGATCGACCGAGGGGTGGGGCGTGAAGTGACGAGATGGGGAGAGATCGACCGAGGGGTGGGATGTGAAGTGACGAGAAGGGGAGTGATCGACCGAGAGGTGGGATGTGAAGTGGCGAGACATGGCTTGATTGTTCAAGGGGTGGGCGTGAAGTGGCGAGACGGGGAGTGATCGACCGAGGTGTGGGCCATGAAGTGGCGAGACGGGGAGTGATCGACTGAGTGGTGGGACGTGAAGTGGCGAGACGGGGAGTGTTCGACCGAGGGGTGGGGCGTGAAATGGCGAGACGGGGAGTGATCGACCGATGGGTGAGGCGTGAAGTGGCGAGACGGGGAGTGATCGTCCGAGGCGTGGGATGTGAAGTGGCGAGACGGGGAGTGATCGACCGAGGGGTGGGGCGTGAAGTGGCGAGACGGGGAGTGATCGACCGAGGGGTGGGGCGTGAAGTGGCAAGACGGGGAGTGATCGACCGAGGGGTGGGATGTGAAGTGACGAGACGGGGAGTGATCGACCGAGGGGTGGGATGTGAAGTGACGAGACGGGGAGTGATCGACCGAGGGGTGGGATGTGAAGTGGCGAAACGGGGAGTGATCGACCGAGGGGTGCAATGTGAAGTGACGAGATGGGGAGTGATCGTCCTAGGGGTGTGATGTGACGTGGTGAGACGGGGAGTGATCGACCGAGGGGTGGGGCGTGAAGTGGCGAGACGGGGAGTATTCGACCGAGGGGTGGGATGTGAAGTGGCGAGATGGGGAGTGATCGACCGAGGGTTGGGATGTGAAGTGGCGAGATGGGGAGTGATCGACCGAGGGGTGGGGCGTGAAGTGACGAGATGGGGAGAGATCGACCGAGGGGTGGGATGTGAAGTGACGAGAAGGGGAGTGATCGACCGAGGGGTGGGATGTGAAGTGGCGAGACATGGCTTGATCGTCCAAGGGGTGGGCGTGAAGTGGCGAGACGGGGAGTGATCGACCGAGGTGTGGGCCATGAAGTGGCGAGACGGGGAGTGATCGACTGAGTGGTGGGACGTGAAGTGGCGAGACGGGGCGTGTTCGACCGAGGGGTGGGGAGTGAAATGGCGAGACGGGGAGTGATCGACCGATGGGTGGGGCGTGAAGTGGCGAGACAGGGAGTGATCGACCGAGGGGTGGTGCATGAAGTGGCGAGACGGGGAGTATTTGACCGAGGGGTGGGATGTGAAGTGGCGAGACGGGGAGTGATCGACCGAGGGGTGGTGCATGAAGTGGCGAGATGGGGAGTGATCGACCGAGGTGTGGGGCGTGAAGTGGCGAGACGGGGAGTGATCGACCGAGGGGTGGGGCGTGAAGTGGCGAGATGGGGAGTGATCGACCGAGGGGTGGGGCGTGAAGTGGCGAGACGGGGAGTGATCGACCGAGGGGTGAGATGTGAATTGGCGAGACGGGGAGTGATCGACCGAGGGGTGGGGCGTGAAGTGGAGAGACGGGGAGTGATCGACCGAGGGGTGGGGCATGAAGTGGCGAGACAGGGAGTGATCGACCGAGGGGTGGGATATGAAGTGGCGAGATGGGGAGTGATCGATCAGGGGTGGGATGTGAAGTGGCAATACGGGGAGTGATCGACCGAGGGGTGGGGCATGAAGTGACGAGACGGGGAGAGATCGACCGAGGGGTGGGATGTGAAGTGACGAGACGGGGAGTGATCGACCGAGGGGTGGGATGTGAAGTGGCGAGACAGGGATTGATCGACCGAGGGGTGGGACCTGAAGTGACGAGACGGGGAGTGATCGACCGTGGGGTGGGGCGTGAAGTGGCGAGACAGGGAGTGATTGACTGAGGGGTGGGGCGTGAAGTGGCGAGACGGGGAGTGATCGACCGAGGGTTGGGCCGTGAAGTGGCGCGACGGGGAGTGATCGACCGAGGGGTTGGGCATGAAATGGCGAGACGGGGAGTGATCGACCGAGGGGTGGGATGTGAAGTGGCGAGATGGGGAGTGATCGACCGAGGGTTGGGATGTGAAGTGGCGAGATGGGGAGTGATCGACCGAGGGGTGGGGCGTGAAGTGACGAGATGGGGAGAGATCGACCGAGGGGTGGGATGTGAAGTGACGAGAAGGGGAGTGATCGACCGAGAGGTGGGATGTGAAGTGGCGTGATATGGCTTGATTGTTCAAGGGGTGGGCGTGAAGTGGCGAGACGGGGAGTGATCGACCGAGGTGTGGGCCATGAAGTGGCGAGACGGGGAGTGATCGACTGAGTGGTGGGACGTGAAGTGGCGAGACTGGGAGTGTTCGACCGAGGGGTGGGGCGTGAAATGGCGAGACGGGGAGTGATCGACCGATGGGTGGGGCGTGAAGTGGCGAGACGGGGAGTGATCGTCCGAGGCGTGGGATGTGAAGTGGCGAGACGGGGAGTGATCGACCGAGGGGTGGGGCGTGAAGTGGCGAGACGGGGAGTGATCGACCGAGGGGTGGGGCGTGAAGTGGCGAGACGGGGAGTGATCGACCGAGGGGTGGGATGTGAAGTGACGAGACGGGGAGTGATCGACCGAGGGGTGGGATGTGAAGTGACGAGACGGGGAGTGATCGACCGAGGGGTGGGATGTGAAGTGGCAAAACGGGGAGTGATCGACCGAGGGGTGCAATGTGAAGTGACGAGATGGGGAGTGATCGTCCTAGGGGTGTGATGTGACGTGGTGAGACGGGGAGTGATCGACCAAGGGGTGGGGCGTGAAGTGGCGAGACGGGGAGTATTCGACCGAGGGGTGGGATGTGAAGTGGCGAGATGGGGAGTGATCGACCGAGGGTTGGGATGTGAAGTGGTGAGATGGGGAGTGATCGACCGAGGGGTGGGGCGTGAAGTGACGAGATGGGGAGAGATCGACCGAGGGGTGGGATGTGAAGTGAAGAGAAGGGGAGTGATCGACCGAGGGGTGGGATGTGAAGTGGCGAGACAGGGAGTGATCAACCGAGGGGTGGGACCTGAAGTGACGAGACGGGGAGTGATCGACCGTGGGGTGGGGCGTGAAGTGGCGAGACAGGGAGTGATCGACTGAGGGGTGGGGCGTGAAGTTGCGAGACGGGGAGTGATCGACCGAGGGTTGGGCCGTGAAGTGGCGCGACGGGGAGTGATGGACCGAGGGGTTGGGCATGAAATGGCGAGATGGGGAGTGATCGACCGAGGGGTGGGATGTGAAGTGGCGAGACGGGGAGTGATCGACCGAGGGGTGGGGCGTGAAGTGGCGAGACGGGGAGTATTCGACTGAGGGGTGCGATGTGAAGTGGCGAGACGGGGAGTAATCGACCGAGGGGTGGGGCGTGAAGTGTCGAGATGGGGAGTGATCGACCGAGGGGTAGGGCGTGAAGTGGCGAGACGGGGAGTGATCGACCGAGGGGTGGGATGTGAAGTGGCGAGATGGGGAGTGATCGACCGAGGGTTGGGATGTGAAGTGGCGAGATGGGAAGTGATCGACCGAGGGGTGGGGCGTGAAGTGACGAGATGGGGAGAGATCGACCGAGGGGTGGGATGTGAAGTGACGAGAAGGGGAGTGATCGACCGAGAGGTGGGATGTGAAGTGGCGAGACATGGCTTGATTGTTCAAGGGGTGGGCGTGAAGTGGCGAGACGGGGAGTGATCGACCGAGGTGTGGGCCATGAAGTGGCGAGACGGGGAGTGATCGACTGAGTGGTGGGACGTGAAGTGGCGAGACGGGGAGTGTTCGACCGAGGGGTGGGGCGTGAAATGGCGAGACGGGGAGTGATCGACCGATGGGTGGGGCGTGAAGTGGCGAGACGGGGAGTGATCGTCCGAGGCGTGGGATGTGAAGTGGCGAGACGGGGAGTGATCGACCGAGGGGTGGGGCGTGAAGTGGCGAGACGGGGAGTGATCGACCGAGGGGTGGGGCGTGAAGTGGCGAGACGGGGAGTGATCGACCGAGGGGTGGGATGTGAAGTGACGAGACGGGGAGTGATCGACCGAGGGGTGGGATGTGAAGTGACGAGACGGGGAGTGATCGACCGAGGGGTGGGATGTGAAGTGGCGAAACGGGGAGTGATCGACCGAGGGGTGCAATGTGAAGTGACGAGATGGGGAGTGATCGTCCTAGGGGTGTGATGTGACGTGGTGAGACGGGGAGTGATCGACCGAGGGGTGGGGCGTGAAGTGGCGAGACGGGGAGTGATCGACCGAGGGGTGGGATATGAAGTGGCGAGATGGGGAGTGATCGATCAGGGGTGGGATGTGAAGTGGCAATACGGGGAGTGATCGACCGAGGGGTGGGGCATGAAGTGACGAGACGGGGAGAGATCGACCGAGGGGTGGGATGTGAAGTGACGAGAAGGGGAGTGATCGACCGAGGGTTGGGATGTGAAGTGGCGAGACAGGGAGTGATCAACCGAGGGGTGGGACCTGAAGTGACGAGACGGGGAGTGATCGACCGTGGGGTGGGGCGTGAAGTGGCGAGACAGGGAGTGATCGACTGAGGGGTGGGGCGTGAAGTTGCGAGACGGGGAGTGATCGACCGAGGGTTGGGCCGTGAAGTGGCGCGACGGGGAGTGATGGACCGAGGGGTTGGGCATGAAATGGCGAGACGGGGAGTGATCGACCGAGGGGTGGGACGTGAAGTGGCGAAACGGGGAGTGATCGACCGAGGGGTGGGGCGTGAAGTGGCGAGACGGGGAGTATTCGACTGAGGGGTGCGATGTGAAGTGGCGAGACGGGGAGTAATCGACCGAGGGGTGGGGCGTGAAGTGTCGAGATGGGGAGTGATCGACCGAGGGGTAGGGCGTGAAGTGGCGAGACGGGGAGTGATCGACCGAGGGGTGGGATGTGAAGTGGCGAGATGGGGAGTGATCGACCGAGGGTTGGGATGTGAAGTGGCGAGATGGGGAGTGATCGACCGAGGGGTGGGGCGTGAAGTGACGAGATGGGGAGAGATCGACCGAGGGGTGGGATGTGAAGTGACGAGAAGGGGAGTGATCGACCGAGAGGTGGGATGTGAAGTGGCGAGACATGGCTTGATTGTTCAAGGGGTGGGCGTGAAGTGGCGAGACGGGGAGTGATCGACCGAGGTGTGGGCCATGAAGTGGCGAGACGGGGAGTGATCGACTGAGTGGTGGGACGTGAAGTGGCGAGACGGGGAGTGTTCGACCGAGGGGTGGGGCGTGAAATGGCGAGACAGGGAGTATTCGACCGATGGGTGGGGCGTGAAGTGGCGAGACGGGGAGTGATCGTCCGAGGCGTGGGATGTGAAGTGGCGAGACGGGGAGTGATCGACCGAGGGGTGGGGCGTGAAGTGGCGAGACAGGGAGTGATCGACCGAGGGGTGGGGCGTGAAGTGGCGAGACGGGGAGTGATCGACCGAGGGGTGGGATGTGAAGTGACGAGACGGGGAGTGATCGACCGAGGGGTGGGATGTGAAGTGACGAGACGG
This sequence comes from Heterodontus francisci, assembly GCF_036365525.1. Taxonomy (NCBI): domain Eukaryota; kingdom Metazoa; phylum Chordata; class Chondrichthyes; order Heterodontiformes; family Heterodontidae; genus Heterodontus; species Heterodontus francisci. The sequence goes on from NC_090371.1 coordinate 235,161,706, forward strand.
GGAGTGATCGACCGAGGGGTGGGATGTGAAGTGGCGAAAAGGGGAGTGATCGACCGAGGGGTGCAATGTGAAGTGACGAGATGGGGAGTGATCGTCCTAGGGGTGTGATGTGACGTGGTGAGACGGGGAGTGATCGACCGAGGGGTGGGGCGTGAAGTGGCGAGACGGGGAGTGATCGACCGAGGGGTGGGATATGAAGTGGCGAGATGGGGAGTGATCGATCAGGGGTGGGATGTGAAGTGGCAATACGGGGAGTGATCGACCGAGGGGTGGGGCATGAAGTGACGAGACGGGGAGAGATCGACCGAGGGGTGGGATGTGAAGTGACGAGACGGAGAGTGATCGACCGAGGGGTGGGATGTGAAGTGGCGAGACAGGGAGTGATCAACCGAGGGGTGGGATGTGAAGTGACGAGACGGGGAGTGATCGACCGAGGGGTGGGATGTGAAGTGGCGAAACGGGGAGTGATCGACCGAGGGGTGCAATGTGAAGTGACGAGATGGGGAGTGATCGTCCTAGGGGTGTGATGTGACGTGGTGAGACGGGGAGTGATCGACCGAGGGGTGGGGCGTGAAGTGGCGAGACGGGGAGTATTCGACCGAGGGGTGGGATGTGAAGTGGCGAGATGGGGAGTGATCGACCGAGGGTTGGGATGTGAAGTGGCGAGATGGGGAGTGATCGACCGAGGGGTGGGGCGTGAAGTGACGAGATGGGGAGAGATCGACCGAGGGTTGGGATGTGAAGTGACGAGACGGGGAGTGATCAACCGAGGGGTGGGACCTGAAGTGACGAGACGGGGAGTGATCGACCGTGGGGTGGGGCGTGAAGTGGCGAGACAGGGAGTGATCGACTGAGGGGTGGGGCGTGAAGTGGCGAGACGGGGAGTGATCGACCGAGGGTTGGGCCGTGAAGTGGCGCGACGGGGAGTGATCGACCGAGGGGTTGGGCATGAAATGGCGAGACGGGGAGTGATCGACCGAGGGGTGGGATTTGAAGTGGCGAGATGGGGAGTGATGGACCGAGGGGTGGGGCGTGAAGTGGCGAGACGGGGAGTATTCGACTGAGGGGTGCGATGTGAAGTGGCGAGACGGGGATAAATCGACCGAGGGGTGGGGCGTGAAGTGTCGAGATGGGGAGTGATCGACCGAGGGGTAGGGCGTGAAGTGGCGAGACGGGGAGTGATCGACCGAGGGGTGGGATGTGAAGTGGCGAGATGGGGAGTGATCGACCGAGGGTTGGGATGTGAAGTGGCGAGATGGGGAGTGATCGACCGAGGGGTGGGTCGTGAAGTGACGAGATGGGGAGAGATCGACCGAGGGGTGGGATGTGAAGTGACGAGAAGGGGAGTGATCGACCGAGAGGTGGGATGTGAAGTGGCGAGACATGGCTTGATTGTTCAAGGGGTGGGCGTGAAGTGGCGAGACGGGGAGTGATCGACCGAGGTGTGGGCCATGAAGTGGCGAGACGGGGAGTGATCGACAGAGTGGTGCAATGTGAAGTGACGAGATGGGGAGTGATCGTCCTAGGGGTGTGATGTGACGTGGTGAGACGGGGAGTGATCGACCGAGGGGTGGGGCGTGAAGTGGCGAGACGGGGAGTGATCGACAGAGGGGTGTGGTGTGCAGTGGCAAGACGGGGAGTGATCGACCGAGGGGTTGGGCCTGAAGTGGCGACACGGGGAGTGATCGACCGAGGGGTGGGACATGAAGTGGCGAGACGGGGAGTAAGCGACCGAGGGGTGGGTCGTGAAGTGGCGAGACGGTGAGTGATCGACCGAGGGGTGGGGCGTGAAGTGGCGAGACGGGGAGTGATCGACCGAGGGGTGGGGCGTGAAGTGGAGATACGGGGAGTGATCGACCGAGGGGTTGTGCATGAAGTGGCGAGACGGGGAGTGATCGACCGAGCGGTGGGGCGTGAACTGGCGAGACGGGGAGTGATCAACCGAGGGGTGGGACGTGAAGTGGCGAGACGGGGAGTGATCGTCCGAGGGGTGGGATTTGAAGTGGTGAGACGGGGAGTGATCGACCGAGGGGTGGGGCGTGAAGTGGCGAGACGGGGAGTGATCATCCGAGGGGTGGGGCGTGAAGTGGCGAGACGGGGAGTGATCGACCGAGGGGTGGGGCATGAAGTGGCGAGACGGGGAGTGATCGACCGAGGGGTGGGACGTGAAGTGACGAGACGGGGAGTGATCGACCGAGGGGTGGGGCATGAAGCGGCGAGACGGGGAGTGATCGACCGAGGGGTTGATAATGAAGTGGCGAGACGGGGAGTGATCGACCGAGGGGTGGGATGTGAAGTGGCGAGACGGGGAGTGATCGACCGAGGGGTGGGGCGTGAAGTGGCGAGACGGGGAGTATTCGACTGAGGGGTGCGTTGTGAAGTGGCGAGACGGGGAGTAATCGACCGAGGGGTGGGGCGTGAAGTGTCGAGATGGGGAGTGATCGACCGAGGGGTAGGGCGTGAAGTGGCGAGACGGGGAGTATTCGACCGAGCGGTGGGATGTGAAGTGGCGAGACGGGGAGTGATCGACCGAGGGGTGGTGCGTGAAGTGGCGAGACGGGGAGTGATCGACCGAGGGGTGGGATATGAAGTGGCAAGACGGGGAGTGATCGACCGAGGGGTGGGGCGTGAAGTGACGAGACGGGGAGAGATCGACCGATGTGTGGGATGTGAAGTGACGAGACGGGGAGTGATCGACCGAGGGTTGGGATGTGAAGTGGCGAGACGGGGAGTGATCGACTGAGGGGTGGGACCTGAAGTGCCGAGACGGGGAGTGATCGACCGAGGGGTGGGGCATGAAGTGGTGAGACAGGGAGTGATCGACCGAGGGGTGGGGCGTGAAGTGGCGAGATGGGGCGAGATCGACCGAGTGTTGGGCCGTGAAGTGGCGCGACGGGGAGTGATCGACCAAGGGGTGGGACCTGAAGTGGCGAGACGGGGAGAGATCGACCGAGGGGTGGGGCGTGAAGTGGCGAGACGGGGAGTATTCGAGAGAGGGGAGGGATGTGAAGTGGCGAGACGGGGAGTGATCGACCGAGGGGTGGTGCATGAAGTGGCGAGACGGGGAGTGATCGACCGAGGGGTGGGGCGTGAAGTGGCGAGACGGGGAGTGATCGACCGAGGGGTGGGGCGTGAAGTGGCGAAATGGGGAGTGATCGACCGAGGGGTGGGGCATGAAGTGGCGAGACGGGGAGTGATCGACCGAGGGGTGGGGCGTGAAGTGGCGAGACGGGGACTATTCGACCGAGGGGTGGGATGTGAAGTGGCGAGACGGGGAGTGATCGACCAGGGGTGGTGCATGAAGTGGCGAGACAGGGAGTGATCGACCGAGGGGTGGGGCGTGAAGTGGCGAGATGGGGAGTGATCGACCGAGGGGTGGGGCGTGAAGTGGCGAGATGGGGAGTGATCGACCGAGGGGTGGGGCGTGAAGTGGCGAGAAGGGGAGTGATCGACCGAGGGGTGGGATGTGAAGTGGCGAGACGGGGAGTGATCGACCGAGGGGTGGGGCGTGAAGTGGCGAGCCGGAGAGTGATCGACCGAGGGGTGGGGCATGAAGTGGTGAGACGGGGAGTGATCGACCGAGGGGTTGGGCGTGAAGTGGCGAGACGGGGAGTGATCGACCGAGGGGTGGGACATGAAGTGGCGAGACGGGGAGTAATCGACCGAGGGGTGGGTCGTGAAGTGGCGAGACGGTGAGTGATCGACCGAGGGGTGGGGCGTGAAGTGGCGAGACGGGGAGTGATCGACCGAGGGGTGGGGCGTGAAGTGGAGATACGGGGAGTGATCGACCGAGGGGTTGTGCGTGAAGTGGCGAGACGGGGAGTGATCGACCGAGCGGTGGGGCGTGAACTGGCGAGACGGGGAGTGATCAACCGAGGGGTGGGACGTGAAGTGGCGAGACGGGGAGTGATCGTCCGAGGGGTGGGATTTGAAGTGGTGAGACGGGGAGTGATCGACCGAGGGGTGGGGCGTGAAGTGGCGAGACGGGGAGTGATCATCCGAGGGGTGGGGCGTGAAGTGGCGAGCCGGAGAGTGATCGACCGAGGGGTGGGGCATGAAGTGGTGAGACGGGGAGTGATCGACCGAGTGGTGGGACATGAAGTGACGAGACGGGGAGTGATCGACCGAGGGGTGGGGCATGAAGTGGCGAGACGGGGAGTGATCGACCGAGGGGTGGGACATGAAGTGGCGAGACGGGGAGTAATCGACCGAGGGGTGGGGCATGAAGTGGCGAGACAGGGAGTGATCGACCGAGGGGTGGGATATGAAGTGGCGAGACGGGGAGTGATCGAACAGGGGTGGGATGTGAAGTGGCAATACGGGGAGTGATCGACCGAGGGGTGGGGCGTGAAGTGACGAGACGGGGAGAGATCGACCGAGGGGTGGGATGTGAAGTGACGAGACAGGGAGTGATCGACCGAGGGGTGGGATGTGAAGTGGCGAGACGGGGAGTGATCGACCGAGGGGTGGGACCTGAAGTGACGAGATGGGGAGTGATCGACCGTGGGGTGGGGCGTGAAGTGGCAAGACAGGGAGTGATCGACCGAGGGGTGGGGCGTGAAGTGGCGAGACGGGGAGTGATCGACCGAGGGTTGGGCCGTGAAGTGGCGCGACGGGGAGTGATCGACCGAGGGGTTGGGCATGAAGTGGCGAGACGGGGAGTGATCGACCGAGGGGTGGGATGTGAAGTGGCGAGGCGGGGAGTGATCGACCGAGGGGTGGGGCGTGAAGTGGCGAGACGGGGAGTATTCGACCGAGGGGTGTGATGTGAAGTGGCGAGACGGGGAGTAATCGACCGAGGGGTGGGGCGTGAAGTGGCGAGACGGGGAGTGATCGACCGAGCGGTAGGGCGTGAAGTGGCGAGACGGGGAGTGATCGACCGAGGGGTGGGATGTGAAGTGGCGAGATGGGGAGTGATCGACCGAGGGTTGGGATGTGAAGTGGCGAGATGGGGAGTGATCGACCGAGGGGTGGGGCGTGAAGTGACGAGATGGGGAGAGATCGACCGAGGGTGGGATGTGAAGTGACGAGAAGGGGAGTGATCGACCGAGAGGTGGGATGTGAAGTGGCGAGACATGGAGTGATTGTCCAAGGGGTGGGCGTGAAGTGGCGAGATGGGGAGAGATCGACCGAGGTGTGGGCCATGAAGTGGCGAGACGGGGAGTGATCGACTGAGGGGTGGGACGTGAAGTGGAGAGACGGGGAGTGATCGACCGATGGGTGGGGCGTGAAGTGGCGAGACGGGGAGTGATCGTCCGAGGCGTGGGATGTGATGTGGCGAGACGGGGAGTGATCGACCGAGGGGTGGGGCGTGAAGTGGCGAGACGGGGAGTGATCGACCGAGGGGTGGGCGTGAAGTGGCGAGACGGGGAGTGATCGACCGAGGGGTGGGATGTGAAGTGACGAGACGGGGAGTGATCGACCGAGGGGTGGGATGTGAAGGGACGAGACGGGGAGTGATCGACCGAGGGCTGGGATGTGAAGTGGCAAAACGGGGAGTGATCGACCGAGGGGTGCGATGTGAAGTGACGAGATGGGGAGTGATCGTCCGAGGGGTGTGATGTGAAGTGGTGAGACGGGGAGTGATCGACCGAGGGGTGGGGCGAGAAGTGGTGAGACGGAGAGTGATCGACCGAGGGGTGTGGTGTGAAGTGGCAAGACGGGGAGTGATCGACCGAGGGGTTGGGCGTGAAGTGGCGAGACGGGGAGTGATCGACCGAGGGGTGGGACATGAAGTGGCGAGACGGGGAGTAATCGACCAAGGGGTGGGTCGTGAAGTGGCGAGACGGTGAGTGATCGACCGAGGGGTGGGGCGTGAAGTGGCGAGACGGGGAGTGATCGACCGAGGGGTGGGGCGTGAAGTGGAGATACGGGGAGTGATCGACCGAGGGGTTGTGCGTGAAGTGGCGAGACGGGGAGTGATCGACCGAGCGGTGGGGCGTGAACTGGCGAGACGGGGAGTGATCAACCGAGGGGTGGGACGTGAAGTGGCGAGACGGGGAGTGATCGTCCGAGGGGTGGGATTTGAAGTGGTGAGACGGGGAGTGATCATCCGAGGGGTGGGGCGTGAAGTGGCGAGCCGGAGAGTGATCGACCGAGGGGTGGGGCATGAAGTGGTGAGACGGGGAGTGATCGACCGAGTGGTGGGACATGAAGTGACGAGACGGGGAGTGATCGACCGAGGGGTGGGGCATGAAGTGGCGAGACGGGGAGTGATCGACCGAGGGGTGGGACATGAAGTGGCGAGACGGGGAGTAATCGACCGAGGGGTGGGGCATGAAGTGGCGAGACAGGGAGTGATCGACCGAGGGGTGGGATATGAAGTGGCGAGACGGGGAGTGATCGAACAGGGGTGGGATGTGAAGTGGCAATACGGGGAGTGATCGACCGAGGGGTGGGGCGTGAAGTGACGAGACGGGGAGAGATCGACCGAGGGGTGGGATGTGAAGTGACGAGAAGGGGAGTGATCGACCGAGGGGTGGGATGTGAAGTGGCGAGACGGGGAGTGATCGACCGAGGGGTGGGACCTGAAGTGACGAGACGGGGAGTGATCGACCGTGGGGTGGGGCGTGAAGTGGCAAGACAGGGAGTGATCGACCGAGGGGTGGGGCGTGAAGTGGCGAGACGGGGAGTGATCGACCGAGGGTTGGGCCGTGAAGTGGCGCGACGGGGAGTGATCGACCGAGGGGTTGGGCATGAAGTGGCGAGACGGGGAGTGATCGACCGAGGGGTGGGATGTGAAGTGGCGAGGCGGGGAGTGATCGACCGAGGGGTGGGGTGTGAAGTGGCGAGACGGGGAGTATTCGACCGAGGGGTGCGATGTGAAGTGGCGAGACGGGGAGTAATCGACCGAGGGGTGGGGCGTGAAGTGGCGAGACGGGGAGTGATCGACCGAGCGGTAGGGCGTGAAGTGGCGAGACGGGGAGTGATCGACCGAGGGGTGGGATGTGAAGTGGCGAGATGGGGAGTGATCGACCGAGGGTTGGGATGTGAAGTGGCGAGATGGGGAGTGATCGACCGAGGGGTGGGGTGTGAAGTGACGAGATGGGGAGAGATCGACCGAGGGTGGGATGTGAAGTGACGAGAAGGGGAGTGATCGACCGAGAGGTGGGATGTGAAGTGGCGAGACATGGAGTGATTGTCCAAGGGGTGGGCGTGAAGTGGCGAGATGGGGAGAGATCGACCGAGGTGTGGGCAATGAAGTGGCGAGACGGGGAGTGATCGACTGAGGGGTGGGACGTGAAGTGGAGAGACGGGGAGTGATCGACCGATGGGTGGGGCGTGAAGTGGCGAGACGGGGAGTGATCGTCCGAGGCGTGGGATGTGAAGTGGCGAGACGGGGAGTGATCGACCGAGGGGTGGGGTGTGAAGTGTCGAGACGGGGAGTGATCGACCGAGGGGTGGGCGTGAAGTGGCGAGACGGGGAGTGATCGACCGAGGGGTGGGATGTGAAGTGACGAGACGGGGAGTGATCGACCGAGGGGTGGGATGTGAAGGGACGAGACGGGGAGTGATCGACCGAGGGCTGGGATGTGAAGTGGCAAAACGGGGAGTGATCGACCGAGGGGTGCGATGTGAAGTGACGAGATGGGGAGTGATCGTCCGAGGGGTGTGATGTGAAGTGGTGAGACGGGGAGTGATCGACCGAGGGGTGGGGCGAGAAGTGGCGAGACGGGGAGTGATCGACCGAGGGGTGTGGTGTGAAGTGGCAAGACGGGGAGTGATCGACCGAGGGGTTGGGCGTGAAGTGGCGAGACGGGGAGTGATCGACCGAGGGGTGGGACATGAAGTGGCGAGACGGGGAGTAATCGACCGAGGGGTGGGTCGTGAAGTGGCGAGACGGTGAGTGATCGACCGAGGGGTGGGGCGTGAAGTGGCGAGACGGGGAGTGATCGACCGAGGGGTGGGGCGTGAAGTGGAGATACGGGGAGTGATCGACCGAGGGGTTGTGCGTGAAGTGGCGAGACGGGGAGTGATCGACCGAGCGGTGGGGCGTGAACTGGCGAGACGGGGAGTGATCAACCGAGGGGTGGGACATGAAGTGGCGAGACGGGGAGTGATCGTCCGAGGGGTGGGATTTGAAGTGGTGAGACGGGGAGTGATCGACCGAGGGGTGGAGCGTGAAGTGGCGAGACGGGGAGTGATCATCCGAGGGGTGGGGCGTGAAGTGGCGAGCCGGAGACTGATCGACCGAGGGGTGGGGCATGAAGTGGTGAGACGGGGAGTGATCGACCGAGTGGTGGGACATGAAGTGACGAGACGGGGAGTGATCGACCGAGGGGTGGGGCATGAAGTGGCGAGACGGGGGGTGATCGACCGAGGGGTTGGGCATGAAGTGGCGAGACGGGGAGTGATCGACCGAGGGGTGGGATGTGAAGTGGCGAGACGGTGAGTGATCGACCGAGGGGTGGGGCGTGAAGTGGCGAGACGGGGAGTGATCGACCGAGGGGTGGGATGTGAAGGGACGAGACGGGGAGTGATCGACCGAGGGCTGGGATGTGAAGTGGCAAAACGGGGAGTGATCGACCGAGGGGTGCGATGTGAAGTGACGAGATGGGGAGTGATCGTCCGAGGGGTGTGATGTGAAGTGGTGAGACGGGGAGTGATCGACCGAGGGGTGGGGCGAGAAGTGGCGAGACGGGGAGTGATCGACCGAGGGGTGTGGTGTGAAGTGGCAAGACGGGGAGTGATCGACCGAGGGGTGGGACATGAAGTGGCGAGATGGGGAGTAATCGACCGAGGGGTGGGTCGTGAAGTGGCGAGGCGGTGAGTGATCGACCGAGGGGTGGGGCGTGAAGTGGCGAGACGGGGAGTGATCGACCGAGGGGTGGGGCGTGAAGTGGAGATACGGGGAGTGATCGACCGAGGGGTTGTGCGTGAAGTGGCGAGACGGGGAGTGATCGACCGAGCGGTGGGGCGTGAACTGGCGAGACGGGGAGTGATCAACCGAGGGGTGGGACGTGAAGTGGCGAGACGGGGAGTGATCGTCCGAGGGGTGGGATTTGAAGTGGTGAGACGGGGAGTGATCGACCGAGGGGTGGGGCGTGAAGTGGCGAGACGGGGAGTGATCATCCGAGGGGTGGGGCGTGAAGTGGCGAGCCGGAGAGTGATCGACCGAGGGGTGGGGCATGAAGTGGTGAGACGGGGAGTGATCGACCGAGTGGTGGGACATGAAGTGACGAGACGGGGAGTGATCGACCGAGGGGTGGGGCATGAAGTGGCGAGACAGGGAGTGATCGACCGAGGGGTTGGGCATGAAGTGGCGAGACGGGGAGTGATCGACCGAGGGGTGGGATGTGAAGTGGCGAGACGGTGAGTGATCGACCGAGGGGTGGGGCGTGAAGTGGCGAGACGGGGAGTATTCGACCGAGCGGTGGGATGTGAAGTGGCGAGACGGGTTTTGATCGACTGAGGGGTGGTGCGTGAAGTGGCGAGACGGGGAGTGATCGACCGAGGGGTGGGATATGAAGTGGCAAGACGGGGAGTGATCGACCGAGGGGAGGGGCGTGAAGTGACGAGATGGGGAGAGATCGACCGAGGGGTGTGATGTGAAGTGACGAGAAGGGGAGTGATCGACCGAGGGGTGGGAGGTGACGTGGCGAGACGGGGAGTGATCGACCGAGGGGTGGGACCTGAAGTGACGAGACGGGGAGTGATCGACCGAGGGGTGGGGCATGAAGTGGTGAGACAGGGAGTGATCGACCGAGGGGTGGGGCGTGAAGTGGCGAGACGGGGAGAGATCGACCGAGGGTTGGGCCGAGAAGTGGCGCGACGGGGCGTGATCGACCAAGCGGTGGGACATGAAGTGGCGAGACGGGGAGTAATCGACCGAGGGGTGGGGCGTGAAGTGGCGAGACGGGGAGTGATTGACCGAGGGGTGGGGCGTGAAGTGGCGAGACGGGGAGTGATCGACCGAGGGGTGGGGCGTGAAGTGGCGAGACGGGGAGTGATCGACCGAGGGTTGGGCCGTGAAGTGGCGCGACGGGGAGTGATCGACCGAGGGGTTGGGCATGAAGTGGCGAGACGGGGAGTGATCGACCGAGGGGTGGGATGTGAAGTGGCGAGACGGGGAGTGATCGACCGAGGGGTGGAGCGTGAAGTGGCGAGACGGGGAGTGATCGACCGAGGGGTGGGATATGAAGTGGCGAGACGGGGAGTGATTGTCCGAAGCTTGGGATGTGAAGTGGCGAGACGGGGAGTGATCGACCGAGGGGTGGGGCGTGAAGTGGCGAGACGGGGAGTGATCGACCGAGGGGTGGGGCGTGAAGTGGCGAGACGGGGAGTGATCGACCGAGGGGTGGGATGTGAAGTGACGAGACGGGGAGTGATCGACCGAGGGGTGCGATGTGAAGTGACGAGATGGGGAGTGATCGTCCGAGGGGTGTGATGTGAAGTGGTGAGACGGGGAGTGATCGACCGAGGGGTGGGGCGTGAAGTGGCGAGACGGGGAGTGATCGACCGAGGGGTGTGATGTGAAGTGGCAAGACGGGGAGTGATCGACCGAGGGGTTGGGCGTGAAGTGGCGAGACGGGGAGTGATCGACCGAGGGGTGGGACATGAAGTGGCGAGACGGGGAGTAATCGACCGAGGGGTGGGTCGTGAAGTGGCGAGACGGTGAGTGATCGACCGAGGGGTGGGGCGTGAAGTGGCGAGACGGGGAGTGATCGACCGAGGGGTGGGGCGTGAAGTGGAGATACGGGGAGTGATCGACCGAGGGGTTGTGCGTGAAGTGGCGAGACGGGGAGTGATCGACCGAGCGGTGGGGCGTGAACTGGTGAGACGGGGAGTGATCAACTGAGGGATGGGACGTGAAGTGGCGAGACGGGGAGTGATCGTCCGAGGGGTGGGATTTGAAGTGGTGAGATGGGGAGTGATCGACCGAGGGGTGGGGCGTGAAGTGGCGAGACGGGGAGTGATCATCCGAGGGGTGGGGCGTGAAGTGGCGAGACGGAGAGTGATCGACCGAGGGGTGGGGCATGAAGTGGTGAGACGGGGAGTGATCGACCGAGGGGTGGGACGTGAAGTGACGAGACGGGGAGTGATCGACCGAGGGGTGGGGCATGAAGTGGTGAGACGGGGAGTGATCGACCGAGGGGTGGGACGTGAAGTGACGAGATGGGGAGTGATCGACCGAGGGGTGGGGCATGAAGTGACGAGACGGGGAGTGATCGACCGAGGGGTTGGGCATGAAGTGGCGAGACGGGGAGTGATCGACCGAGGGGTGGGGCGTGAAGTGGCGAGACGGGGAGTATTCGACCGAGCGGTGGGATGTGAAGTGGCGAGACGGGTTTTGATCGACCGAGGGGTGGTGCGTGAAGTGGCGAGACGGGGAGTGATCGACCGAGGGGTGGGATATGAAGTGGCAAGACGGGGAGTGATCGACCGAGGGGTGGGGCGTGAAGTGACGAGACGGGCAGTGATCGACCGAGGGGTGGGATGTGACGTGGCGAGACGGGGAGTGATCGACCGAGGGGTGGGACCTGAAGTGACGAGACGGGCAGTGATCGACCGAGGGGTGGGGCATGAAGTGGTGAGACAGGGAGTGATCGACCGAGGGGTGGGGCGTGAAGTGGCGAGACGGGGAGAGATTGACCGAGGGTTGGGCCGTGAAGTGGTGCGACGGGGAGTGATCGACCAAGCGGTGGGACATGAAGTGGCGAGACGGGGAGTAATCGACCGAGGGGTGGGGCGTGAAGTGTCGAGACGGGGAGTGATCGACCGAGGGGTGGGGCTTGAAGTGGCGAGACGGGGAGTGATCGACCGAGGGGTGGGATGTGAAGTGGCGAGATGTGGAGTGATCGACAGAGGGGTGGGATGTGAAGTGGCGAGATGGGGAGTGATCGACCGAGGGGTGGGGCGTGAAGTGAAGAGACGGGGAGAGATCGACCGAGGGGTGGGATGTGAAGTGACGAGAAGGGGAGTGATCGACCGAGGGGTGGGATGTGAAGTGGCGAGACATGGAGTGATCGTCCGATGGGTGGGCGTGAAGTGGCGAGACGGGGAGTGATCGACCGAGGTGTGGGCCATGAAGTGGCGAGACGGGGAGTGATCGACTGAGGGGTGGGACGTGAAGTGGCGAGACGGGGAGAGTTCGACCGAGGGGTGGGGCGTGAAATGGCGAGACGGGGAGTGATCGACCGAGGGGTGGGGCGTGAAGTGGCGAAACTGTGAGTGATCGTCCGAGGCGTGGGATGTGAAGTGGCGAGACGGGGAGTGATCGACCGAGGGGTGGGATGTGAAGTGGCGAGACGGGGAGTGATCGACCGAGGGGTGGGATGTGAAGTGGCGAGACGGGGAGTGATCGACCGAGGGGTGGGTCGTGAAGTGGCGAGATGGGGAGTGATCGACCGAGGGGTGGGGCGTGAGGTGGCGAGACGGGGAGTGATCGACCGAGGGGTGGGGCGTGAAGTGGCGATACGGGGAGTGATCGACCGAGGGGTTGTTTGTGAAGTTGCGAGACGGGGAGTGATCGACCGAGCGGTGGGGCGTGAACTGGCGAGACGGGGAGTGATCGACCGAGGGGTGGGATGTGAAGTGGCGAGACGGGGAGTGATCGTCCGAGGGGTGGGATTTGAAGTGGTGAGACGGGGAGTGATCGACCGAGGGGTGGGGCATGAAGTGGCGAGACGGGGAGTGATCGACCGAGGGGTTGGGCATGAAGTGGCGAGAAGGGGAGTGATCGACCAAGGGGTGGGATGTGAAGTGGCGAGACGGGGAGTGATCGACCGAGGGGTGGGGCGTGAAGTGGCGAGACGGGGAGTATTCGACCGAGGGGTGGGATGTGAAGTGGCGAGACAGGGAGTGATCGAACGAGGGGTGGTGCGTGAAGTGGCGAGATGGGGAGTGATCGACCGAGGGGTGGGGCGTGAAGTGGCGAGATGGGGAGTGATCGACCGAGGGGTGGTGCGTGAAGTGGCGAGACGGGGAGTGATCGACCGAGGGGTGGGATATGAAGTGGCAAGACGGGGAGTGATCGACCGAGGGGTGGGGCGTGAAGTGACGAGACGGGCAGTGATCGACCGAGGGGTGGGATGTGACGTGGCGAGACGGGGAGTGATCGACCGAGGGGTGGGACCTGAAGTGACGAGACGGGCAGTGATCGACCGAGGGGTGGGGCATGAAGTGGTGAGACAGGGAGTGATCGACCGAGGGGTGGGGCGTGAAGTGGCGAGACGGGGAGAGATCGACCGAGGGTTGGGCCGTGAAGTGGCGCGACGGGGAGTGATCGACCAAGCGGTGGGACATGAAGTGGCGAGACGGGGAGTAATCGACCGAGGGGTGGGGCGTGAAGTGGCGAGACGGGGAGTGATCGACCGAGGGGTGGGGCGTGAAGTGGCGAGACGGGGAGTGATCGACCGAGGGGTGGGATGTGAAGTGGCGAGATGTGGAGTGATCGACAGAGGGGTGGGATGTGAAGTGGCGAGATGGGGAGTGATCGACCGAGGGGTGGGGCGTGAAGTGAAGAGACGGGGAGAGATCGACCGAGGGGTGGGATGTGAAGTGACGAGAAGGGGAGTGATCGACCGAGGGGTGGGATGTGAAGTGGCGAGACATGGAGTGATCGTCCGATGGGTGGGCGTGAAGTGGCGAGACGGGGAGTGATCGACCGAGGTGTGGGCCATGAAGTGGCGAGACGGGGAGTGATCGACTGAGGGGTGGGACGTGAAGTGGCGAGACGGGGAGAGTTCGACCGAGGGGTGGGGCGTGAAATGGCGAGACGGGGAGTGATCGACCGAGGGGTGGGGCGTGAAGTGGCGCGACGGGGAGTGATCGTCCGAGGCGTGGGATGTGAAGTGGCGAGACGGGGAGTGATCGACCGAGGGGTGGGATGTGAAGTGGCGAGACGGGGAGTGATCGACCGAGGGGTGGGATGTGAAGTGGCGAGACGGGGAGTGATCGACCGAGGGGTGGGTCGTGAAGTGGCGAGATGGGGAGTGATCGACCGAGGGGTGGGGCGTGAGGTGGCGAGACGGGGAGTGATCGACCGAGGGGTGGGGCGTGAAGTGGCGATACGGGGAGTGATCGACCGAGGGGTTGTTTGTGAAGTTGCGAGACGGGGAGTGATCGACCGAGCGGTGGGGCGTGAACTGGCGAGACGGGGAGTGATCGACCGAGGGGTGGGATGTGAAGTGGCGAGACGGGGAGTGATCGTCCGAGGGGTGGGATTTGAAGTGGTGAGACGGGGAGTGATCGACCGAGGGGTGGGGCATGAAGTGGCGAGACGGGGAGTGATCGACCGAGGGGTTGGGCATGAAGTGACGAGACGGGGAGTGATCGACCGAGGGGTGGGATGTGAAGTGGTGAGACGGGGAGTGATCGACCGAGGGGTGGGGCGTGAAGTGGCGAGACGGGGAGTATTCGACCGAGGGGTGGGATGTGAAGTGGCGAGACAGGGAGTGATCGAACGAGGGGTGGTGCGTGAAGTGGCGAGATGGGGAGTGATCGACCGAGGGGTGGGGCGTGAAGTGGCGAGATGGGGAGTGATCGACCGAGGGGTGGGGCGTGAAGTGGCGAAATGGGGAGTGATCGACCGAGGGGTGGGGCGTGAAGTGGCGAGAGGGGAGTGATCGACCGAGGGGTGTGATGTGACGTGGCGAGACGGGGAGTGATCGACTGAGGGGTGGGATGTGAAGTGACGAGACGGGGGATGATCGACAGAGGGGTGGGGCGTGAAGTGGCGAGACGGTGAGTGATCGACCGAGGGGTGGGGCGTGAAGTGGCGAGACAGGGAGTGATCGACCGAGAGGTGGGCGTGAAGTGGCGAGACGGGGAGTGATCGACCGAGGTGTGGGGCGAGAAGTGGCGAGACGGGCAATGATCGACCGAGGGGTGGGCGTGAAGTAGCGAGATGGGGAGTGATCGACCGAGGGGTGTGATGTGAAGTGGCGAGACGGGGAGTGATCGACCGAGGGGTGGGGCGTGAGGTGGAGAGACGGGGAGTGATCGACCGTGGGGTGGGGCTTGAAGTGGCGAGACAGGGAGTCATCGACCGAGGGGTGGGATATGAAGTGGCGAGATGGGGAGTGATCGACCGAGGGGTGGGATGTGAAGTGGCAAGACGGGGAGTGATCGACCGAGGGGTGGGGCGTGAAGTGACGAGATGGGGAGAGATCGACCGAGGGTTGGGACCTGAAGTGACGAGACGGGGAGTGATCGACCGAGGGGTGGGGCGTCAAGTGGCGAGACGGGGAGTGATCGACCGAGGTGTGGGCCATGAAGTGGCGAGACGGGGAGTGATCGACTGAGGGGTGGGACGTGAAGTGGCGAGACGGGGAGAGTTCGACCGAGGGGTGGGGCGTGAAATGGCGAGTCGGGGAGTGATCGACCGAGGGGTGGGGCGTGAAGTGGCGAGACGCGGAGTGATCGTCCGAGGCGTGGGATGTGAAGTGGCGAGACGGGGAGTGATCGACTGAGTGGTGGCACGTGAAGTGGCGAGACGGGGAGAGTTCGACCGAGGGGTGGGGCGTGAAATGGCAAGACGGGGAGTGATCGACCGAGGGGTGGGGCATGAAGTGGCGAGACGGGGAGTGATCGTCCGAGGTGTGGGATGTGAAGTGGCGAGACGGGGAGTGATCGACCGAGGGGTGGGATGTGAAGTGGCGAGACGGGGAGTGATCGACCGAGGGGTGGGATGTGAAGTGGCGAGACGGGGAGTGATCGACCGAGGGGTGGGTCGTGAAGTGGCGAGATGGGGAGTGATCGACCGAGGGGTGGGGCGTGAGGTGGCGAGACGGGGAGTGATCGACCGAGGGGTGTGGCGTGAAGTGGCGATACGGGGAGTGATCGACCGAGGGGTTGTTTGTGAAGTTGCGAGACGGGGAGTGATCGACCGAGCGGTGGGGCGTGAACTGGCGAGACGGGGAGTGATCGACCGAGGGGTGGGATGTGAAGTGGCGAGACGGGGAGTGATCGACCGAGGGGTGGGATTTGAAGTGGTGAGACGGGGAGTGATCGACCGAGGGGTGGGGCATGAAGTGGCGAGACGGGGAGTGATCATCTGAGGGGTGGGGCGTGAAGTGGCGAGACGAGGAGTGATCGAGCGAGGGGTGGGGCGTGAAGTGGCGAGACGGGGAGTGATCGACCGAGGGGTGGGACGTGAAGTGACGAGACGGAGAGTGATCGACCGAGGTGTGGGGCATGAAGTGGCGAGACGGGGAGTGATCGACCGAGGGGTTGGGCATGAAGTGGCGAGACGGGGAGTGATCGACCGTGGGGTGGGATGTGAAGTGGCGAGACGGGGAGTGATCGACCGAGGGGTGGGGCGTGAAGTTGCGAGACGGGGAGTATTCGACCGAGGGGTGGGATGTGAAGTGGCGAGACAGGGAGTGATCGAACGAGGGGTGGTGCGTGAAGTGGCGAGACGGGGAGTGATCGACCGAGGGGTGGGGCGTGAAGTGGCGAGATGGGGAGTGATCGACCGAGGGGTGTGGCGTGAAGTGGTGAAATGGGGAGTGATCGACCGAGGGGTGGGGCGTGAAGTGGCGAGACGGGGAGTGATCGACCGAGGGGTGTGATGTGACGTGGCGAGACGGGGAGTGATCGACTGAGGGGTGGGATGTGAAGTGGCGAGATGGGGAGTGATCGACCGAGGGGTGTGGCGTGAAGTGGTGAGACGGGGAGTGATCGACCGAGGGGTGGGGCGTGAAGTGGCGAGACGGGGAGTGATCATCCGAGGGGTGGGGCGTGAAGTGGCGAGACGGAGAGTGATCGACCGAGGGGTGGGGCATGAAGTGGTGAGACGGGGAGTGATCGACCGAGGGGTGGGACGTGAAGTGACGAGACGGGGAGTGATCGACCGAGGGGTGGGGCATGAAGTGACGAGACGGGGAGTGATCGACCGAGGGGTTGGGCATGAAGTGGCGAGACGGGGAGTGATCGACCGAGGGGTGGGGCGTGAAGTGGCGAGACGGGGAGTATTCGACCGAGCGGTGGGATGTGAAGTGGCGAGACGGGTTTTGATCGACCGAGGGGTGGTGCGTGAAGTGGCGAGACGGGGAGTGATCGACCGAGGGGTGGGATATGAAGTGGCAAGACGGGGAGTGATCGACCGAGGGGTGGGGCGTGAAGTGACGAGACGGGCAGTGATCGACCGAGGGGTGGGATGTGATGTGGCGAGACGGGGAGTGATCGACCGAGGGGTGGGACCTGAAGTGACGAGACGGGCAGTGATCGACCGAGGGGTGGGGCATGAAGTGGTGAGACAGGGAGTGATCGACCGAGGGGTGGGGCGTGAAGTGGCGAGACGGGGAGAGATCGACCGAGGGTTGGGCCGTGAAGTGGCGCGACGGGGAGTGATCGACCAAGCGGTGGGACATGAAGTGGCGAGACGGGGAGTAATCGACCGAGGGGTGGGGCGTGAAGTGGCGAGACGGGGAGTGATCGACCGAGGGGTGGGGCGTGAAGTGGCGAGACGGGGAGTGATCGACCGAGGGGTGGGATGTGAAGTGGCGAGATGTGGAGTGATCGACAGAGGGGTGGGATGTGAAGTGGCGAGATGGGGAGTGATCGACCGAGGGGTGGGGCGTGAAGTGAAGAGACGGGGAGAGATCGACCGAGGGGTGGGATGTGAAGTGACGAGAAGGGGAGTGATCGACCGAGGGGTGGGATGTGAAGTGGCGAGACATGGAGTGATCGTCCGATGGGTGGGCGTGAAGTGGCGAGACGGGGAGTGATCGACCGAGGTGTGGGCCATGAAGTGGCGAGACGGGGAGTGATCGACTGAGGGGTGGGACGTGAAGTGGTGAGACGGGGAGAGTTCGACCGAGGGGTGGGGCGTGAAATGGCGAGACGGGGAGTGATCGACCGAGGGGTGGGGCGTGAAGTGGCGAGACGGTGAGTGATCGTCCGAGGCGTGGGCTGTGAAGTGGCGAGACGGGGAGTGATCGACCGAGGGGTGGGATGTGAAGTGGCGAGACGGGGAGTGATCGACCGAGGGGTGGGATGTGAAGTGGCGAGACGGGGAGTGATCGACCGAGGGGTGGGTCGTGAAGTGGCGAGATGGGGAGTGATCGACCGAGGGGTGGGGCGTGAGGTGGCGAGACGGGGAGTGATCGACCGAGGGGTGGGGCGTGAAGTGGCGATACGGGGAGTGATCGACCGAGGGGTTGTTTGTGAAGTTGCGAGACGGGGAGTGATCGACCGAGCGGTGGGGCGTGAACTGGCGAGACGGGGAGTGATCGACCGAGGGGTGGGATGTGAAGTGGCGAGACGGGGAGTGATCGTCCGAGGGGTGGGATTTGAAGTGGTGAGACGGGGAGTGATCGACCGAGGGGTGGGGCATGAAGTGGCGAGACGGGGAGTGATCGACCGAGGGGTTGGGCATGAAGTGGCGAGACGGGGAGTGATCGACCAAGGGGTGGGATGTGAAGTGGCGAGACGGGGAGTGATCGACCGAGGGGTGGGGCGTGAAGTGGCGAGACGGGGAGTATTCGACCGAGGGGTGGGATGTGAAGTGGCGAGACAGGGAGTGATCGAACGAGGGGTGGTGCGTGAAGTGGCGAGATGGGGAGTGATCGACCGAGGGGTGGGGCGTGAAGTGGCGAGATGGGGAGTGATCGACCGAGGGGTGGTGCGTGAAGTGGCGAGACGGGGAGTGATCGACCGAGGGGTGGGATATGAAGTGGCAAGACGGGGAGTGATCGACCGAGGGGTGGGGCGTGAAGTGACGAGACGGGCAGTGATCGACCGAGGGGTGGGATGTGACGTGGCGAGACGGGGAGTGATCGACCGAGGGGTGGGACCTGAAGTGACGAGACGGGCAGTGATCGACCGAGGGGTGGGGCATGAAGTGGTGAGACAGGGAGTGATCGACCGAGGGGAGGGGCATGAAGTGGCGAGACGGGGAGAGATCGACCGAGGGTTGAGCCGTGAATTGGCGCGACGGGGAGTGATCGACCAAGCGGTGGGACATGAAGTGGCGAGACGGGGAGTAATCGACCGAGGGGTGGGGCGTGAAGTGGCGAGACGAGGAGTGATCGACCGAGGGGTGGGGCGTGAAGTGGCGAGACGGGGAGTGATCGACCGAGGGGTGGGATGTGAAGTGGCGAGATGTGGAGTGATCGACAGAGGGGTGGGATGTGAAGTGGCGAGATGGGGAGTGATCGACCGAGGGGTGGGGCGTGAAGTGAAGAGACGGGGAGAGATCGACCGAGGGGTGGGATGTGAAGTGACGAGAAGGGGAGTGATCGACCGAGGGGTGGGATGTGAAGTGGCGAGACATGGAGTGATCGTCCGATGGGTGGGCGTGAAGTGGCGAGACGGGGAGTGATCGACCGAGGTGTGGGCCATGAAGTGGCGAGACGGGGAGTGATCGACTGAGGGGTGGGACGTGAAGTGGCGAGACGGGGAGAGTTCGACCGAGGGGAGGGGCGTGAAATGGCGAGACGGGGAGTGATCGACCGAGGGGTGGGGCGTGAAGTGGCGCAACGGGGAGTGATCGTCCGAGGCGTGGGATGTGAAGTGGCGAGACGGGGAGTGATCGACCGAGGGGTGGGATGTGAAGTGGCAAGACGGGGAGTGATCGACCGAGGGGTGGGATGTGAAGTGGCGAGACGGGGAGTGATCGACCGAGGGGTGGGTCGTGAAGTGGCGAGATGGGGAGTGATCGACCGAGGGGTGGGGCGTGAGGTGGCGAGACGGGGAGTGATCGACCGAGGGGTGGGGCGTGAAGTGGCGATACGGGGAGTGATCGACCGAGGGGTTGTTTGTGAAGTTGCAAGACGGGGAGTGATCGACCGAGCGGTGGGGCGTGAACTGGCGAGACGGGGAGTGATCGACCGAGGGGTGGGATGTGAAGTGGCGAGACGGGGAGTGATCGTCCGAGGGGTGGGATTTGAAGTGGTGAGACGGGGAGTGATCGACCGAGGGGTGGGGCATGAAGTGGCGAGACGGGGAGTGATCGACCGAGGGGTTGGGCATGAAGTGGCGAGACGGGGAGTGATCGACCGAGGGGTGGGATGTGAAGTGGCGAGACGGGGAGTGATCGACCGAGGGGTGGGGCGTGAAGTGGCGAGACGGGGAGTATTCGACCGAGGGGTGGGATGTGAAGTGGCGAGACAGGGAGTGATCGAACGAGGGATGGTGCGTGAAGTGGCGAGATGGGGAGTGATCGACCGAGGGGTGGGGCGTGAAGTGGCGAGATGGGGAGTGATCGACCGAGGGGTGGGGCGTGAAGTGGCGAAATGGGGAGTGATCGACCGAGGGGTGGGGCGTGAAGTGGCGAGAGGGGAGTGATCGACCGAGGGGTGTGATGTGACGTGGCGAGACGGGGAGTGATCGACTGAGGGGTGGGATGTGAAGTGACGAGACGGGGGATGATCGACAGAGGGGTGGGGCGTGAAGTGGCGAGACGGGGAGTGATCGACCGAGGGGTGGGGCGTGAAGTGGCGAGACAGGGAGTGATCGACCGAGAGGTGGGCGTGAAGTGGCGAGACGGGGAGTGATCGACCGAGGTGTGGGGCGTGAAGTGGCGAGACGGGCAATGATCGACCGAGGGGTGGGCGTGAAGTAGCGAGATGGGGAGTGATCGACCGAGGGGTGCGATGTGAAGTGGAGAGACGGGGAGTGATCGACCGAGGGGTGGGGCGTGAGGTGGAGAGACGGGGAGTGATCGACCGTGGGGTGGGGCTTGAAGTGGCGAGACAGGGAGTCATCGACCGAGGGGTGGGATATGAAGTGGCGAGATGGGGAGTGATCGACCGAGGGGTGGGATGTGAAGTGGCAAGACGGGGAGTGATCGACCGAGGGGTGGGGCGTGAAGTGACGAGATGGGGAGAGATCGACCGAGGGTTGGGACCTGAAGTGACGAGACGGGGAGTGATCGACCGAGGGGTGGGGCGTCAAGTGGCGAGACGGGGAGTGATCGACCGAGGTGTGGGCCATGAAGTGGCGAGACGGGGAGTGATCGACTGAGGGGTGGGACGTGAAGTGGCGAGACGGGGAGAGTTCGACCGAGGGGTGGGGCGTGAAATGGCGAGACGGGGAGTGATCGACCGAGGGGTGGGGCGTGAAGAGGCGAGACGCGGAGTGATCGTCCGAGGCGTGGGATGTGAAGTGGCGAGACGGGGAGTGATCGACTGAGTGGTGGCACGTGAAGTGGCGAGACGGGGAGAGTTCGACCGAGGGGTGGGGCGTGAAATGGCAAGACGGGGAGTGATCGACCGAGGGGTGGGGCATGAAGTGGCGAGACGGGGAGTGATCGTCCGAGGCGTGGGATGTGAAGTGGCGAGACGGGGAGTGATCGACCGAGGGGTGGGATGTGAAGTGGCGAGACGGGGAGTGATCGACCGAGGGGTGGGATGTGAAGTGGCGAGACGGGGAGTGATCGACCGAGGGGTGGGTCGTGAAGTGGCGAGATGGGGAGTGATCGACCGAGGGGTGGGGCGTGAGGTGGCGAGACGGGGAGTGATCGACCGAGGGGTGTGGCGTGAAGTGGCGATACGGGGAGTGATCGACCGAGGGGTTGTTTGTGAAGTTGCGAGACGGGGAGTGATCGACCGAGCGGTGGGGCGTGAACTGGCGAGACGGGGAGTGATCGACCGAGGGGTGGGATGTGAAGTGGCGAGACGGGGAGTGATGGACCGAGGGGTGGGATTTGAAGTGGTGAGACGGGGAGTGATCGACCGAGGGGTGGGGCATGAAGTGGCGAGACGGGGAGTGATCATCTGAGGGGTGGGGCGTGAAGTGGCGAGACGGGGAGTGATCGAGCGAGGGGTGGGGCGTGAAGTGGCGAGACGGGGAGTGATCGACCGAGGGGTGGGACGTGAAGTGACGAGACGGAGAGTGATCGACCGAGGTGTGGGGCATGAAGTGGCGAGACGGGGAGTGATCGACCGAGGGGTTGGGCATGAAGTGGCGAGACGGGGAGTGATCGACCGTGGGGTGGGATGTGAAGTGGCGAGACGGGGAGTGATCGACCGAGGGGTGGGGCGTGAAGTTGCGAGACGGGGAGTATTCGACCGAGGGGTGGGATGTGAAGTGGCGAGACAGGGAGTGATCGAACGAGGGGTGGTGCGTGAAGTGGCGAGACGGGGAGTGATCGACCGAGGGGTGGGGCGTGAAGTGGCGAGATGGGGAGTGATCGACCGAGGGGTGTGGCGTGAAGTGGTGAAATGGGGAGTGATCGACCGAGGGGTGGGGCGTGAAGTGTCGAGACGGGGAGTGATCGACCGAGGGGTGTGATGTGACGTGGCGAGACGGGGAGTGATCGACTGAGGGGTGGGATGTGAAGTGACGAGACGGGGGATTATCGACAGAGGGGTGGGGCGTGAAGTGGCGAGACGGGGAGTGATCGACCGAGGGGTGGGGCGTGAAGTGGCGAGACAGGGAGTGATCGACCGAGAGGTGGGCATGAAGTGGCGAGACGGGGAGTGATCGACCGAGGTGTGGGGCGTGAAGTGGCGAGACGGGCAATGATCGACCGAGGGGTGGGCGTGAAGTAGCGAGATGGGGAGTGATCGACCGAGGGGTGCGATGTGAAGTGGCGAGACGGGGAGTGATCGACCGAGGGGTGGGGCGTGAGGTGGAGAGACGGGGAGTGATCGACCGAGGGGTGGTGCTTGAAGTGGCGAGACAGGGAGTGATCGACCGAGGGGTGGGATATGAAGTGGCGAGATGGGGAGTGATCGACCGAGGGGTGGGATGTGAAGTGGCAAGACGGGAAGTGATCGACCGAGGGGTGGGGCGTGAAGTGACGAGATGGGGAGAGATCGACCGAGGGGTGGGACCTGAAGTGACGAGACGGGGAGTGATCGACCGAGGGGTGGGGCGTGAAGTGGCGTGACGGGGAGTGATCGAACGAGGTGTGGGCCATGAAGTGGCGAGACGGGGAGTGATCGACTGAGGGGTGGGACGTGAAGTGGCGAGACGGGGAGAGTTCGACCGAGGGGTGGGGCGTGAAATGGCGAGACGGGGAGTGATCGACCGAGGGCTGGGGTGTGAAGTGGCGAGACGCGGAGTGATCATCCGAGGCGTGGGATGTGAAGTGGCGAGACGGGGAGTGATCGACTGAGGGGTGGCAAGTGAAGTGGCGAGACGGGGAGAGTTCGACCGAGGGGTGGGGCATGAAATGGCGAGACGGGGAGTGATCGACCGAGGGGTGGGGCGTGAAGTGGCGAGACGGGGAGTGATCGTCCGAGGCGTGGGATGTGAAGTGGTGAGACTGGGAGTGATCGACCGAGGGGTGGGATGTGAAGTGGCGAGATGGGGAGTGATCGACCGAGGGGTGGGATGTGAAGTGGCGAGACGGGGAGTGATCGACCGAGGGGTGGGTCGTGAAGTGGCGAGACGGGGAGTGATCGACCGAGGGGTGGGGCGTGAGGTGACGAGACGGCGAGTGATTGACCGAGGGGTGGGGGGTGAAGTGGCGATACGGGGATTGATCGACCGAGGGGTTGTTTGTGAAGTTGCGAGACGGGGAGTGATCGACCGAGCGGTGGGGCGTGAACTGGCGAGACGGGGAGTGATCGACCGAGGGGTGGGATGTGAAGTGGCGAGACGGGGAGTGATCGTCCGAGGGGTGGGATTTGAAGTGGTGAGACGGGGAGTGATCGACCGAGGGGTGGGGCGTGAAGTGGCGAGACGGGGAGTGATCATCTGAGGGGTGGGGCGTGAAGTGGCGAGACGGGGAGTGATCGACCGAGGGGTTGGGCGTGATGTGGCGAGATGGGGAGTGATCGACCGAGGGGTGGGATGTGAAGTGGCGAGACGGGGAGTGATCGACCGAGGGGTGGGGCGTGAAGTGGTGAGACGGGGAGTATTCGACCGAGGGGTGGGATGTGAAGTGGCGAGACAGGGAGTGATCGAACGAGGGGTGGGATGTGAAGTGGCGAGACGGGGAGTGATCGACCGAGGGGTGGGATGTGAAGTGGCGAGACGGGGAGTGATCGACTGAGGGGTGGTTCGTGAAGTGGCGAGACGGGGAGTGATCGACCGAGGGGTGGGGCGTGAGGTGGCGAGACGGGGAGTGATCGACCGAGGGGTGTGGCGTGAAGTGGCGATACGGGGAGTGATCGACCGAGGGGTGGGGCGTGAACTGGCGAGACAGGGAGTGATCGACCGAGGGGTGGGATGTGAAGTGGCGAGACGGGGAGTGATCGACCGAGGGGTGGGACGTGAAGTGACGAGACGGAGAGTGATCGACCGAGGTGTGGGGCATGAAGTGGCGAGACGGGGAGTGATCGACCGAGGGGTGGGATGTGAAGTGGCGAGACGGGGAGTGATCGACCGAGGGATGGGACGTGAAGTGACGAGACGGAGAGTGATCGACCGAGGTGTGGGGCATGAAGTGGCGAGACGGGGAGTGATCGACCGAGGGGTGGGATGTGAAGTGGCGAGACGGGGAGTGATCGACCGAGGGGTGGGGCGTTAAGTGGCGAGACGGGGAGTATTCGACCGAGGGGTGGGATGTGAAGTGGCGAGACAGGGAGTGATCGAACGAGGGGTGGTGCGTGAAGTGGCGAGACGGGGAGTGATCGACCGAGGGGTGGGGCGTGAAGTGGCGAGATGGGGAGTGATCGACCGAGGGGTGGGGCGTGAAGTGGCGAAATGGGGAGTGATCGACCGAGGGGTGGGGCGTGAAGTGGCGAGACGGGGAGTGATCGACCGAGGGGTGTGATGTGACGTGGCGAGACGGGGAGTGATCGACTGAGGGGTGGGATGTGAAGTGACGAGGCGGGGGATGATCGACAGAGGGGTGGGGCGTGAAGTGGCGAGACGGGGAGTGATCGACCGAGGGGTGGGGCGTGAAGTGGCGAGACAGGGAGTGATCGACCGAGAGGTGGGCGTGAAGTGGCGAGACGGGGAGTGATCGATCGAGGTGTGGGGCGTGAAGTGGCGAGACGGGCAATGATCGACCGAGGGGTGGGTGTGAAGTAGCGAGATGGGGAGTGATCGACCGAGGGGTGCGATGTGAAGTGGCGAGACGGGGAGTGATTGACCGAGGGGTGGGGCGTGAGGTGGAGAGACGGGGAGTGATCGACCGAGGGGTGGGGCTTGAAGTGGCGAGACAGGGAGTGATCGACCGAGGGGTGGGATATGAAGTGGCGAGATGGGGAGTGATCGACCGAGAGGTGGGATGTGAAGTGGCAAGACGGGGAGTGATCGACCGAGGGGTGGGGCGTGAAGTGACGAGATGGGGAGAGATCGACCGAGGGGTGGGACCTGAAGTGACGAGACGGGGAGTGATCGACCGAGGGGTGGGGCGTCAAGTGGCGAGACGGGGAGTGATCGACCGAGGTGTGGGCCATGAAGTGGCGAGACGGGGAGTGATCGACTGAGGGGTGGGACGTGAAGTGGCGAGACGGGGAGAGTTCGACCGAGGGGTGGGGCGTGAAATGGCGAGACGGGGAGTGATCGACCGAGGGGTGGGGCGTGAAGTGGCGAGACGCGGAGTGATCGTCCGAGGCGTGGGATGTGAAGTGGCGAGACGGGGAGTGATCGACTGAGGGGTGGCACGTGAAGTGGCGAGGCGGGGAGAGTTCGACCAAGGGGTGGGGCGTGAAATGGCAAGACGGGGAGTGATCGACCGAGGGGTGGGGCATGAAGTGGCGAGACGGGGAGTGATCGACCGAGGGGTGGGATGTGAAGTGGCGAGACGGGGAGTGATCGACCGAGGGGTGGGTCGTGAAGTGGCGAGACGGGGAGTGATCGACCGAGGGGTGGGGCGTGAACTGGCGAGACGGGGAGTGATCGACCGAGGGGTGGGATGTGAAGTGGCGAGACGGGGAGTGATCGTCCGAGGGGTGGGATTTGAAGTGGTGAGACGGGGAGTGATCGACCGAGGGGTGGGGCGTGAAGTGGCGAGACGGGGAGTGATCATCTGAGGGGTGGGGCGTGAAGTGGCGAGACGGGGAGTGATCGACCGAGGGGTGAGGCGTGAAGTGGCGAGACGGGGAGTGATCGACAGAGGGGTGGGACGTGAAGTGACGAGACGGAGAGTGATCGACCGAGGTGTGGGGCATGAAGTGGCGAGACGGGGAGTGATCGACCGAGGGGTTGGGCATGAAGTGGCGTGACGGGGAGTGATCGACCGTGGGGTGGGATGTGAAGTGGCGAGACGGGAGTGATCGACCGAGGGGTGGGGCGTGAAGTTGCAAGACGGGGAGTATTCGACCGAGGGGTGGGATGTGAAGTGGCAAGACAGGGAGTGATCGAACGAGGGGTGGTGCGTGAATTGGCGAGACGGGGAGTGATCGACCGAGGGGTGGGGCGTGAAGTGGCGAGATGGGGAGTGATCGACCGAGGGGTGTGGCGTGAAGTGGTGAAATGGGGAGTGATCGACCGAGGGGTGGGGCGTGAAGTGGCGAGACGGGGAGTGATCGACCGAGGGGTGTGATGTGACGTGGCGAGACGGGGAGTGATCGACTGAGGGGTGGGATGTGAAGTGACGAGACGGGGGATGATCGACAGAAGGGTGGGGCGTGAAGTGGCGAGACGGGGAGTGATCGACCGAGGGGTGGGGCGTGAAGTGGCGAGACAGGGAGTGATCGACCGACAGGTGGGCGTGAAGTGGCGAGAAGGGGAGTGATCGACCGAGGTGTGGGGCATGAAGTGGCGAGACGGGCAATGATCGACCGAGGGGTGGGCGTGAAGTAGCAAGATGGGGAGTGATCGACCGAGGGGTGCGATGTGAAGTGGCGAGACGGGGAGTGATCAACCGAGGGGTGGGGCGTGAGGTGGAGAGACGGGGAGTGATCGACCGAGGGTGGGGCTTGAAGTGGCGAGACAGGGAGTGATCGACCGAGGGGTGGAATATGAAGTGGCGAGATGGGGAGTGATCGACCGAGGGGTGGGATGTGAAGTGGCAAGACGGGGAGTGATCGACCGAGGGGTGGGGCGTGAAGTGATGAGATGGGGAGAGATCGACCGAGAGGTGGGACCTGAAGTGACGAGACGGGGAGTGATCGACCGAGGGGTGGGGCGTGAAGTGGCGAGACGGGGAGTGATCGAATGAGGTGTGGGCCATGAAGTGGCGAGACGGGGAGTGATCGACTGAGGGGTGGGACGTGAAGTGGCGAGACGGGGAGAGTTCGACCGAGGGGTGGGGCGTGAAATGGCGAGACGGGGAGTGATCGACCGAGGGCTGGGGCGTGAAGTGGCGAGACGCGGAGTAATCGTCCGAGGCGTGGGATGTGAAGTGGCGAGACGGGGAGTGATCGACTGAGGGGTGGCACGTTAAGTGGCGAGACGGGGAGAGTTCGACCGAGGGGTGGGGCGTGAAATGGCGAGACGGGGAGTGATCGACCGAGGGGTGGGGCGTGAAGTGGCGAGACGGGGAGTGATCGTCCGAGGCGTGGGATGTGAAGTGGCAAGACTGGGAGTGATCGACCGAGGGGTGGGATGTGAAGTGGCGAGACGGGGAGTGATCGACCGAGGGGTGGGATGTGAAGTGGCGAGACGGGGAGTGATCGACCGAGGGGTGGGTCGTGAAGTGGCGAGATGGGGAGTGATCGACCGAGGGGTGGGGCGTCAGGTGGTGAGACGGGGAGTGATTGACCGAGGGGTGGGGGGTGAAGTGGCGATACGGGGAGTGATCGACCGAGGGGTTGTTTGTGAAGTTGCGAGACGGGGAGTGATCGACCGAGCGGTGGGGCATGAACTGGCGAGACGGGGAGTGATCGACCGAGGGGTGGGATGTGAAGTGGCGAGACGGGGAGTGATCGACCGAGGGGTGGGATGTGAAGTGACGAGACGGAGAGTGATCGACCGAGGTGTGGGGCATGAAGTGGCGAGACGGGGAGTGATTGACCGAGGGGTGGGGCGTGAGGTGGAGAGACGGGGAGTGATCGACCGAGGGGTGGGGCTTGAAGTGGCGAGACAGGGAGTGATCGACCGAGGGGTGGGATATGAAGTGGCGAGATGGGGAGTGATCGACCGAGAGGTGGGATGTGAAGTGGCAAGACGGGGAGTGATCGACCGAGGGGTGGGGCGTGAAGTGTCGAGATGGGGAGAGATCGACCGAGGGGTGGGACCTGAAGTGACGAGACGGGGAGTGATCGACCGAGGGGTGGGGCGTCAAGTGGCGAGACGGGGAGTGATCGACCGAGGTGTGGGCCATGAAGTGGCGAGACGGGGAGTGATCGACTGAGGGGTGGGACGTGAAGTGGCGAGACGGGGAGAGTTCGACCGAGGGGTGGGGCGTGAAATGGCGAGACGGGGAGTGATCGACCAAGGGGTGGGGCGTGAAGTGGCGAGACGCGGAGTGATCGTCCGAGGCGTGGGATGTGAAGTGGCGAGACGGGGAGTGATCGACTGAGGGGTGGCACGTGAAGTGGCGAGGCGGGGAGAGTTCGACCAAGGGGTGGGGCGTGAAATGGCAAGACGGGGAGTGATCGACCGAGGGGTGGGGCATGAAGTGGCGAGACGGGGAGTGATCGACCGAGGGGTGGGATGTGAAGTGGCGAGACGGGGAGTGATCGACCGAGGGGTGGGTCGTGAAGTGGCGAGACGGGGAGTGATCGACCGAGGGGTGGGGCGTGAACTGGCGAGACGGGGAGTGATCGACCGAGGGGTGGGATGTGAAGTGGCGAGACGGGGAGTGATCGTCCGAGGGGTGGGATTTGAAGTGGTGAGACGGGGAGTGATCGACCGAGGGGTGGGGCGTGAAGTGGCGAGACGGGGAGTGATCATCTGAGGGGTGGGGCGTGAAGTGGCGAGACGGGGAGTGATCGACCGAGGGGTGAGGCGTGAAGTGGCGAGACAAAGAGTGATCGACCGAGGTGTGGGGCATGAAGTGGCGAGACGGGGAGTGATCGACCGAGGGGTTGGGCATGAAGTGGCGTGACGGGGAGTGATCGACCGTGGGGTGGGATGTGAAGTGGCGAGACGGGAGTGATCGACCGAGGGGTGGGACGTGAAGTTGCGAGACGGGGAGTATTCGACCGAGGGGTGGGATGTGAAGTGGCAAGACAGGGAGTGATCGAACGAGGGGTGGTGCGTGAATTGGCGAGACGGGGAGTGATCGACCGAGGGGTGGGGCGTGAAGTGGCGAGATGGGGAGTGATCGACCGAGGGGTGTGGCGTGAAGTGGTGAAATGGGGAGTGATCGACCGAGAGGTGGGGCGTGAAGTGGCGAGACGGGGAGTGATCGACCGAGGGGTGTGATGTGACGTGGCGAGACGGGGAGTGATCGACTGAGGGGTGGGATGTGAAGTGACGAGACGGGGGATGATCGACAGAAGGGTGGGGCGTGAAGTGGTGAGACGGGGAGTGATCGACCGAGGGGTGGGGCGTGAAGTGGCGAGACAGGGAGTGATCGACCGAGAGGTGGGCGTGAAGTGGCGAGAAGGGGAGTGATCGACCGAGGTGTGGGGCATGAAGTGGCGAGACGGGCAATGATCGACCGAGGGGTGGGCGTGAAGTAGCAAGATGGGGAGTGATCGACCGAGGGGTGCGATGTGAAGTGGCGAGACGGGGAGTGATCAACCGAGGGGTGGGGTGTGAGGTGGAGAGACGGGGAGTGATCGACCGAGGGGTGGGGCTTGAAGTGGCGAGACAGGGAGTGATCGACCGAGGGGTGGAGTATGAAGTGGCGAGATGGGGAGTGATCGACCGAGGGGTGGGATGTGAAGTGGCAAGACGGGGAGTGATCGACCGAGGGGTGGGGCGTGAAGTGACAAGATGGGGAGAGATCGACCGAGAGGTGGGACCTGAAGTGACGAGACGGGGAGTGATCGACCGAGGGGTGGGGCGTGAAGTGGCGAGACGGGGAGTGATCGAATGAGGTGTGGGCCATGAAGTGGCGAGACGGGGAGTGATCGACTGAGGGGTGGGACGTGAAGTGGCGAGACGGGGAGAGTTCGACCGAGGGGTGGGGCGTGAAATGGCGAGACGGGGAGTGATCGACCGAGGGCTGGGGCGTGAAGTGGCGAGACGCGGAGTAATCGTCCGAGGCGTGGGATGTGAAGTGGCGAGACGGGGAGTGATCGACTGAGGGGTGGCACGTTAAGTGGCGAGACGGGGAGAGTTCGACCGAGGGGTGGGGCGTGAAATGGCGAGACGGGGAGTGATCGACCGAGGGGTGGGGCGTGAAGTGGCGAGACGGGGAGTGATCGTCCGAGGCGTGGGATGTGAAGTGGCGAGACTGGGAGTGATCGACCGAGGGGTGGGATGTGAAGTGGCGAGACGGGGAGTGATCGACCGAGGGGTGGGATGTGAAGTGGCGAGACGGGGAGTGATCGACCGAGGGGTGGGTCGTGAAGTGGCGAGATGGGGAGTGATCGACCGAGGGGTGGGGCGTCAGGTGGTGAGACGGGGAGTGATTGACCGAGGGGTGGGGGGTGAAGTGGCGATACGGGGAGTGATCGACCGAGGGGTTGTTTGTGAAGTTGCGAGACGGGGAGTGATCGACCGAGCGGTGGGGCATGAACTGGCGAGACGGGGAGTGATCGACCGAGGGGTGGGATGTGAAGTGGCGAGACGGGGAGTGATCGACCGAGGGGTGGGATGTGAAGTGACGAGACGGAGAGTGATCGACCGAGGTGTGGGGCATGAAGTGGCGAGACGGGGAGTGATCGACCGAGGGGTGGGATGTGAAGTGGCGAGACGGGGAGTGATCGACCGAGGGGTGGGACGTGAAGTGACGAGACGGAGAGTGATCGACCGAGGTGTGGGGCATGAAGTGGCGAGACGGGGAGTGATCGACCGAGGGGTGGGATGTGAAGTGGCGAGACGGGGAGTGATCGACCGAGGGGTGGGGCGTGAAGTGGCGAGACGGGGAGTATTCGACCGAGGGGTGGGATGTGAAGTGGCGAGACAGGGAGTGATCGAACGAGGGGTGGTGCGTGAAGTGGCGAGACGGGGAGTGATCGACCGAGGGGTGGGGCGTGAAGTTGCGAGATGGGGAGTGATCGACCGAGGGGTGGGGCGTGAAGTGGCGAAATGGGGAGTGATCGACCGAGGGGTGGGGCGTGAAGTGGCGAGACGGGGAGTGATCGACCGAGGGGTGTGATGTGATGTGGCGAGACGGGGAGTGATCGACTGAGGGGTGGGATGTGAAGTGACGAGACGGGGGATGATCGACAGAGGGGTGGGGCGTGAAGTGGCGAGACGGGGAGTGATCGACCGAGGGGTGGGGCGTGAAGTGGTGAGACATTGAGTGATCGACCGAGAGGTGGGCGTGAAGTGGCGAGACGGGGAGTGATCGACCGAGGTGTGGGGCGTGAAGTGGCGAGACGGGCAATGATCGACCGAGGGGTGGGTGTGAAGTAGCGAGATGGGGAGTGATCGACCGAGGGGTGCGATGTGAAGTGGCGAGACGGGGAGTGATCGACCGAGGGGTGGGGCGTGAGGTGGAGAGACGGGGAGTGATCGACCGAGGGGTGGGGCTTGAAGTGGCGAGGCAGGGAGTGATCGACCGAGGGGTGGGATATGAAGTGGCGAGATGGGGAGTGATCGACCGAGGGGTGGGATGTGAAGTGGCAAGACGGGGAGTGATCGACCGAGGGTTGGGGCGTGAAGTGACGAGATGGGGAGAGATCGACCGAGGGGTGGGACCTGAAGTGACGAGACGGGGAGTGATCGACCGAGGGGTGGGGCGTCAAGTGGCGAGACGGGGAGTGATCGACCGAGGTGTGGGCCATGAAGTGGCGAGACGGGGAGTGATCGACTGAGGGGTGGGATGTGAAGTGGCGAGACGGGGAGAGTTCGACCGAGGGGTGGGGCGTGAAATGGCGAGACGGGGAGTGATCGACCGAGGGGTGGGGCGTGAAGTGGCGAGACGCGGAGTGATCGTCCGAGGCGTGGGATGTGAAGTGGCGAGACGGGGAGTGATCGACCAAGGGGTGGGATGTGAAGTGGCGAGACGGGGAGTGATCAACCAAGGGGTGGGATGTGAAGTGGCGAGACGGGGAGTGATCGACCGAGGGGTGGGTCGTGAAGTGGCGAGATGGGGAGTGATCGACCGAGGGGTGGGGCGTGAGGTGGCGAGACGGGGAGTGATCGACCGAGGGGTGTGGCGTGAAGTGGCGATACGGGGAGTGATCGACCGAGGGGTTGTTTGTGAAGTGACGAGACGGGGAGTGATCGACCGAGCGGTGGGGCGTGAACTGGCGAGACGGGGAGTGATCGACCGAGGGGTGGGATGTGAAGTGGCGAGACGGGGAGTGATCGTCCGAGGGTTGGGATTTGAAGTGGTGAGACGGGGAGTGATCGACCGAGTGGTGGGGCGTGAAGTGGCGAGACGGGGAGTGATCATCTGAGGGGTGGGGCGTGAAATGGCGAGACGGGGAGTTATCGACCGAGGGGTGGGGCGTGAAGTGGCGAGACGGGGAGTGATCGACCGAGGGGTGGGACGTGAAGTGACGAGACGGAGAGTGATCGACCGAGGTTTGGGGCATGAAGTGGCGAGACGGGGAGTGATCGACCGAGGGGTTGGGCATGAAGTGGCGAGACGGGGAGTGATCGACCGTGGGGTGGGATGTGAAGTGGCGAGACGGGAGTGATCGACCGAGGGGTGGGGCGTGAAGTTGCGAGACGGGGAGTATTCGACCGAGGGGTGGGATGTGAAGTGGCGAGACAGGGAGTGATCGAACGAGGGGTGGTGCGTGAATTGGCGAGACGGGGAGTGATCGACCGAGGGGTGGGGCGTGAAGTGGCGAGATGGGGAGTGATCGACCGAGGGGTGTGGCGTGAAGTGGTGAAATGGGGAGTGATCGACCGAGGGGTGGGGCGTGAAGTGGCGAGACGGGGAGTGATCGACCGAGGGGTGTGATGTGACGTGGCGAGACGGGGAGTGATCGACTGAGGGGTGGGATGTGAAGTGACGAGACGGAGGATGATCGACAGAGGGGTGGGGCGTGAAGTGGTGAGACGGGGAGTGATCGACCGAGGGGTGGGGCGTGAAGTGGCGAGACAGGGAGTGATCGACCGAGAGGTGGGCGTGAAGTGGCGAGACGGGGAGTGATCGACCGAGGTGTGGGGCGTGAAGTGGCGAGACGGGCAATGATCGACCGAGGGGTGGGCGTGAAGTAGCGAGATGGGGAGTGATCGACAGAGGGGTGCGATGTGAAGTGGCGAGACGGGGAGTGATCGACCGAGGGGTGGGGCGTGAGGTGGAGAGACGGGGAGTGATCGACCGAGGGGTGGGGCTTGAAGTGGCGAGACAGGGAGTGATCGACCGAGGGGTGGGATATGAAGTGGCGAGATGGGGAGTGATCGACCGAGGGGTGGGATGTGAAGTGGCAAGACGGGGAGTGATCGACCGAGGGGTGGGGCGTGAAGTGACGAGATGGGGAGAGATTGACAGAGAGGTGGGACCTGAAGTGACGAGACGGGGAGTGATCGACCGAGGGGTGGGGCGTGAAGTGGCGAGACGGGGAGTGATCGAATGAGGTGTGGGCCATGAAGTGGTGAGACGGGGAGTGATCGACTGAGGGGTGGGACGTGAAGTGGCGAGACGGGGAGAGTTCGACCGAGGGGTGGGGCGTGAAATGGCGAGACGGGGAGTGATCGACCGAGGGCTGGGGCGTGAAGTGGCGAGACGCGGAGTGATCGTCCGAGGCGTGGGATGTGAAGTGGCGAGACGGGGCGTGATCGACTGAGGGG
Organism: Heterodontus francisci; assembly: GCF_036365525.1. NCBI lineage: Eukaryota > Metazoa > Chordata > Chondrichthyes > Heterodontiformes > Heterodontidae > Heterodontus > Heterodontus francisci. The sequence goes on from NC_090371.1 coordinate 235,195,246, forward strand.
TGGCACGTGAAGTGACGAGACGGAGAGTGATCGACCGAGGTTTGGGGCATGAAGTGGCGAGACGGGGAGTGATCGACCGAGGGGTTGGGCATGAAGTGGCGAGACGGGGAGTGATCGACCGTGGGGTGGGATGTGAAGTGGCGAGACGGGAGTGATCGACCGAGGGGTGGGGCGTGAAGTTGCGAGACGGGGAGTATTCGACCGAGGGGTGGGATGTGAAGTGGCGAGACAGGGAGTGATCGAACGAGGGGTGGGTCGTGAATTGGCGAGACGGGGAGTGATCGACCGAGGAGTGGGGCGTGAAGTGGCGAGATGGGGAGTGATCGACCGAGGGGTGTGGCGTGAAGTGGTGAAATGGGGAGTGATCGACCGAGGGGTGGGGCGTGAAGTGGCGAGACGGGGAGTGATCGACCGAGGGGTGTGATGTGACGTGGCGAGACGGGGAGTGATCGACTGAGGGGTGGGATGTGAAGTGACGAGACGGAGGATGATCGACAGAGGGGTGGGGCGTGAAGTGGTGAGACGGGGAGTGATCGACCGAGGGGTGGGGCGTGAAGTGGCGAGACAGGGAGTGATCGACCGAGAGGTGGGCGTGAAGTGGCGAGACGGGGAGTGATCGACCGAGGTGTGGGGCGTGAAGTGGCGAGACGGGCAATGATCGACCGAGGGGTGGGCGTGAAGTAGCGAGATGGGGAGTGATCGACAGAGGGGTGCGATGTGAAGTGGCGAGACGGGGAGTGATCGACCGAGGGGTGGGGCGTGAGGTGGAGAGACGGGGAGTGATCGACCGAGGGGTGGGGCTTGAAGTGGCGAGACAGGGAGTGATCGACCGAGGGGTGGGATATGAAGTGGCGAGATGGGGAGTGATCGACCGAGGGGTGGGATGTGAAGTGGCAAGACGGGGAGTGATCGACCGAGGGGTGGGGCGTGAAGTGACGAGATGGGGAGAGATTGACAGAGAGGTGGGACCTGAAGTGACGAGACGGGGAGTGATCGACCGAGGGGTGGGGCGTGAAGTGGCGAGACGGGGAGTGATCGAATGAGGTGTGGGCCATGAAGTGGTGAGACGGGGAGTGATCGACTGAGGGGTGGGACGTGAAGTGGCGAGACGGGGAGAGTTCGACCGAGGGGTGGGGCGTGAAATGGCGAGACGGGGAGTGATCGACCGAGGGCTGGGGCGTGAAGTGGCGAGACGCGGAGTGATCGTCCGAGGCGTGGGATGTGAAGTGGCGAGACGGGGCGTGATCGACTGAGGGGTGGCACGTGAAGTGGCGAGACGGGGAGTGTTCGACCGAGGGGTGGGGCGTGAAATGGCGAGACGGGGAGTGATCGACCGAGGGGTGGGGCGTGAAGTGGCGAGACGGGCAGTGATCGTCCGAAGCGTGGGATGTGAAGTGGCGAGACTGGGAGTGATCGACCGAGGGGTGGGATGTGAAGTGGCGAGACGGGGAGTGATCGACCGAGGGGTGGGATGTGAAGTGGCGAGACGGGGAGTGATCGACCGAGGGGTGGGTCGTGAACTGGCGAGATGGGGAGTGATCGACCGAGGGGTGGGGCTTGAGGTGGTGAGACGGGGAGTGATTGACCGAGGGGTGGGGGGTGAAGTGGCGATACGGGGAGTGATCGACCGAGGGGTTGTTTGTGAAGTTGCGAGACGGGGAGTGATCGACCGAGCGGTGGGGCGTGAACTGGCGAGACGGGAAGTGATCGACCGAGGGGTGGGATGTGAAGTGGCGAGACGGGGAGTGATCGTCCGAGGGGTGGGATTTGAAGTGGTGAGACGGGGAGTGATCGACCGAGGGGTGGGGCGTGAAGTGGCGAGACGGGGAGTGATCATCTGAGGGGTGGGGCGTGAAGTGGCGAGACGGGGAGTGATCGACTGAGGGGTGGGGCGTGAAGTGGCGAGACGGGGCGTGATCGACCGAGGGGTGGGATGTGAAGTGACGAGATGGAGAGTGATCGACCGAGGTGTGGGGCATGAAGTGGCGAGACGGGGAGTGATCGACCGAGGGGTTGGGCGTGATGTGGCGAGACGGGGAGTGATCGACCGAGGGGTGGGATGTGAAGTGGCGAGACGGGGAGTGATCGACAGAGGGGTGGGGCGTGAAGTGGTGAGACGGGGAGTATTCGACCGAGGGGTGGGATGTGAAGTGGCGAGACAGGGAGTGATCGAACGAGGGGTGGGATGTGAAGTGGCGAGACGGGGAGTGATCGACCGAGGGGTGGGATGTGAAGTGGCGAGACGGGGAGTGATCGACCGAGGGGTGGGTCGTGAAGTGGCAAGACGGGGAGTGATCGACCGAGGGGTGGGACGTGAGGTGGCGAGACGGGGAGTGATCGACCGAGGGGTGGGGCGTGAAGTGGCGATACGGGGAGTGATCGACCGGGGGGTGGGGCGTGAACTGGCGAGACAGGGAGTGATCGACCGAGGGGTGGGATGTGAAGTGGCGAGACGGGGAGTGATCGTCCGAGGGGTGGGATTTGAAGTGGTGAGACGGGGAGTGATCGACCGAGGGTTGGGGCGTGAAGTGGCAAGACGGGGAGTGATCATCCGAGGGGTGGGGCGTGAAGTGGCGAGACGGGGAGTGATCGACCGAGGGGTGGGGCATGAAGTGGCGAGATGGGGAGTGATCGACCGAGGGGTGGGACGTGAAGTGACGAGACGGGGACTGATCATCCGAGGTTTGGGGCATGAAGTGGCGAGACGGGGAGTGATCGACTGAGGGGTTGGGCATGAAGTGGCGAGACGGGGAGTGTTCGACCGAGGGGTGGGATGTGAAGTGGCGAGACGGGGAGTGATCGACCGAGGGGTGGGGCGTGAAGTGGCGAGACGGGGAGTATTCGACCGAGGGGTGGGATGTGAAGTGGCGAGACAGGGAGTGATCGAACGAGGGGTGGTGCGTGAAGTGGCGAGACGGGGAGTGATCGACCGAGGGGTGGGGCGTGAAGTGGCGAGATGGGGAGTGATCGACCGAGGGGTGGGGCGTGAAGTGGCGAAATGGGGAGTGATCGACCGAGGGGTGGGGCGTGAAGTGGCGAGACGGGGCGTGATCGACCGAGGGGTGTGATGTGAAGTGGCGAGACGGGGAGTGATCGACCGAGGGGTGGGATGTGAAGTGACGAGATGGGGGATGATCGACAGAGGGTTGGGGCGTGAAGTGGCGAGACGGGGAGTGATCGACCGAGGGGTGGGGCGTGAAGTGGCGAGACAGGGAGTGATCGACCGAGAGGTGGGCGTGAAGTGGCGAGACGGGGAGTGATCGACCGAGGTGTGGGGCGTGAAGTGGCGAGACTGGCAATGATCGACCGAGGGGTGGGCGTGAAGTAGCAAGACGGGGAGTGATCGACCGAGGGGTGCGATGTGAAGTGGAGAGACGGGGAGTGATCGACCGGGGGGTGGGGCATGAAGTGGCGAGACAGGGAGTGATCGACCGAGGGGTGGGATATGAAGTGGCGAGATGGGGAGTGATCGACCGAGGGGTGGGATGTGAAGTGGCAAGACGGGGAGTGATCGACCGAGGGGTGGGGCGTGAAGTGACGAGATGGGGAGAGATCGACCGAGGGGTGGGACCTGAAGTGACGAGACGGGGAGTGATCGACCGAGGGGTGGGGCGTGAAGTGGCGAGACAGGGAGTGATCGACTGCGGGGTGGGGCGTGAAGTGGCGAGACGGGGAGTGATCAACCGAGGGTTGGGCTGTGAAGTGGCGCGACGGGGAGTGATCGACCGAGGGGTGGGACATGAAGTGGCGAGACGGGGAGTAATCGACCGAGGGGTAGGGCGTGAAGTGGCGAGACGGGGAGTGATCGACCGAGGGGTGGGGCATGAAGTGGCGAGACAGGGAGTGATCGACCGAGGGGTGGGATATGAAGTGGCGAGATGGGGAGTGATCGACCGAGGGGTGGGATGCGAAGTGGCAAGACGGGGAGTGATCGACCGAGGGGTGGGGCATGAAGTGACGAGATGGGGAGAGATCGACCGAGGGTTGGGACCTGAAGTGACGAGACGGGGAGTGATCGACAGAGGGGTGGGGCGTGAAGTGGCAAGACAGGGAGTGATCGACCGAGGGGTGGGGCGTGAAGTGGCGAGACGGGGAGTGATCGACGGAGGTTTGGGCCATGAAGTGGCGCGACGGGGAGTGATCGACCGAGGGGTGGGACATGAAGTGGAGAGACGGGGAGTAATCGACCGAGGGGTAGGGCGTGAAGTGGCGAGACGGGGAGTGATCGACCGAGGGGTGGGGCGTGAAGTGGCGAGACGGGGAGTGATCGACTGAGGGGTGGGATGTGAAGTGGCGAGATGGGGAGTGATCGACCGAGGGGTGGGATGTGAAGTGGCGAGATGGGGAGTGATCGACCGAGGGGTGGGGCGTGAAGTGACGAGACGGGGAGAGATCGACCGAGGGGTGGGATGTGAAGTGACGAGAAGGGGAGTGATCGACCGAGCGGTGGGATGTGAAGTGGCGAGACATGGAGTGATCGTCCGAGGGGTGGGCGTGAAGTGGCGAGACGGGGAGTGATCGACCGAGGTGTGGGCCATGAAGTGGCGAGACGGGGAGTGATCGACTGAAGGATGGGACGTGAAGTGGCGAGACGGGGAGTTTTCGACCGAGGGGTGGGGCGTGAAATGGCGAGACGGGGAGTGATCGACCGAGGGGTGGGGCGTGAAGTGGCGAGACGGGGAGTGATGGTCCGAGGCGTGGGATGTGAAGTGGCGAGACGGGGAGTGATCCACCGAGGGGTGGGGCGTGAAGTGGCGAGACAGGGAGTGATCGACCGAGGGGTGGGATGTGAAGTGACGAGACGGGGAGTGATTGACCGAGGGGTGGGATGTGAAGTGACGAGACGGGGAGTGATCGACCGACGGGTGGGATGTGAAGTGGCGAAACGGGGAGTGATCAACCGAGGGGTGCGATGTGTAGTGAGGAGATGGGGAGTGATCGTCCGAGGGGTGTGATATGAAGTGGTGAGACGGGGAGTGATCGACCGAGGGGTGGGGCGTGAAGTGGAGAGACGGGGAGTGATAGACCGAGGGGTGAGGTGTGAAGTGGCAAGACGGGGAGTGATCGACCAAGGGGTTTGGCGTGAAGTGGGGAGACGGGGAGTGATCGACTGAGGGGTGGGATGTGAAGTGGCGAGACGGGGAGTGATCGACCGAGGGGTGAGTTGTGAAGTGGCGAGACGTGGAGTGATCGACCGAGGGGTGGGGCGTGAAGTGGCGAGACGGGGAGTGATCGACCGAGGGGTGGGGCGTGAAGTGGCGATACGGGGAGTGATCGACCGAGGGGTGGGGCGTGAACTGGCGTGACGGGGAGTGATCGACCGAGGGGTGGGGCGTGAAGTGGCGAGACAGGGAGTGATCGACCGAGAGGTGGGCGTGAAGTGGCGAGACGGGGAGTGATCGACCGAGGTGTGGGGCGTGAAGTGGCGAGATGGGCAATGATCGACCGAGGGGTGGGCGTGAAGTAGCGAGACGGGGAGTGATCGACCGAGGGGTGCGATGTGAAGTGGCGAGACGGGGAGTGATCGACCGAGGGGTGGGGCGTGTAGTGGAGAGACGGGGAGTGATCGACCGGGGGGTGGGGCTTGAAGTGGCGAGACAGGGAGTGATCGACCGAGGGGTTGGATGTGAAGTGGCGAGATGGGGAGTGATCGACCGAGGGGTGGGATGTGAAGTGGCAAGACGGGGAGTGATCGACCGAGGGGTGGGGCGTGAAGTGACGAGATGGGGAGAGATCGACCGAGGGGTGGGACCTGAAGTGACGAGACGGGGAGTGATCGACCGAGGGGTGGGGCGTGAAGTGGCGAGACAGGGAGTGATCGACTGCGGGGTGGGGCGTGAAGTGGCGAGACGGGGAGTGATCAACCGAGGGTTGGGCTGTGAAGTGGCGCGACGGGGAGTGATCGACCGAGGGGTGGGACATGAAGTGGCGAGACGGGGAGTAATCGACCGAGGGGTAGGGCGTGAAGTGGCGAGACGGGGAGAGATCGACCGAGGGGTGGGGCATGAAGTGGCGAGACAGGGAGTGATCGACCGAGGGGTGGGATATGAAGTGGCGAGATGGGGAGTGATCGACCGAGGGGTGGGATGCGAAGTGGCAAGACGGGGAGTGATCGACCGAGGGGTGGGGCGTGAAGTGACGAGATGGGGAGAGATCGACCGAGGGTTGGGACCTGAAGTGACGAGACGGGGAGTGATCGACAGAGGGGTGGGGCGTGAAGTGGCAAGACAGGGAGTGATCGACCGAGGGGTGGGGCGTGAAGTGGCGAGACGGGGAGTGATCGACGGAGGTTTGGGCCATGAAGTGGCGCGACGGGGAGTGATCGACCGAGGGGTGGGACATGAAGTGGAGAGACGGGGAGTAATCGACCGAGGGGTAGGGCGTGAAGTGGCGAGACGGGGAGTGATCGACCGAGGGGTGGGGCGTGAAGTGGCGAGACGGGGAGTGATCGACTGAGGGGTGGGATGTGAAGTGGCGAGATGGGGAGTGATCGACCGAGGGGTGGGATGTGAAGTGGCGAGATGGGGAGTGATCGACCGAGGGGTGGGGCGTGAAGTGACGAGACGGGGAGAGATCGACCGAGGGGTGGGATGTGAAGTGACGAGAAGGGGAGTGATCGACCGAGCGGTGGGATGTGAAGTGGCGAGACATGGAGTGATCGTCCGAGGGGTGGGCGTGAAGTGGCGAGACGGGGAGTGATCGACCGAGGTGTGGGCCATGAAGTGGCGAGACGGGGAGTGATCGACTGAAGGATGGGACGTGAAGTGGCGAGACGGGGAGTTTTCGACCGAGGGGTGGGGCGTGAAATGGCGAGACGGGGAGTGATCGACCGAGGGGTGGGGCGTGAAGTGGCGAGACGGGGAGTGATGGTCCGAGGCGTGGGATGTGAAGTGGCGAGACGGGGAGTGATCCACCGAGGGGTGGGGCGTGAAGTGGCGAGACAGGGAGTGATCGACCGAGGGGTGGGATGTGAAGTGACGAGACGGGGAGTGATTGACCGAGGGGTGGGATGTGAAGTGACGAGACGGGGAGTGATCGACCGACGGGTGGGATGTGAAGTGGCGAAACGGGGAGTGATCAACCGAGGGGTGCGATGTGTAGTGAGGAGATGGGGAGTGATCGTCCGAGGGGTGTGATATGAAGTGGTGAGACGGGGAGTGATCGACCGAGGGGTGGGGCGTGAAGTGGAGAGACGGGGAGTGATAGACCGAGGGGTGAGGTGTGAAGTGGCAAGACGGGGAGTGATCGACCAAGGGGTTTGGCGTGAAGTGGGGAGACGGGGAGTGATCGACTGAGGGGTGGGATGTGAAGTGGCGAGACGGGGAGTGATCGACCGAGGGGTGAGTTGTGAAGTGGCGAGACGTGGAGTGATCGACCGAGGGGTGGGGCGTGAAGTGGCGAGACGGGGAGTGATCGACCGAGGGGTGGGGCGTGAAGTGGCGATACGGGGAGTGATCGACCGAGGGGTGGGGCGTGAACTGGCGTGACGGGGAGTGATCGACCGAGGGGTGGGGCGTGAAGTGGCGAGACAGGGAGTGATCGACTGAGAGGTGGGCGTGAAGTGGCGAGACGGGGAGTGATCGACCGAGGTGTGGGGCGTGAAGTGGCGAGATGGGCAATGATCGACCGAGGGGTGGGCGTGAAGTAGCGAGACGGGGAGTGATCGACCGAGGGGTGCGATGTGAAGTGGCGAGACGGGGAGTGATCGACCGAGGGGTGGGGCGTGTAGTGGAGAGACGGGGAGTGATCGACCGGGGGGTGGGGCTTGAAGTGGCGAGACAGGGAGTGATCGACCGAGGGGTTGGATGTGAAGTGGCGAGATGGGGAGTGATCGACCGAGGGGTGGGGCGTGAAGTGACGAGAAGGGGAGAGATCGACTGAGGGGTGGGATGTGAAGTGACGAGAAGGGGAGTGATCGACCGAGGGGTGGGATGTGAAGTGGCGGGACATGGAGTGATCGTCCGAGGGGTGGGCGTGAAGTGGCGAGACGGGGAGTGATCGACCGAGGTGTGGGCCATGAAGTGGCGAGACGGGGAGTGATCGACTGAAGGGTGGGACGTGAAGTGGCGAGACGGGGAGTTTTCGACCGAGGGGTGGGGCGTGAAATGGCGAGACGGGGAGTGATGGTCCGAGGCGTGGGATGTGAAGTGGCGAGACGGGGAGTGATCCACCGAGGGGTGGGGCGTGAAGTGGCGAGACGGGGAGTGATCGACCGAGGGGTGGGATGTGAAGTGACGAGACGGGGAGTGATTGACCGAGGGGTGGGATGTGAAGTGACGAGACGTGGAGTGATCGACCGAGGGGTGGGGCGTGAAGTGGCGAGACGGGGAGTGATCGACCGAGGGGTGGGGCGTGAAGTGGCGATATGGGGAGTGATCGACCGAGGGGTGGGGCGTGAACTGGCGAGATGGGGAGTGATCGACGGAGGTGTGGGGCGTAAAGTGGCGATACGGGGAGTGATCGACCGAGGGGTTGTTTGTGAAGTTGCAAGACGGGGAGTGATCGACCGAGCGGTGGGGTGTGAACTGGCGAGACGGTGAGAGATCGACCGAGGGGTGGGGTGTGAAGTGGCGAGACGGGGAGTGATCGTCCGAGGGGTGGGATTTGAAGTGGTGAGACGGGGAGTGATCGACCGAGGGGTGGGGCGTGAAGTGGCGAGACGGGGAGTGATCATCCGAGGGGTGGGGCGTGAAGTGGCGAGACGGGGAGTGTTCGACCGAGGGGTGGGGCGTGAAGTGGCGAGACGGGGAGTGATCGACCGAGGGGTGGGACGTGAAGTGACGAGACGGGGAGTGATCATCCGAGTGTGGGGCATGAAGTGGCGAGACGAGGAGTGATCGACCGAGGGGTTGGGCATGAAGTGGCGAGACGGGGAGTGATCGACCGAGGGGTGGGATGTGAAGTGGCGAGACGGGGAGTGATCGACCGAGGGGTGGGGCGTGAAGTGGCGAGACGGGGAGTGTTCGACCGAGGGGTGGGATGTGAAGTGGCGAGACAGGGAGTGATCGAACGAGGGGTGGTTCGTGAAGTGGCGAGACGGCGGGTGATCGACCGAGGGGTGGGGCGTGAAGTGGCGAGATGGGGAGTGATCGACCGAGGGGTGGGTCGTGAAGTGGCGAAATGGGGAGTGATCGACCGAGGGGTGGGGCGTGAAGTGGCGAGACTGGGCGTGATCGACCGAGGGGTGTGATGTGAAGTGGCGAGACGGGGAGTGATCGACCGAGGGGTGGGATGTGAAGTGGCGAGACAGGGAGTGATCGAACGAGGGGTGGTGCGTGAAGTGGCGAGACGGGGAGTGATCGACCGAGGGGTGGGGCGTGAAGTGGCGAGATGGGGAGTGATCGACCGAGGGGTGGGGCGTGAAGTGGCGAAATGGGGAGTGATCGACCGAGGGGTGGGGCGTGAAGTGGCGAGACGGGGCGTGATCGACCGAGGGGTGTGATGTGAAGTGGCGAGACGGGGAGTGATCGACCGAGGGGTGGGATGTGAAGTGACGAGATGGGGGATGATCGACAGAGGGTTGGGGCGTGAAGTGGCGAGACGGGGAGTGATCGACCGAGGGGTGGGGCGTGAAGTGGCGAGACAGGGAGTGATCGACCGAGAGGTGGGCGTGAAGTGGCGAGACGGGGAGTGATCGACCGAGGTGTGGGGCGTGAAGTGGCGAGACTGGCAATGATCGACCGAGGGGTGGGCGTGAAGTAGCGAGACGGGGAGTGATCGACCGATGGGTGCGATGTGAAGTGGAGAGACGGGGAGTGATCGACCGGGGGGTGGGGCATGAAGTGGCGAGACAGGGAGTGATCGACCGAGGGGTGGGATATGAAGTGGCGAGATGGGGAGTGATCGACCGAGGGGTGGGATGTGAAGTGGCAAGACGGGGAGTGATCGACCGAGGGGTGGGGCGTGAAGTGACGAGATGGGGAGAGATCGACCGAGGGGTGGGACCTGAAGTGACGAGACGGGGAGTGATCGACCGAGGGGTGGGGCGTGAAGTGGCGAGACAGGGAGTGATCGACTGCGGGGTGGGTCGTGAAGTGGCGAGACGGGGAGTGATCAACCGAGGGTTGGGCTGTGAAGTGGCGCGACGGGGAGTGATCGACCGAGGGGTGGGACATGAAGTGGCGAGACGGGGAGTAATCGACCGAGGGGTAGGGCGTGAAGTGGCGAGACGGGGAGTGATCGACCGAGGGGTGGGGCATGAAGTGGCGAGACAGGGAGTGATCGACCGAGGGGTGGGATATGAAGTGGCGAGATGGGGAGTGATCGACCGAGGGGTGGGATGCGAAGTGGCAAGACGGGGAGTGATCGACCGAGGGGTGGGGCGTGAAGTGACGAGATGGGGAGAGATCGACCGAGGGTTGGGACCTGAAGTGACGAGACGGGGAGTGATCGACAGAGGGGTGGGGCGTGAAGTGGCAAGACAGGGAGTGATCGACCGAGGGGTGGGGCGTGAAGTGGCGAGACGGGGAGTGATCGACGGAGGTTTGGGCCATGAAAATGGCGCGACGGGGAGTGATCGACCGAGGGGTGGGACATGAAGTGGAGAGACGGGGAGTAATCGACCGAGGGGTAGGGCGTGAAGTGGCGAGACGGGGAGTGATCGACCGAGGGGTGGGGCGTGAAGTGGCGAGACGGGGAGTGATCGACTGAGGGGTGGGATGTGAAGTGGCGAGATGGGGAGTGATCGACCGAGGGGTGGGATGTGAAGTGGCGAGATGGGGAGTGATCGACCGAGGGGTGGGGCGTGAAGTGACGAGACGGGGAGAGATCGACCGAGGGGTGGGATGTGAAGTGACGAGAAGGGGAGTGATCGACCGAGCGGTGGGATGTGAAGTGGCGAGACATGGAGTGATCGTCCGAGGGGTGGGCGTGAAGTGGCGAGACGGGGAGTGATCGACCGAGGTGTGGGCCATGAAGTGGCGAGACGGGGAGTGATCGACTGAAGGATGGGACGTGAAGTGGCGAGACGGGGAGTTTTCGACCGAGGGGTGGGGCGTGAAATGGCGAGACGGGGAGTGATCGACCGAGGGGTGGGGCGTGAAGTGGCGAGACGGGGAGTGATGGTCCGAGGCGTGGGATGTGAAGTGGCGAGACGGGGAGTGATCCACCGAGGGGTGGGGCGTGAAGTGGCGAGACAGGGAGTGATCGACCGAGGGGTGGGATGTGAAGTGACGAGACGGGGAGTGATTGACCGAGGGGTGGGATGTGAAGTGACGAGACGGGGAGTGATCGACCGACGGGTGGGATGTGAAGTGGCGAAACGGGGAGTGATCAACCGAGGGGTGCGATGTGTAGTGAGGAGATGGGGAGTGATCGTCCGAGGGGTGTGATATGAAGTGGTGAGACGGGGAGTGATCGACCGAGGGGTGGGGCGTGAAGTGGAGAGACGGGGAGTGATAGACCGAGGGGTGAGGTGTGAAGTGGCAAGACGGGGAGTGATCGACCAAGGGGTTTGGCGTGAAGTGGGGAGACGGGGAGTGATCGACTGAGGGGTGGGATGTGAAGTGGCGAGACGGGGAGTGATCGACCGAGGGGTGAGTTGTGAAGTGGCGAGACGTGGAGTGATCGACCGAGGGGTGGGGCGTGAAGTGGCGAGACGGGGAGTGATCGACCGAGGGGTGGGGCGTGAAGTGGCGATACGGGGAGTGATCGACCGAGGGGTGGGGCGTGAACTGGCGTGACGGGGAGTGATCGACCGAGGGGTGGGGCGTGAAGTGGCGAGACAGGGAGTGATCGACCGAGAGGTGGGCGTGAAGTGGCGAGACGGGGAGTGATCGACCGAGGTGTGGGGCGTGAAGTGGCGAGATGGGCAATGATCGACCGAGGGGTGGGCGTGAAGTAGCGAGACGGGGAGTGATAGACCGAGGGGTGCGATGTGAAGTGGCGAGACGGGGAGTGATCGACCGAGGGGTGGGGCGTGTAGTGGAGAGACGGGGTGTGATCGACCGGGGGGTGGGGCTTGAAGTGGCGAGACAGGGAGTGATCGACCGAGGGGTTGGATGTGAAGTGGCGAGATGGGGAGTGATCGACCGAGGGGTGGGGCGTGAAGTGACGAGAAGGGGAGAGATCGACTGAGGGGTGGGATGTGAAGTGACGAGAAGGGGAGTGATCGACCGAGGGGTGGGATGTGAAGTGGCGGGACATGGAGTGATCGTCCGAGGGGTGGGCGTGAAGTGGCGAGACGGGGAGTGATCGACTGAAGGGTGGGACGTGAAGTGGCGAGACGGGGAGTTTTCGACCGAGGGGTGGGGCGTGAAATGGCGAGACGGGGAGTGATGGTCCGAGGCGTGGGATGTGAAGTGGCGAGACGGGGAGTGATCCACCGAGGGGTGGGGCGTGAAGTGGCGAGACGGGGAGTGATCGACCGAGGGGTGGGATGTGAAGTGATGAGACGGGGAGTGATTGACCGAGGGGTGGGATGTGAAGTGACGAGACGTGGAGTGATCGACCGAGGGGTGGGGCGTGAAGTGGCGAGACGGGGAGTGATCGACCGAGGGGTGGGGCGTGAAGTGGCGATATGGGGAGTGATCGACCGAGGGGTGGGGCGTGAACTGGCGAGATGGGGAGTGATCGACGGAGGTGTGGGGCGTAAAGTGGCGATACGGGGAGTGATCGACCGAGGGGTTGTTTGTGAAGTTGCGAGACGGGGAGTGATCGACCGAGCGGTGGGGTGTGAACTGGCGAGACGGTGAGAGATCGACCGAGGGGTGGGGTGTGAAGTGGCGAGACGGGGAGTGATCGTCCGAGGGGTGGGATTTGAAGTGGTGAGACGGGGAGTGATCGACCGAGGGGTGGGGCGTGAAGTGGCGAGACGGGGAGTGATCATCCGAGGGGTGGGGCGTGAAGTGGCGAGACGGGGAGTGTTCGACCGAGGGGTGGGGCGTGAAGTGGCGAGACGGGGAGTGATCGACCGAGGGGTGGGACGTGAAGTGACGAGACGGGGAGTGATCATCCGAGTGTGGGGCATGAAGTGGCGAGACGAGGAGTGATCGACCGAGGGATTGGGCATGAAGTGGCGAGACGGGGAGTGATCGACCGAGGGGTGGGATGTGAAGTGGCGAGACGGGGAGTGATCGACCGAGGGGTGGGGCGTGAAGTGGCGAGACGGGGAGTGTTCGACCGAGGGGTGGGATGTGAAGTGGCGAGACAGGGAGTGATCGAACGAGGGGTGGTTCATGAAGTGGCGAGACGGCGGGTGATCGACCGAGGGGTGGGGCGTGAAGTGGCGAGATGGGGAGTGATCGACCGAGGGGTGGGTCGTGAAGTGGCGAAATGGGGAGTGATCGACCGAGGGGTGGGGCGTGAAGTGGCGAGACTGGGCGTGATCGACCGAGGGGTGTGATGTGAAGTGGCGAGACGGGGAGTGATCGACCGAGGGGTGGGATGTGAAGTGACGAGATGGGGGATGATCGACAGAGGGGTGGGGCGTGAAGTGGCGAGACGGGGAGTGATCGACCGAAGGGTGGGGCGTGAAGTGGCGAGACAGGGAGTGATCGACCGAGAAGTGGGCGTGAAGTGGCGAGACGGGGAGTGATCGACCGAGGTGTGGGGCGTGAAGTGGTGAGATGGGCAATGATCGACCGAGGGGTGGGCGTGAAGTAGCGAGACGGGGAGTGATCGACCGAGGGGTGCGATGTGAAGTGGCGAGACGGGGAGTGATCGACCGAGGGGTGGGGCGTGAAGTGGAGAGACGGGGAGTGATCGACCGGGGGGTGGGGCATGAAGTGGCGAGACAGGGAGTGATCGACCGAGGGGTGGGATATGAAGTGGCGAGATGGGGAGTGATCGACCGAGGGGTGGGATGCGAAGTGGCAAGACGGGGAGTGATCGACCGAGGGGTGGGGCGTGAAGTGACAAGATGGGGAGAGATCGACCGAGGGTTGGGACCTGAAGTGACGAGACGGGGAGTGATCGACAGAGGGGTGGGGCGTGAAGTGGCAAGACAGGGAGTGATCGACCGAGGGGTGGGGCGTGAAGTGGCGAGACGGGGAGTGATCGACGGAGGTTTGGGCCATGAAGTGGCGCGACGGGGATTGATCGACCGAGGGGTGGGACATGAAGTGGCGAGACGGGGAGTAATCGACCGAGGGGTAGGGCGTGAAGTGGCGAGACGGGGAGTGATCGACCGAGGGGTGGGGCGTGAAGTGGCGAGACGGGGAGTGATCGACCGAGGGGTGGGATGTGAAGTGGCGAGATGGGGAGTGATCGACCGAGGGGTGGGATGTGAAGTGGCGAGATGGGGAGTGATCGACCGAGGGGTGGGGCGTGAAGTGACGAGACGGGGAGAGATCGACCGAGGGGTGGGATGTGAAGTGACGAGAAGGGGAGTGATCGACCGAGCGGTGGGATGTGAAGTGGCGAGACATGGAGTGATCGTCCGAGGGGTGGGCGTGAAGTGGCGAGACGGGGAGTGATCGACCGAGGTGTGGGCCATGAAGTGGCGAGACGGGGAGTGATCGACTGAAGGATGGGACGTGAAGTGGCGAGACGGGGAGTTTTCGACCGAGGGGTGGGGCGTGAAATGGCGAGACGGGGAGTGATCGACCGAGGGGTGGGGCGTGAAGTGGCGAGACGGGGTGTGATGGTCCGAGGCGTGGGATGTGAAGTGGCGAGACGGGGAGTGATCCACCGAGGGGTGGGGCGTGAAGTGGCGAGACGGGGAGTGATCGACCGAGGGGTGGGATGTGAAGTGACGAGACGGGGAGTGATTGACCGAGGGGTGGGATGTGAAGTGACGAGACGGGGAGTGATCGACCGACGGGTGGGATGTGAAGTGGCGAAACGGGGAGTGATCAACCGAGGGGTGCGATGTGTAGTGAGGAGATGGGGAGTGATCGTCCGAGGGGTGTGATATGAAGTGGTGAGACGGGGAGTGATCGACCGAGGGGTGGGGCGTGAAGTGGAGAGACGGGGAGTGATAGACCGAGGGGTGAGGTGTGAAGTGGCAAGACGGGGAGTGATCGACCAAGGGTTTTGGCGTGAAGTGGGGAGACGGGGAGTGATCGACTGAGGGGTGGGATGTGAAGTGGCGAGACGGGGAGTGATCGACCGAGGGGTGGGTTGTGAAGTGGCGAGACGTGGAGTGATCGACCGAGGGGTGGGGCGTGAAGTGGCGAGACGGGGAGTGATCGACCGAGGGGTGGGGCGTGAAGTGGCGGGACATGGAGTGATCGTCCGAGGGGTGGGCGTGAAGTGGCGAGACGGGGAGTGATCGACTGAAGGGTGGGACGTGAAGTGGCGAGACGGGGAGTTTTCGACCGAGGGGTGGGGCGTGAAATGGCGAGACGGGGAGTGATGGTCCGAGGCGTGGGATGTGAAGTGGCGAGACGGGGAGTGATCCACCGAGGGGTGGGGCGTGAAGTGGCGAGACGGGGAGTGATCGACCGAGGGGTGGGATGTGAAGTGACGAGACGGGGAGTGATTGACCGAGGGGTGGGATGTGAAGTGACGAGACGTGGAGTGATCGACCGAGGGGTGGGGCGTGAAGTGGCGAGACGGGGAGTGATCGACCGAGGGGTGGGGCGTGAAGTGGCGATATGGGGAGTGATCGACCGAGGGGTGGGGCGTGAACTGGCGAGATGGGGAGTGATCGACGGAGGTGTGGGGCGTAAAGTGGCGATACGGGGAGTGATCGACCGAGGGGTTGTTTGTGAAGTTGCGAGACGGGGAGTGATCGACCGAGCGGTGGGGTGTGAACTGGCGAGACGGTGAGAGATCGACCGAGGGGTGGGGTGTGAAGTGGCGAGACGGGGAGTGATCGTCCGAGGGGTGGGATTTGAAGTGGTGAGACGGGGAGTGATCGACCGAGGGGTGGGGCGTGAAGTGGCGAGACGGGGAGTGATCATCCGAGGGGTGGGGCGTGAAGTGGCGAGACGGGGAGTGTTCGACCGAGGGGTGGGGCGTGAAGTGGCGAGACGGGGAGTGATCGACCGAGGGGTGGGACGTGAAGTGACGAGACGGGGAGTGATCATCCGAGTGTGGGGCATGAAGTGGCGAGACGAGGAGTGATCGACCGAGGGGTTGGGCATGAAGTGGCGAGACGGGGAGTGATCGACCGAGGGGTGGGATGTGAAGTGGCGAGACGGGGAGTGATCGACCGAGGGGTGGGGCGTGAAGTGGCGAGACGGGGAGTGTTCGACCGAGGGGTGGGATGTGAAGTGGCGAGACAGGGAGTGATCGAACGAGGGGTGGTTCATGAAGTGGCGAGACGGCGGGTGATCGACCGAGGGGTGGGGCGTGAAGTGGCGAGATGGGGAGTGATCGACCGAGGGGTGGGTCGTGAAGTGGCGAAATGGGGAGTGATCGACCGAGGGGTGGGGCGTGAAGTGGCGAGACTGGGCGTGATCGACCGAGGGGTGTGATGTGAAGTGGCGAGACGGGGAGTGATCGACCGAGGGGTGGGATGTGAAGTGACGAGATGGGGGATGATCGACAGAGGGGTGGGGCGTGAAGTGGCGAGACGGGGAGTGATCGACCGAAGGGTGGGGCGTGAAGTGGCGAGACAGGGAGTGATCGACCGAGAAGTGGGCGTGAAGTGGCGAGACGGGGAGTGATCGACCGAGGTGTGGGGCGTGAAGTGGTGAGATGGGCAATGATCGACCGAGGGGTGGGCGTGAAGTAGCGAGACGGGGAGTGATCGACCGAGGGGTGCGATGTGAAGTGGCGAGACGGGGAGTGATCGACCGAGGGGTGGGGCGTGAAGTGGAGAGACGGGGAGTGATCGACCGGGGGGTGGGGCATGAAGTGGCGAGACAGGGAGTGATCGACCGAGGGGTGGGATATGAAGTGGCGAGATGGGGAGTGATCGACCGAGGGGTGGGATGCGAAGTGGCAAGACGGGGAGTGATCGACCGAGGGGTGGGGCGTGAAGTGACAAGATGGGGAGAGATCGACCGAGGGTTGGGACCTGAAGTGACGAGACGGGGAGTGATCGACAGAGGGGTGGGGCGTGAAGTGGCAAGACAGGGAGTGATCGACCGAGGGGTGGGGCGTGAAGTGGCGAGACGGGGAGTGATCGACGGAGGTTTGGGCCATGAAGTGGCGCGACGGGGATTGATCGACCGAGGGGTGGGACATGAAGTGGCGAGACGGGGAGTAATCGACCGAGGGGTAGGGCGTGAAGTGGCGAGACGGGGAGTGATCGACCGAGGGGTGGGGCGTGAAGTGGCGAGACGGGGAGTGATCGACCGAGGGGTGGGATGTGAAGTGGCGAGATGGGGAGTGATCGACCGAGGGGTGGGATGTGAAGTGGCGAGATGGGGAGTGATCGACCGAGGGGTGGGGCGTGAAGTGACGAGACGGGGAGAGATCGACCGAGGGGTGGGATGTGAAGTGACGAGAAGGGGAGTGATCGACCGAGCGGTGGGATGTGAAGTGGCGAGACATGGAGTGATCGTCCGAGGGGTGGGCGTGAAGTGGCGAGACGGGGAGTGATCGACCGAGGTGTGGGCCATGAAGTGGCGAGACGGGGAGTGATCGACTGAAGGATGGGACGTGAAGTGGCGAGACGGGGAGTTTTCGACCGAGGGGTGGGGCGTGAAATGGCGAGACGGGGAGTGATCGACCGAGGGGTGGGGCGTGAAGTGGCGAGACGGGGTGTGATGGTCCGAGGCGTGGGATGTGAAGTGGCGAGACGGGGAGTGATCCACCGAGGGGTGGGGCGTGAAGTGGCGAGACGGGGAGTGATCGACCGAGGGGTGGGATGTGAAGTGACGAGACGGGGAGTGATTGACCGAGGGGTGGGATGTGAAGTGACGAGACGGGGAGTGATCGACCGACGGGTGGGATGTGAAGTGGCGAAACGGGGAGTGATCAACCGAGGGGTGCGATGTGTAGTGAGGAGATGGGGAGTGATCGTCCGAGGGGTGTGATATGAAGTGGTGAGACGGGGAGTGATCGACCGAGGGGTGGGGCGTGAAGTGGAGAGACGGGGAGTGATAGACCGAGGGGTGAGGTGTGAAGTGGCAAGACGGGGAGTGATCGACCAAGGGTTTTGGCGTGAAGTGGGGAGACGGGGAGTGATCGACTGAGGGGTGGGATGTGAAGTGGCGAGACGGGGAGTGATCGACCGAGGGGTGGGTTGTGAAGTGGCGAGACGTGGAGTGATCGACCGAGGGGTGGGGCGTGAAGTGGCGAGACGGGGAGTGATCGACCGAGGGGTGGGGCGTGAAGTGGCGATACGGGGAGTGATCGACCGAGGGGTGGGGCGTGAACTGGCGTGACGGGGAGTGATCGACCGAGGGGTGGGGCGTGAAGTGGCGAGACAGGGAGTGATCGACCGAGAGGTGGGCGTGAAGTGGCGAGACGGGGAGTGATCGACCGAGGTGTGGGGCGTGAAGTGGCGAGATGGGCAATGATTGACCGAGGGGTGGGCGTGAAGTAGCGAGACGGGGAGTGATCGACCGAGGGGTGCGATGTGAAGTGGCGAGACGGGGAGTGATCGACCGAGGGGTGGGGCGTGAAGTGGAGAGACGGGGAGTGATCGACCGGGGGGTGGGGCATGAAGTGGCGAGACAGGGAGTGATCGACCGAGGGGTGGTATATGAAGTGGCGAGATGGGGAGTGATCGACCGAGGGGTGGGATGCGAAGTGGCAAGACGGGGAGTGATCGACCGAGGGGTGGGGCGTGAAGTGACGAGATGGGGAGAGATCGACCGAGGGTTGGGACCTGAAGTGACGAGACGGGGAGTGATCGACAGAGGGGTGGGGCGTGAAGTGGCAAGACAGGGAGTGATCGACCGAGGGGTGGGGCGTGAAGTGGCGAGACGGGGAGTGATCGACGGAGGTTTGGGCCATGAAGTGGCGCGACGGGGAGTGATCGACCGAGGGGTGGGACATGAAGTGGCGAGACGGGGAGTAATCGACCGAGGGGTATGGCGTGAAGTGGCGAGACGGGGAGTGATCGACCGAGGGGTGGGGCGTGAAGTGGCGAGACGGGGAGTGATCGACCGAGTGGTGGGATGTGAAGTGGCGAGATGGGGAGTGATCGACCGAGGGGTGGGATGTGAAGTGGCGAGATGGGGAGTGATCGACCGAGGGGTGGGGCGTGAAGTGACGAGACGGGGAGAGATCGACCGAGGGGTGGGATGTGAAGTGACGAGAAGGGGAGTGATCGACCGAGCGGTGGGATGTGAAGTGGCGAGACATGGAGTGATCGTCCGAGGGGTGGGCGTGAAGTGGCGAGACGGGGAGTGATCGACCGAGGTGTGGGCCATGAAGTGGCGAGACGGGGAGTGATCGACTGAAGGATGGGACGTGAAGTGGCGAGACGGGGAGTTTTCGACCGAGGGGTGGGGCGTGAAATGGCGAGACGGGGAGTGATCGACCGAGGGGTGGGGCGTGAAGTGGCGAGACGGGGAGTGATGGTCCGAGGCGTGGGATGTGAAGTGGCGAGACGGGGAGTGATCCACCGAGGGGTGGGGCGTGAAGTGGCGAGACGGTGAGTGATCGACCGAGGGGTGGGATGTGAAGTGACCAGACGGGGAGTGATTGACCGAGGGGTGGGATGTGAAGTGACGAGACGGGGAGTGATCGACCGACGGGTGGGATGTGAAGTGGCGAAACGGGGAGTGATCAACCGAGGGGTGCGATGTGTAGTGAGGAGATGGGGAGTGATCGTCCGAGGGGTGTGATATGAAGTGGTGAGACGGGGAATGATCGACCGAGGGGTGGGGCGTGAAGTGGAGAGACGGGGAGTGATAGACCGAGGGGTGAGTTGTGAAGTGGCAAGACGGGGAGTGATCGACCAAGGGGTTTGGCGTGAAGTGGGGAGACGGGGAGTGATCGACTGAGGGGTGGGATGTGAAGTGGCGAGACGGGGAGTGATCGACCGAGGGGTGGGTTGTGAAGTGGCGAGACGTGGAGTGATCGACCGAGGGGTGGGGCGTGAAGTGGCGAGACGGGGAGTGATCGACCGAGGGGTGGGGCGTGAAGTGGCGATACGGGGAGTGATCGACCGAGGGGTGGGGCGTGAACTGGCGTGACGGGGAGTGATCGACCGAGGGGTGGGATGTGAAGTGGCGAGACGGGGAGTGATCGTCCGAGGGGTGGGATTTGAAGAGGTGAGACGGGGAGTGATCGACCGAGGCGTGGGGCGTGATGTGGCGAGACGGGGAGTGATCATCCGAGGGGTGGGGCGTCAAGTGGCGAGACGGGGAGTGATCGACCGAGGGGTGGGGCGTGAAGTGGCGAGACGGGGAGTGATCGACCGAGGGGTGGGACGTGAAGTGACGAGACGGGGAGTGATCGACCGAGGGGTGGGGCATGAAGTGGCGAGACGGGGAGTGATCGACCGAGGGGTTGGGCTTGAAGTGGCGAGACGGGGAGTGATTGACCGAGGGGTGGGATGTGAAGTGGCGAGACGGGGAGTGATCGACCGAGGGGTGGGGCGTGAAGTGGCGAGACGGGGAGTATTCGACCGAGGGGTGGGATGTGAAGTGGCGAGACGGGGAGTGATCGACCGAGGGGTGGTGCATGAAGTGGCGACACGGGGAGTGATCGACCGAGGGGTGGGGCGTGAAGTGGCGAGGCGGGGAGTGATCGACCGAGGGGTGGGGCGTGAAGTGGCGAGATGGGGAGTGATCGACCGAGGGGTGGGGCGTGAAGTGGCGAGACGGGGAGTGATCGACCGATGGGTGGGATGTGAAGTGGCGAGACGGGGAGTGATCGACCGAGGGGTGGGATGTGCAGTGACGAGACGGGGGATGATCGACCGAGGGGTGGGGCGTGAAGTGGCGAGACGGGGAGTGATCGACCGAGGGGTGGGGCGTGAAGTGGTGAGACGGGGAGTGATCGACCGAGAGGTGGGCGTGAAGTGGCGAGACGGGGAGTGATCGACCGAGGGGTGGGGCGTGAAGTGGCGAAAAGGGGCCTGAACGGCCGAGGGGTGGGATGTGAAGTGACGAGATGGGGAGTGATCGACCGAGGGGCGGGGCGTGAAGTGGCGAGATGGGGAGTGATCGACCAAGGGGCGGGGCGTGAAGTGGCGAGACGGGGAGTGATCGACCGAGTGGTGGGATTTGAAGTGGCGAGACGGGGAGTGATCGACCGAGGGGTGGGATGTAAAGTGACGGGACGGGGGGTGATCGACCGAGGGGTGGGATGTGAAGTGACGAGACGGGGAGTGATCGACCGAGGGGTGGGATGTGAAGTGACGAGACGGGGAGTGATCGACCGAGGGGTGGGGCGTGAAGTGGCGAGACGGGGAGTGATCGACCGAGGGGTGGGGTGTGAAGTGGCGAGACGGGGAGTGATCGACCGAGGGGTGGGATGTGAATTGACGAGACGGGGAGTGATCGACCGAGGGGTGGGATGTAAAGTGACGGGATGGGGAGTGATCGACCGAGGGGTAGGATGTGAAGTGACGAGACGGGGAGTGATCGACCGAGGGGTGGGATGTGAAGTGACGAGACGGGGAGTGATCGACCGTGGGGTGGGATGTGAAGTGACGAGACGGGGAGTGATCGACCGAGGGGTGGGATGTGAAGTGGCGAAACGGGGAGTGATCGAGCGAGGGGTGCGATGTGAAGTGACAAGATGGGGAGTGATCGTCCGAGGGGTGTGATGTGAAGTGGTGAGACGGGGAGTGATCGACCGAGGGGTGGGGCGCGAAGTGGCGAGACGGGGAGTGATCGACCGAGGGGTGTGGTGTGAAGTGGCAAGACGGGGAGTGATCGACCGAGGGGTTGGGCGTGAAGTGGGGAGACGGGGAGTGATCGACCAAGGGGTGGGATGTGAAGTGGCGAGACGGGGAGCGATCGACCGAGGGGTGGGATGTGAAGTGGCGAGACGGGGAGAGATCGACCGAGGGGTGGGGCTTGAAGTGGCGACATGGGGAGTGATCGACCGAGGGGTGGGGCCTGAAGTGGCGATACGGGGAGTGATCGACCGAGGGGTTGTGCGTGAAGTGGCGAGACGGCGAGTGATCGTCCGAGCGGTGGGGCGTGAACTGGCGAGACGGGGAGTGATCGACCGAGGGGTGGGATGTGAAGTGGCGAGACGGGGAGTGATCGTCCGAGGGGTCGGATTTGAAGTGGTGAGACGGGGAGTGATCGACCGAGGGGTGGGGCGTGAAGTGGCGAGACGGGGAGTGATCATCCGAGGGGTGGGGCGTGAAGTGACGAGACGGGGAGTCATCGACTGAGGGGTGGGGCGTGAAGTGGCGAGACTGGGACTGATCGTCCGAGGGGTGGGACGTGAAGTGACGAGACGGGGAGTGATCGACCGAGGGGTGGGGCATGAAGTGGCGAGACGGTGAGTTATCGACCGAGGGGTTGGACATGAAGTGGCGAGACGGGGAGTGATCGACCGAGGGGTGGGATGTGAAGTGGCGAGACGGGGAGTGATCGACCAAGGTGTGGGGCGTGAATTGGCGAGATGGGGAGTATTCGACCGAGGGGTGGGATGTGAAGTGGCGAGACGGGGAGTGATCGACCGAGGGGTGGTGCATGAAGTGGCGAGACGGGGAGTGATCGACCGAGGGGTGGGGTGTGAAGTGGCGAGACGGAGAGTGATCGACCGAGGGGTGGGGCGTGAAGTGGCGAGATGGGGAGTGATCGACCGAGGGGTGGGGCGTGAAGTGGCGAGACGGGGAGTGATCGACCGAGGGGTGGGACGTGAAGTGACGAGACGGGGAGTGATCGACCGAGGGGTGGGGCATGAAGTGGCGAGACGGGGAGTGATCGACCGAGGGGTTGGGCTTGAAGTGGCGAGACGGGGAGTGATTGACCGAGGGGTGGGATGTGAAGTGGCGAGACGGGGAGTGATCGACCGAGGGGTGGGGCGTGAAGTGGCGAGACGGGGAGTATTCGACCGAGGGGTGGGATGTGAAGTGGCGAGACGGGGAGTGATCGACCGAGGGGTGGTGCATGAAGTGGCGACACGGGGAGTGATCGACCGAGGGGTGGGGCGTGAATTGGCGAGGCGGGGAGTGATCGAACAAGGGGTGGGGCGTGAAGTGGCGAGATGGGGAGTGATCGACCGAGGGGTGGGGCGTGAAGTGGCGAGACGGGGAGTGATCGACCGATGGGTGGGATGTGAAGTGGCGAGACGGGGAGTGATCGACCGAGTGGTGGGATGTGCAGTGACGAGACGGGGGATGATCGACCGAGGGGTGGGGCGTGAAGTGGCGAGACGGGGAGTGATCGACCGAGGGGTGGGGCGTGAAGTGGTGAGACGGGGAGTGATCGACCGAGAGGTGGGCGTGAAGTGGCGAGACGGGGTGTGATCGACCGAGGGGTGGGGCGTGAAGTGGCGAAAAGGGGCCTGAACGGCCGAGGGGTGGGATGTGAAGTGACGAGATGGGGAGTGATCGACCGAGGGGCGGGGCGTGAAGTGGCGAGACGGGGAGTGATCGACCAAGGGGCGGGGCGTGAAGTGGCGAGACGGGGAGTGATCGACCGAGTGGTGGGATTTGAAGTGGCGAGACGGGGAGTGATCGACCGAGGGGTGGGATGTAAAGTGACGGGACGGGGGGTGATCGACCGAGGGGTGGGATGTGAAGTGACGAGACGGGGAGTGATCGACCGAGGGGTGGGATGTGAAGTGACGAGACGGGGAGTGATCGACCGAGGGGTGGGGCGTGAAGTGGCGAGACGGGGAGTGATCGACCGAGGGGTGGGGTGTGAAGTGGCGAGACGGGGAGTGATCGACCGAGGGGTGGGATGTGAATTGACGAGACGGGGAGTGATCGACCGAGGGGTGGGATGTAAAGTGACGGGATGGGGAGTGATCGACCGAGGGGTAGGATGTGAAGTGACGAGACGGGGAGTGATCGACCGAGGGGTGGGATGTGAAGTGACGAGACGGGGAGTGATCGACCGTGGGGTGGGATGTGAAGTGACGAGACGGGGAGTGATCGACCGAGGGGTGGGATGTGAAGTGGCGAAACGGGGAGTGATCGAGCGAGGGGTGCGATGTGAAGTGACAAGATGGGGAGTGATCGTCCGAGGGGTGTGATGTGAAGTGGTGAGACGGGGAGTGATCGACCGAGGGGTGGGGCGCGAAGTGGCGAGACGGGGAGTGATCGACCGAGGGGTGTGGTGTGAAGTGGCAAGACGGGGAGTGATCGACCGTGGGGTTGGGCGTGAAGTGGGGAGACGGGGAGTGATCGACCAAGGGGTGGGATGTGAAGTGGCGAGACGGGGAGCGATCGACCGAGGGGTGGGATGTGAAGTGGCGAGACGGGGAGAGATCGACCGAGGGGTGGGGCTTGAAGTGGCGACATGGGGAGTGATCGACCGAGGGGTGGGGCCTGAAGTGGCGATACGGGGAGTGATCGACCGAGGGGTTGTGCGTGAAGTGGCGAGACGGCGAGTGATCGTCCGAGCGGTGGGGCGTGAACTGGCGAGACGGGGAGTGATCGACCGAGGGGTGGGATGTGAAGTGGCGAGACGGGAGTGATCGTCCGAGGGGTCGGATTTGAAGTGGTGAGACGGGGAGTGATCGACCGAGGGGTGGGGCGTGAAGTGGCGAGACGGGGAGTGATCATCCGAGGGGTGGGGCGTGAAGTGACGAGACGGGGAGTCATCGACTGAGGGGTGGGGCGTGAAGTGGCGAGACTGGGACTGATCGTCCGAGGGGTGGGACGTGAAGTGACGAGACGGGGAGTGATCGACCGAGGGGTGGGGCATGAAGTGGCGAGACGGTGAGTTATCGACCGAGGGGTTGGGCATGAAGTGGCGAGACGGGGAGTGATCGACCGAGGGGTGGGATGTGAAGTGGCGAGACGGGGAGTGATCGACCAAGGTGTGGGGCGTGAATTGGCGAGATGGGGAGTATTCGACCGAGGAGTGGGATGTGAAGTGGCGAGACGGGGAGTGATCGACCGAGGGGTGGTGCATGAAGTGGCGAGACGGGGAGTGATCGACCGAGGGGTGGGGTGTGAAGTGGCGAGACGGAGAGTGATCGACCGAGGGGTGGGGCGTGAAGTGGCGAGATGGGGAGTGATCGACCGAGGGGTGGGGCGTGAAGTGGCGAGACGGGGAGTGATCGACCGAGGGGTGTGATGTGAAGTGGCGAGACGGGGAGTGATCGACCGAGGGGTGGGTTGTGAAGTGACGAGACGGGGGATGATCGACCGAGGTGTGGGGCGTGAAGTGGCGAGACGGGGAGTGATCGACCGAGGGGTGGGGCGTGAAGTGGCGAGACGGGGAGTGATCGACCGAGAGGTGGGCGTGAAGTGGCGAGAGGGGGAGTGATCGACCGAGGGGTGGGACGTGAAGTGGCGAGATGGGGAGTGAGCGACCGAGGTGTGGGGCGTGAAGTGGCGAGACGGGCAATGATCAACCGAGGGGTGGGCGTGAAGTGGCGAGACGGGGAGTGATCGACCGAGGGGTGCGATGTGAAGTGGCGAGACGGGGAGTGATCGACCGAGGGGTGGGGCGTGAAGTGGACAGATGGGGAGTGATCGACCGAGGGGTGGGGCATGAAGTGGCGAGACAGGGAGTGATCGACCGAGGGGTGGGATATGAAGTGGCAAGACGGGGAGCGATAGAACGAGGGGTGGGATGTGAAGTGGCAATACGGGGAGTGATCGACCGAGGGGTGGGGCGTGAAGTGACGAGACGGGGAGAGATCAACCGAGGGGTGGGATGTGAAGTGACGAGACGGGGAGTGATCGACCGAGGGGTGGGATGTGAAGTGGCGAGACGGGGAGTGATCGACCGAGGGGTGGGACCTGAAGTGACGAGACGGGCAGTGATCGACCGTGGGGTGGGGCGTGAAGTGGCGAGACAGGGAGTGATCGACCGAGGGGTGGGGCGTGAAGTGGCGAGACGGGGAGTGATCGACCGAGGGTTGGGCCGTGAAGTGGCGCGACGGGGAGTGATCGACCGAGGGGTGGGACATGAAGTGGCGAGACGGGGAGTAATCGACCGAGGGGTGGGGCGTGAAGTGGCGATACGGGGAGTGATCGACCGAGGGGTTGTGCGTGAAGTGGCGAGATGGCGAGTGATCGACCGAGCGGTGGGGCGTGAACTGGCGAGACGGGGAGTGATCGACCGAGGGGTGGGATGTGAATTGGCGAGACGGGGATTGATCGTCCGAGGGGTCGGATTTGAAGTGGTGAGACGGGGAGTGATCGACCGAGGGGTGGGGCCTGAAGTGGCGAGACGGGGTGTGATCATCCGAGGGGTGGGGCGTGAAGTGTCGAGACGGGGAGTGATCGACCGAGGGGTGGGGCGTGAAGTGGCGAGACGGGGAGTGATCGACCGAGGGGTGTGATGTGAAGTGGCGAGACGGGGAGTGATCGACCGAGGGGTGGGTTGTGAAGTGACGAGACGGGGGATGATCGACCGAGGTGTGGGGCGTGAAGTGGCGAGACGGGGAGTGATCGACCGAGGGGTGGGGCGTGAAGTGGCGAGACGGGGAGTGATCGACCGAGAGGTGGGCGTGAAGTGGCGAGAGGGGGAGTGATCGACCGAGGGGTGGGACGTGAAGTGGCGAGATGGGGAGTGAGCGACCGAGGTGTGGGGCGTGAAGTGGCGAGACGGGCAATGATCAACCGAGGGGTGGGCGTGAAGTGGCGAGACGGGGAGTGATCGACCGAGGGGTGCGATGTGAAGTGGCGAGACGGGGAGTGATCGACCGAGGGGTGGGGCGTGAAGTGGACAGATGGGGAGTGATCGACCGAGGGGTGGGGCATGAAGTGGCGAGACAGGGAGTGATCGACCGAGGGGTGGGATATGAAGTGGCAAGACGGGGAGCGATAGAACGAGGGGTGGGATGTGAAGTGGCAATACGGGGAGTGATCGACCGAGGGGTGGGGCGTGAAGTGACGAGACGGGGAGAGATCAACCGAGGGGTGGGATGTGAAGTGACGAGACGGGGAGTGATCGACCGAGGGGTGGGATGTGAAGTGGCGAGACGGGGAGTGATCGACCGAGGGGTGGGACCTGAATGACGAGACGGGCAGTGATCGACCGTGGGGTGGGGCGTGAAGTGGCGAGACAGGGAGTGATCGACCGAGGGGTGGGGCGTGAAGTGGCGAGACGGGGAGTGATCGACCGAGGGTTGGGCCGTGAAGTGGCGCGACGGGGAGTGATCGACCGAGGGGTGGGACATGAAGTGGCGAGACGGGGAGTAATCGACCGAGGGGTGGGGCGTGAAGTGGCGATACGGGGAGTGATCGACCGAGGGGTTGTGCGTGAAGTGGCGAGATGGCGAGTGATCGACCGAGCGGTGGGGCGTGAACTGGCGAGACGGGGAGTGATCGACCGAGGGGTGGGATGTGAATTGGCGAGACGGGGATTGATCGTCCGAGGGGTCGGATTTGAAGTGGTGAGACGGGGAGTGATCGACCGAGGGGTGGGGCCTGAAGTGGCGAGACGGGGTGTGATCATCCGAGGGGTGGGGCGTGAAGTGTCGAGACGGGGAGTGATCGACCGAGGGGTGGGGCGTGAAGTGGCGAGACGGGGAGTGATCGACCGAGGGGTGGGACGTGAAGTGACGAGACGGGGAGTGATTGACCGAGGGGTGGGGCATGAAGTGGCGAGACGGGGAGTGATCGACCGAGGGGTGGGGCGTGAAGTGGCGAGACGGGGAGTATTCGACCGAGGGGTGGGATGTGAAGTGGCGGGACGGGGAGTGATAGACCGAGGGGTGGTGCATGAAGTGGCGAGACGGGGAGTGATCGACTGAGGGGTGGGGCGTGAAGTGGCGAGACGGGGAGTGATCGACCGAGGGGTGGGGCGTGAAGTGGCGAGATGGGGAGTGATCGACCGAGGGGTGGGGTGTGAAGTGGCGAGACGGGGAGTGATCGACAGAGGGGTGGGATGTGAAGTGGCGAGACGGGGAGTGATCGACCGAGGGGTGGGATGTGAAGTGACGAGACGGGGGATGATAGACCGATGGGTGGGGCGTGAAGTGGCGAGACGGGGAGTGATCAACCGAGGGGTGGGGCGTGAAGTGGCGAGACGGGGAGTGATCGACCGAGAGTTGGGCATGAAGTGGCGAGATGGGGAGTGATCGACCGAGGGGTGGGACGTGAAGTGGCGAGATGGGGAGTGATCGACCAAGGGGTGGGCCGTGAAGTGGCGAGACGGGGAGTGTTCGACCGAGTGGTGGGATTTGAAGTGGCGAGACGGGGAGTGATCGACCGAGGGGTGTGATGTCAAGTGACGGGACGGGGGGTGATCGACCGAGGGGTGGGATGTGAAGTGACGAGACGGGGTGTGATCGACCGAGGGGTGGGATGTGAAGTGACGAGACGGGGAGTGATCGACCGAGAGGTGGGCGTGAAGTGGCGAGACGGGGAGTGATCGACCGAGGGGTGGGGCGTGAAGTGGCGAGAAGGGGACTGAACGGCCGAGGGGTGGGATGTGAAGTGACGAGATGGGGAGTGATCGACCGAGGGGCGGGGCGTGAAGTGGCGAGACGGGGAGTGATCGAACAAGGGGTGGGGCGTGAAGTGGCGAGACGGGGAGTGATCGACCGAGTGGTGGGATTTGAAGTGGCGAGACGGGGAGTGATCGACCGAGGGGTGGGATGTAAAGTGACCGGACGGGGTTGATCGACCGAGGGGTGGGACGTGAAGTGACGAGACGGGGAGTGATCGACCGAGGGGTGGGGTGTGAAGTGGCGAGACGGGGAGTGATCGACCGAGGGGTGCGATGCGAAGTGACAAGATGGGGAGTGATCGTCCGAGGGGTGTGATGTGAAGTGGTGAGACGGGGAGTGATCGACCGAGGGGTGGGGCGCGAAGTGGCGAGACGGGGAGTGATCGACCGAGGGCTGTGGTGTGAAGTGGCAAGACGGGGAGTGAATGACCGAGGGGTTGGGTGTGAAGTGGGGAGACGGGGAGTGATCGACCAAGGGGTGGGATGTGAAGTGGCGAGACGGGGAGTGATCTACCGAGGGGTGGGATGTGAAGTGGTGAGACGGGGAGTGATCGATCGAGGGGTGGGGCGTGAAGTGGCGAGATAGGGAGTGATCGACCGAGGGGTGGGGCCTGAAGTGGCGATACGGGGAGTGATCGACTGAGGGGTTGTGCGTGAAGTGGCGAGACGGCGAGTGATCGTCCGAGCGGTGGGCGTGAACTGGCGAGACGGGGAGTGATCGACCGAGGGGTGGGATGTGAAGTGGCGAGACGGGGAGTGATCGTCCGAGGGGTCGAATTTGAAGTGGTGAGACGGGGAGTGATCGACCGAGGGGTGGGGCGTGAAGTGGCGAGACGGGGAGTGATCATCCGAGGGGTGGGGCGTGAAGTGGCGAGACGGGGAGTGATCGACCGAGGGGTGGGGCGTGAAGTGGCGAGACGGGGACTGATCGTCCAAGGGGCGGGACGTGAAGTGACGTGATGGGGAGTGATCGAGCGAGGGGTGGGGCATGAAGTGGCAAGACGGGGAGTGATCGACCGAGGGGTTGGGCATGAAGTGGCGAGACGGGGAGTGATCGACCGAGGGGTGGGATGTGAAGTGGCGAGACGGGGAGTGATCGACCAAGGTGTGGGGCGTGAAGTGGCGAGATGGGGAGTATTCGACCGAGGGATGGGATGTGAAGTGGCGAGACGGGGAGTGATCGACCGAGGGGTGGTGCATGAAGTGGCGAGACGGGGAGTGATTGACCGAGGGGTGGGGCGTGAAGTGGCGAGACGGGGTGATCGACCAAGGGGTGGGGCGTGAAGTGGCGAGATGGGGAGTGATCGACCGAGAGGTGGGGCGTGAAGTGGCGAGACGGGGAGTGATCGACCGAGGGGTGGGATGTGAAGTGGCGAGACGGGGAGTGATCGACCGAGGGGTGGGATGTGAAGTGACGAGACGGGGGATGATCGACCGAGGGGTGGGGCGTGAAGTGGCGAGAAGGGGAGTGATCGACCGAGGGGTGGGGCGTGAAGTGGCGAGATGGGGAGTGATCGACCGAGAGGTGGGCGTGAAGTGGCGAGACGGGGAGTGATCGACCGAGGGGTGGGACGTGAAGTGGCAAGATGGGGAGTGATCGACCGAGGTGTGGGGCGTGAAGTGGCGAGACGGGCAATGATCGACCGAGGGGAGGGCGTGAAGTGGCGAGACGGGGAGTGATCGACAGAGGGGTGCGGCGTGAAGTGGAGAGACGGGGAGTGATTGACCGAGGAGTGGGGCATGAAGTGGCGAGACAGGGAGTGATCATCCGAGGGGTGGGGCGTGAAGTGGCGAGACGGGGACTGATCATCCGAGGGGTGGGGCGTGAAGTGGCGAGACGGGGACTGATCGTCCGAGGGGCGGGACGTGAAGTGACGAGACGGGGAGTGATCGACCGAGGGGTGGGGCATGAAGTGGCAAGACGGGGAGTGATCGACCGAGGGGTTGGGCATGAAGTGGCGAGACGGGGAGTGATCGACCGAGGGGTGGGATGTGAAGTGGCGAGACGGGGAGTGATCGACCAAGGTGTGGGGCGTGAAGTGGCGAGATGGGGAGTGATCGACCGAGGGATGGGATGTGAAGTGGCGAGACGGGGAGTGATCGACCGAGGGGTGGTGCATGAAGTGGCGAGTCGGGGAGTGATTGACCGAGGGGTGGGGCGTGAAGTGGCGAGACGGGGTGATCGACCGAGGGGTGGGGCGTGAAGTGGCGAGATGGGGAGTGATCGACCGAGAGGTGGGGCGTGAAGTGGCGAGACGGGGAGTGATCGACCGAGGGGTGGGATGTGAAGTGGCGAGACGGGGAGTGATCGACCGAGGGGTGGGATGTGAAGTGACGAGACGGGGGATGATCGACCGAGGGGTGGGGCGTGAAGTGGCGATACGGGGAGTGATCGACCGAGGGGTGGGGCGTGAAGTGGCGAGATGGGGAGTGATCGACCGAGAGGTGGGCGTGAAGTGGCGAGACGGGGAGTGATCGACCGAGGGGTGGGACGTGAAGTGGCAAGATGGGGAGTGATCGACCGAGGTGTGGGGCGTGAAGTGGCGAGACGGGCAATGATCGACCGAGGGGAGGGCATGAAGTGGCGAGACGGGGAGTGATCGACCGAGGGGTGCGGCGTGAAGTGGAGAGATGGGGAGTGATCGACCGAGGAGTGGGGCATGAAGTGGCGAGACAGGGAGTGATCGACTGAGGGGTGGGATATGAAGTGGCGAGACGGGGAGTGATCGAACGAGGGGTGGGATGTGAAGTGGCAATACGGGGATTGATCGACCGAGGGGTGGGGCCTGAAGTGACGAGACGGGCAGAGATCGACCGAGGGGTGGGATGTGAAGTGACGAGACGGGGAGTGATCGACCGAGGGGTGGGATGTGAAGTGGCGAGACAGGGAGTGATCGACCGAGGGGTGGGACCTGAAGTGACGAGACGGGGAGTGATCGACCGTGGGGTGGGGTGTGAAGTGGCGAGACAGGGAGTGATCGACCGAGGGGTGGGGCTTGAAGTGGCGAGACGGGGAGTGATCGACCGAGGGTTGGGCCGTGATGTGGCGCGACGGGGAGTGATCGACCGAGGGGTGGAACATGAAGTGGCGAGACAGGGAGTAATCGACCGAGGGGTGGGGCGTGAAGTGGCGATACGGGGAGTGATCGACCGAGGGGTTGTGCGTGAAGTGGCGAGATGGCGAGTGATCGACCGAGCGGTGGGGCGTGAACTGGCGAGACGGGGAGTGATCGGCCAAGGGGTGGGATGTGAATTGGCGAGACGGGGAGTGATCGTCCGAGGGGTCGGATTTGAAGTGGTGAGACGGGGAGTGATCGACCGAGGGGTGGGGCGTGAAGTGGCGAGACGGGGTGTGATCATCCGAGGGGTGGGGCGAGACGGGGAGTGATCGAACGAGAGGTGGGGCGTGAAGTGGCGAGACGGGGAGTGATCGGCCGAGGGGTGGGACGTGAAGTGACGAGACGGGGAGTGATCGACCGAGGGGTGGGGCATGAAGTGGCGAGACGGGGAGTGATCGACCGAGGGGTGGGGCGTGAAATGGCGAGACGGGGTGTGATCATCCGAGGGGTGGGGCGTGAAGTGGCGAGACGGGGAGTGATCGACCGAGGGGTGGGGCGTGAAGTGGCGAGACGGGGAGTGATCGACCGAGGGGTGGGACGTGAAGTGACGAGACGGGGAGTGATCGACCGATGGGTGGGGCATGAATTGGCGAGACGGGGAGTGATAGACCGAGGGGCTGGGCATGAAGTGGCGAGACGGGGAGTGATCGACCGTGGGGTGGGATGTGAAGTGGCGAGACGGGGAGTGATCGACCGAGGGGTGGGGCGTGAAGTGGCGAGACGGGGAGTATTCGACCGAGGGGTGGGATGTGAAGTGGCGGGACGGGGAGTGAAAGACCGAGGGTTGGTGCATGAAGTGGCGAGACTTGGAGTGATCGACCGAGGGGTGGGGCGTGAAGTGGCGAGACGGGGAGTGATCGACCGAGGGGTGGGGCGTGAAGTGGCGAGATGGGGAGTGATCGACCGAGGGGTGGGGCGTGAAGTGGCGAGACGGGGAGTGATCGACCGAGGGGTGGGATGTGACGTGGCGAGACGGGGCGTGATCGACCGAGAGGTGGGCATGAAGTGGCGAGACGGGGAGTGATCGACCGAGAGGTGGGACGTGAAGTGGCGAGATGCCGAGTGATCGACCAAGGGGTGGGCCGTGAAGTGGCGAGACGGGGAGTGATCGACCGAGTGGTGGGATTTGAAGTGGCGAGAAGGGGAGTGATCGACCGAGGGTGGGATGTAAAGTGACGGGACGGGGGGTGATCGACCGAGGGGTGGGATGTGAAGTGACGAGACGGGGAGTGATCGACCGAGGGGCGGGGCGTGAAGTGGCGAGACGGGGAGGGATCGACCAAGGGGTGGGGCGTGAAGTGGCAAGACGGGGAGTGATCGACCGAGTGGTGGGATTTGAAGTGGCGAGATGGGGAGTGATCGACCGAGGGGTGGGATGTAAAGTGACGGGACGGGGGGTGATCGACCGAGGGGTGGGATGTGAAGTGACGAGACGGGGAGTGATCGACCGAGGGGTGGGATGTGAAGTGACGAGACGGGCAGTGAACGACCGAGGGGTGGGGTGTGAAGTGGCGAGACGGGGAGTGATCGACCGAGGGGTGGGATGTGAAGTGACGAGACGGGGAGTGATCGACCGAGGGGTGCGATGTGAAGTGACAAGATGGGGAGTGATCGTCCGAGGGGTGTGATGTGAAGTGGTGAGACGGGGAGTGATCGACCGAGGGGTGGGGCGCGAAGTGGCGAGACGGGGAGTGATCGACCGAGGGGTGTGGTGTGAAGTGGCAAGACGGGGAGTGATCGACCGAGGGGTTGGGTGTGAAGTGGGGAGACGGGGAGTGATCGACCAAGGGGTGGGATGTGAAGTGGCGAGACGGGGAGTGATCGACCGAGGGGTGGGGTGTGAAGTGGTGAGACGGGGAGTGATCGACCGAGGGGTGGGGTGTGAAGTGGCGAGATGGGGAGTGATCGACCGAGGGGTTGTGCGTGAAGTGGCGAGACGGCGAGTGATCGTCCGAGCGGTGGGGCGTGAACTGGCGAGACGGGGAGTGATCGAACGAGGGGTGGGATGTGAAGTGGCGAGACGGGGAGTGATCGTCCGAGGGGTCGGATTTGAAGTGGTGAGACGGGGAGTGATCGACCGAGGGGTGGGGCGTGAAGTGGCGAGACGGGGACTGATCGTCCGAGGTGTGGGACGTGAAGTGACGAGACGGGGAGTGATCGACCGAGGGGTGGGGCATAAAAGTGGCAAGACGGGGAGTGATCGACCGAGGGGTTGGGCATGAAGTGGCGAGACGGGGAGTGATCGACCGAGAGGTGGGATGTGAAGTGGCGAGACGGGGAGTGATCGACCAAGGTGTGGGGCGTGAAGTGGCGAGATGGGGAGTATTCGACCGAGGGGTGGGATGTGAAGTGGCGAGACGGGGAGTGATCGACCGAGGGGTGTTGCATGAAGTGGCAAGACGGGGAGTAATCGACTGAGGGGTGGGGCGTGAAGTGGTGAGACGGGGAGTGATCGACCGAGGGGTGGGGCGTGAAGTGGCGAGACGGGGAGTGATCGACCGAGGGGTGGGATGTGAAGTGGCGAGACGGGGAGTGATCGACCGAGGGGTGGGATGTGAAGTGACGAGACGGGGGATGATCGACCGAGGGGTGGGGCGTGAAGTGGCGAGACGGGGAGTGATAGACCGAGGGGTGGGGCGTGAAGTGGCGAGATGGGGAGTGATCGACCGAGAGGTGGGCGTGAAGTGGCGAGACGGGGAGTGATCGACCGAGGGGTGGGACGTGAAGTGGCAAGATGGGGAGTGATCGACCGAGGTGTGGGGCGTGAAGTGGCGAGACGGGGAGTGATCGACCGAGTGGTGGGATTTGAAGTGGCGAGATGGGGAGTGATCGACCGAGGGGTGGGATGTAAAGTGACGGGACGGGGGGTGATCGACCGAGGGGTGGGATGTGAAGTGACGAGACGGGGAGTGATCGACCGAGGGGTGGGATGTGAAGTGACGAGACGGGGAGTGAACGACCGAGGGGTGGGGTGTGAAGTGGCGAGACGGGGAGTGATCGACCGAGGGGTGGGATGTGAAGTGACGAGACGGGGAGTGATCGACCGAGGGGTGCGATGTGAAGTGACAAGATGGGGAGTGATCGTCCGAGGGGTGTGATGTGAAGTGGTGAGACGGGGAGTGATCGACCGAGGGGTGGGGCGCGAAGTGGCGAGACGGGGAGTGATCGACCGAGGGGTGTGGTGTGAAGTGGCAAGACGGGGAGTGATCGACCGAGGGGTTGGGTGTGAAGTGGGGAGACGGGGAGTGATCGACCAAGGGGTGGGATGTGAAGTGGCGAGACGGGGAGTGATCGACCGAGGGGTGGGGTGTGAAGTGGTGAGACGGGGAGTGATCGACCGAGCGGTGGGGTGTGAAGTGGCGAGATGGGGAGTGATCGACCGAGGGGTTGTGCGTGAAGTGGCGAGACGGCGAGTGATCGTCCGAGCGGTGGGGCGTGAACTGGCGAGACGGGGAGTGATCGAACGAGGGGTGGGATGTGAAGTGGCGAGACGGGGAGTGATCTTCCGAGGGGTCGGATTTGAAGTGGTGAGACGGGGAGTGATCGACCGAGGGGTGGGGCGTGAAGTGGCGAGACGGGGACTGATCGTCCGAGGGGTGGGACGTGAAGTGACGAGACGGGGAGTGATCGACCGAGGGGTGGGGCATAAAAGTGGCAAGACGGGGAGTGATCGACCGAGGGGTTGGGCATGAAGTGGCGAGACGGGGAGTGATCGACCGAGAGGTGGGATGTGAAGTGGCGAGACGGGGAGTGATCGACCAAGGTGTGGGGCGTGAAGTGGCGAGATGGGGAGTATTCGACCGAGGGGTGGGATGTGAAGTGGCGAGACGGGGAGTGATCGACCGAGGGGTGTTGCATGAAGTGGCAAGACGGGGAGTAATCGACTGAGGGGTGGGGCGTGAAGTGGTGAGACGGGGAGTGATCGACCGAGGGGTGGGGCGTGAAGTGGCGAGACGGGGAGTGATCGACCGAGGGGTGGGATGTGAAGTGGCGAGACGGGGAGTGATCGACCGAGGGGTGGGATGTGAAGTGACGAGACGGGGGATGATCGACCGAGGGGTGGGGCGTGAAGTGGCGAGACGGGGAGTGATAGACCGAGGGGTGGGGCGTGAAGTGGCGAGATGGGGAGTGATCGACCGAGAGGTGGGCGTGAAGTGGCGAGACGGGGAGTGATCGACCGAGGGGTGGGACGTGAAGTGGCAAGACGGGGAGTGATCGACCGAGGTGTGGGGCGTGAAGTGGCGAGACGGGCAATGATCGACCGAGGGGTGGGCGTGAAGTGGCGAGACGGGGAGTGATCGACCGAGGGGTGCGATGTGAAGTGGCGAGACGGGGAGTGATCGACCGAGGGGTGGGGCGTGAAGTGGAGAGACGGGGAGTGATCGACCGAGGGGTGGGGCATGAAGTGGCGAGACAGGGAGTGATCGACTGAGGGGTGGGATATGAAGTGGCGAGACGGGGAGTGATCGAACGAGGGGCTGGATGTGAAGTGGCAATACGGGGAGTGATCGACCGAGGGGTGGGGCGTGAAGTGACGAGACGGGGAGAGATCGACCGAGGGGTGGGATGTGAAGTGACGAGACGGGGAGTGATCGACCGAGGGGTGGGATGTGAAGTGGCGAGACGGGGAGCGATCGACCGAGGGGTGGGACTTGAAGTGACGAGACGGGGAGTGATCGACCGTGGGGTGGGGCATGAAGTGGCGAGACAGGGAGTGATCGACCGAGGGGTGGGGCGTGAAGTAGCGAGATGGGGAGTGATCGACCGAGGGTTGGGCCGTGATGTGGCGCGACGGGGAGTGATCGACCGAGGGGTGGGACATGAAGTGGCGAGACAGGGAGTAATCGACCGAGGGGTGGGGCGTGAAGTGGCGATACGGGGAGTGATCGACCGAGGGGTTGTGCGTGAAGTGGCGAGATGGCGAGTGATCGACCGAGCGGTGGGGCGTGAACTGGCGAGACGGGGAGTGATCGACCGAGGGGTGGGATGTGAATTGGCGAGACGGGGAGTGATCGTCCGAGGGGTCGGATTTGAAGTGGTGAGACGGGGAGTGATCGACTGAGGGGTGGGGCGTGAAGTGGCGGGACGGGGTGTGATCATCCGAGAGGTGGGGCGTGAAGTGGCGAGACGGGGAGTGATCGACCGAGGGGTGGGGCGTGAAGTGGCGAGACGGGGAGTGATCGACCGAGGGGTGGGACGTGAAGTGACGAGACGGGGAGTGATCCACCGAGGGGTGGGGCATGAAGTGGCAAGACGGGGAGTGATCGACCGAGGGGTTGGGCATGAAGTGGCGAGACGGGGAGTGATCGACCGAGGGGTGGGATGTGAAGTGGCGAGACGGGGAGTGATCGACCGAGGGGTGTGGCGTGAAGTGGCGAGACGGGGAGTGATCGACCGAGGGGTGGGGCGTGAAGTGGCGAGACGGGGAGTGATCGACTGAGAGGTGGGCGTGAAGTGGCGAGACGGGGAGTGATCGACCGAGGGGTGGGACGTGAAGTGGCGAGATGGGGAGTGATCGACCAAGGGGTGGGCCCTGAAGTGGCGAGACGGGGAGTGATCGACCGAGTGGTGGGATTTGAAGTGGCGAGACGGGGAGTGATCGACCGAGGGGTGGGATGTAAAGTGACGAGACAGTGGGTGATCGACCGAGGGGTGGGATGTGAAGTGACGAGACGGGGAGTGATCGACCGAGGGGTGGGATGTGAAGTGACGAGACGGGGAGTGATCGACCGAGAGGTGGGCGTGAAGTGGCGAGACGGGGAGTGATCGACCGAGGGGTGGGGCGTGAAGTGGCAAGAAGGAGACTGAACGGCCGAGCGGTGGGATGTGAAGTGACGAAATGGGGAGTGATCGACCGAGGGGCGGGGTGTGAAGTGGCGAGACGGGGAGTGATCGACCAAGGGGTGGGGCGTGAAGTGGCGAGACGGGGAGTGATCGACCGAGTGGTGGGATTTGAAGTGGCGAGACGGGGAGTGATCGACCGAGGGGTGGGATGTAAAGTTACGGGAAGGGGGGTGATCGACCGAGGGGTGGGATGTGACATAACGAGACGGGGAGTGATCG
This sequence comes from Heterodontus francisci, assembly GCF_036365525.1. Taxonomy (NCBI): domain Eukaryota; kingdom Metazoa; phylum Chordata; class Chondrichthyes; order Heterodontiformes; family Heterodontidae; genus Heterodontus; species Heterodontus francisci. The sequence continues at coordinate 235,232,762 of NC_090371.1, forward strand.
ACCGAGGGGTGGGATGTGAAGTGACGAGACGGGGAGTGATCGACCGAGGGGTGGGGTGTGAAGTGGCGAGACGGGGAGTGATCGACCGAGGTGTGGGATGTGAAGTGACGAGACGGGGAGTGATCGACCGAGGGGTGCGATGTGAAGTGACAAGATGGGATGTGATCGTCCGAGGGGTGTGATGTGAAGTGGTGAAACGGGGAGTGATCGACCGAGGGGTGGGGCGCGAAGTGGCGAGACGGGGAGTGATCGACCGAGGGGTGTGGTGTGAAGTGGCAAGACGGGGAGTGATCGACCGAGGGGTTGGGTGTGAAGTGGGGAGACGGGGAGTGATCGACCAAGGGGTGGGATGTGAAGTGGCGAGACGGGGAGTGATCAACCAAGGGGTGGGATGTGAAGTGCCGAGACGGGGAGTGATCAACCGAGGGGTGGGGCGTGAAGTGGCGAGATGGGGAGTGATCGACCGAGGGGTGGGGCCTGAAGTGGCGATACGGGGAGTGATCGACCGAGGGGTTGTGCGTGAAGTGGTGAGACGGCGAGTGATCGTCCGAGCGGTGGGGCGTGAACTGGCGAGACGGGGAGTGAGCGACCGAGGCGTGGGATGTGAAGTGGCGAGACGGGGAGTGATCGTCCGAGGGGTCGGATTTGAAGTGGTGAGACGGGGAGTGATCGACCGAGGGGTGGGGCGTGAAGTGGCGAGACGGGGAGTGATCGACCGAGGGGTGGGATGTGAATTGGCGAGACGGGGAGTGATCGTCCGAGGGGTCGGATTTGAAGTGGTGAGACGGGGAGTGATCGACTGAGGGGTGGGGCGTGAAGTGGCGGGACGGGGTGTGATCATCCGAGAGGTGGGGCGTGAAGTGGCGAGACGGGGAGTGATCGACCGAGGGGTGGGGCGTGAAGTGGCGAGACGGGGAGTGATCGACCGAGGGGTGGGACGTGAAGTGACGAGACGGGGAGTGATCCACCGAGGGGTGGGGCATGAAGTGGCAAGACGGGGAGTGATCGACCGAGGGGTTGGGCATGAAGTGGCGAGACGGGGAGTGATCGACCGAGGGGTGGGATGTGAAGTGGCGAGACGGGGAGTGATCGACCGAGGGGTGTGGCGTGAAGTGGCGAGACGGGGAGTGATCGACCGAGGGGTGGGGCGTGAAGTGGCGAGATGGGGAGTGATCGACCGAGGGGTGGGGCGTGAAGTGGCGAGACGGGGAGTGATCGACCGAGGGGTGGGATGTGAAGTGGCGAGACGGGGAGTGATCGACCGAGGGGTGGGATGTGAAGTGACGAGGCGGGGGATGATAGACCGATGGGTGGGGCGTGAAGTGGCGAACGGGGAGTGATCGACCGAGGGGTGGGGCGTGAAGTGGCGACACGGGGAGTGATCGACCGAGAGGTGGGCGTGAAGTGGCGAGACGGGGAGTGATCGACCGAGGGGTGGGACGTGAAGTGGCGAGATGGGGAGTGATCGACCAAGGGGTGGGCCCTGAAGTGGCGAGACGGGGAGTGATCGACCGAGTGGTGGGATTTGAAGTGGCGAGACGGGGAGTGATCGACCGAGGGGTGGGATGTAAAGTGACGAGACAGGGGGTGATCGACCGAGGGGTGGGATGTGAAGTGACGAGACGGGGAGTGATCGACCGAGGGGTGGGATGTGAAGTGACGAGACGGGGAGTGATCGACCGAGAGGTGGGCGTGAAGTGGCGAGACGGGGAGTGATCGACCGAGGGGTGGGGCGTGAAGTGGCAAGAAGGAGACTGAACGGCCGAGCGGTGGGATGTGAAGTGACGAAATGGGGAGTGATCGACCGAGGGGCGGGGTGTGAAGTGGCGAGACGGGGAGTGATCGACCAAGGGGTGGGGCGTGAAGTGGCGAGACGGTGAGTGATCGACCGAGTGGTGGGATTAGAAGTGGCGAGACGGGGAGTGATCGACCGAGGGGTGGGATGTAAAGTTACGGGAAGGGGGGTGATCGACCGAGGGGTGGGATGTGACATAACGAGACGGGGAGTGATCGACCGAGGGGTGGGATGTGAAGTGACGAGACGGGGAGTGATCGACCGAGGGGTGGGGTGTGAAGTGGCGAGAAGGGGAGTGATCGACCGAGGTGTGGGATGTGAAGTGACGAGACGGGGAGTGATCGACCGAGGGGTGCGATGTGAAGTGACAAGATGGGATGTGATCGTCCGAGGGGTGTGATGTGAAGTGGTGAAACGGGGAGTGATCGACCGAGGGGTGGGGCGCGAAGTGGCGAGACGGGGAGTGATCGACCGAGGGGTGTGGTGTGAAGTGGCAAGACGGGGAGTGATCGACCGAGGGGTTGGGTGTGAAGTGGGGAGACGGGGAGTGATCGACCAAGGGGTGGGATGTGAAGTGGCGAGACGGGGAGTGATCAACCAAGGGGTGGGATGTGAAGTGCCGAGACGGGGAGTGATCAACCGAGGGGTGGGGCGTGAAGTGGCGAGATGGGGAGTGATCGACCGAGGGGTGGGGCCTGAAGTGGCGATACGGGGAGTGATCGACCGAGGGGTTGTGCGTGAAGTGGTGAGACGGCGAGTGATCGTCCGAGCGGTGGGGCGTGAACTGGCGAGACGGGGAGTGAGCGACCGAGGCGTGGGATGTGAAGTGGCGAGACGGGGAGTGATCGTCCGAGGGGTCGGATTTGAAGTGGTGAGACGGGGAGTGATCGACCGAGGGGTGGGGCGTGAAGTGGCGAGACGGGGAGTGATCATCCGAGGGGTGGGGCGTGAAGTGGCGAGACGGGGTGTGATCGACCGAGGGGTGGGGCGTGAAGTGGCGAGACGGGGACTGATCGTCCGAGGGGTGGGACGTGAAGTGACGAGACGGGGAGTGACCGACCGAGGGGTGGGGAAAAAGTGGCAAGACGGGGAGTGATCGACCGAGGGGTGGGATGTGAAGTGGTGAGACGGGGAGTGATCGACCAAGGTGTGGGCCGTGAAGTGGCGAGATGGGGAGTATTCGACCGAGGGGTGGGATGTGAAGTGGCGAGACGGGGAGTGATCGACCGAGGGGTGGTGCATGAAGTGGCGAGACGGGGAGTGATCGACCGAGGGGTGGGGCGTGAAGTGGCGAGACGGGGAGTGATCGACCGAGGGGTGGGGCGTGAAGTGGCGAGATGGGGAGTGATCGACCGAGAGGTGGGGCATGAAGTGGCGAGACGGGGAGTGATCGACCGAGGGGTGGGATGTGAAGTGGCGAGATGGGGAGTGATCGACCGAGGGGTGGGATATGAAGTGACGAGACGGGGGATGATCAACCGAGGGGTGGGGCGTGAAGTGGCGAGACGGGGAGTGATCGACCGAGGGGTGGGGCGTGAAGTGGCGAGATGGGGAGTGATCGACCGAGAGGTGGGCGTGACGTGGCGAGACGGGGAGTGATCGACCGAGGGGTGGGACGTGAAGTGGCAAGATGGGGAGTGATCGACTGAGGTGTGGGGCGTGAAGTGGCGAGACGGGCAATGATCGACCGAGGGGTGGGCGTGAAGTGGCGAGACGGGGAGTGGTCGACCGAGGGGTGCGATGTGAAGTGGCGAGACGGGGAGTGATCGACCGAGGGGTGGGGCGTGAAGTGGAGAGACGGGGAGTGATCGACCGAGGGGTGGGGCATGAAGTGGCGAGACAGGGAGTGATCGACCGAGGGGTGGGATATGAAGTGGCGAGATGGGGAGTGATCGAACGAGGGGTGGGATGTGAAGTGGCAATACGGGGAGTGATCGACCGAGGGGTGGGGCGTGAAGTGACGAGACGGGGAGAGATCGACCGAGGGGTGGGATGTGCAGTGACGAGACGGGGAGTGATCGACCGAGGGGTGGGATGTGAAGTGGCGAGACGGGGAGTGATCGACCGAGGGGTGGGACCTGAAGTGACGAGACGGGGAGTGATCGACCGTGGGGTGGGGCGTGAAGTGGCGAGACAGGGAGTGATCGACCGAGGGGTGGGGCGTGAAGTGGGGAGACGGAGAGTGATCGACCGAGGGTTGGGCCGTGATGTGGCGCGACGGGGAGTGAGCGACCGAGGGGTGGGACATGAAGTGGCGAGACGGGGAGTAATCGCCCGAGGGGTGGGGCGTGAAGTGGCGATACGGGGAGTGATCGACCGAGGGGTTGTGCGTGAAGTGGCGAGATGGCGAGTGATCGACCGAGCGGTGGGGCGTGAACTGGCGAGACGGGGAGTGATCGACCGTGGGGTGGGATGTGATTTGGCGAGACGGGGAGTGATCGTCCGAGGGGTCGGATTTGAAGTGGCGAGACGGGGAGTGATCGACCGAGGGGTGGGGTGTGAAGTGGCGAGACGGGGAGTGATCATCCGAGGGGTGGGGCGTGAAGTGGTGAGACGGGGAGTGATCGACCGAGGGGTGGGATGTGAAGTGACGAGAAGGGGAGTGATCGTCCGAGGGGTGGGATGTGAAGTGGCGAGACATGGAGTGATCGTCCGAGGGGTGGGCGTGAAGTGGCGAGACGGGGAGTGATCGACCGAGGTGTGGGCCATGAAGTGGCGAGACGGGGAGTGATCGACTGAAGGGTGGGACGTGAAATGGCGAGACGGGGAGTGATCGACCGAGGGGTGGGGCGTGAAGTGGCGAGACGGGGAGTGATGGTCCGAGGCGTGGGATGTGAAGTGGCGAGACGGGGAGTGATCGACCGAGGGGTGGGGCGTGAAGTGGCAAGACGGGGAGTGATCGACCCAGGGGTGGGGCGTGAAGTGGCGAGACGGGGAGTGATCGACCGAGGGGTGGGATGTGAAGTGACGAGACGGGGAGTGATTGACCGAGGGGTGGGATGTGAAGTGACGGGGAGTGATCGACCGAGGGGTGGGATGTGAAGTGGTGAAACAGGGAGTGATCGACCGAGGGGTGCGATGTGAAGTGACGAGATGGGGAGTGATCGTCCGAGGGGTGTGATGTCAAGTGGTGAGACGGGGAGTGATCGACCGAGGGGTGGGGCGTGAAGTGGCGAGACGGGGAGTGATCGACCGAGGGGTGTGGTGTGAAGTGGCAAGACGGGGATTGATCGACCGAGGGGTTGGGCGTGAAGTGGGGCGACGGGGAGTGATCGACCGAGGGGTGCGATGTGAAGTGGCGAGACGGGGAGTGATCGACCGAGGGGTGGGATGTGCAGTGGCGAGACGGGGAGTGATCGACCGAGGGGTGGGTTGTGAAGTGGCGAGACGTGGAATGATCGACCGAGGGGTGGGGCGTGAAGTGGCGAGACGGGGAGTGATCGACCGAGGGGTGGGGCGTGAATTGGCGATACGGGGAGTGATCGAACGAGGGGTGGGGCGTGAACAGGCGTGACGGGGAGTGATCGACCGAGGGGTGGGATGTGAATTGGCGAGATGGGGAGTGATTGTCCGAGGGGTGGGATTTGAAGTGGTGAGACGGGGAGTGATCGACCGAGGCGTGGGGCGTGAAGTGGCGAGACGGGGAGTGATCATCCGAGGGGTGGGGCGTGAAGTGGCGAGACGGGGAGTGATCAACCGAGGGGTGGGGCGTGAAATGGTGAGACGGGGAGTGATCGACCGAGGGGTGGGGCGTGAAGTGGCGAGAAGGGGAGTATTCGACCGAGGGTTGGGATGTGAAGTGGCGAGATGGGGAGTGATCGACCGAGGGGTGGTGCGTGAAGTGGCGAGACGGGGAGTGATCGACCGAGGGGTGCGGCATGAAGTGGCGAGATGGGGAGTGATCGACCGAGGGGTGGTGCGTGTAGTGGCGAGATGGGGAGTGATCGACCGAGGGGTGGGGCGTGAAGTGGCGAGATGGGGAGTGATCGACCGAGGGGTGGGATGTGAAGTGGCGAGATGGGCAATGATCGACCGAGGGGTGGGCGTGAAGTGGCGAGACGGGGAGTGATCGACCGAGGGGTGCGATGTGAAGTGGCGAGACGGGGAGTGATCGACCAAGGGGTGGGGCGTGAAGTGGAGAGATGGGGAGTGTTCGACCGAGGGGTGGGGCATGAAGTGGCGAGAGAGGGAGTGATCGACCGAGGGGTGGGATATGAAATGGCGAGACGGGGAGTGATCGACCGAGGGGTGGGATGTGAAGTGGCAAGACGGGGAGTGATCGACCGAGGGGTGGGGCGTGAAGTGACGAGACGGGGAGAGATCGACCGAGGGGTGGGATGTGAAGTGACGAGACGGGGAGTGATCGACCGAGGGGTGGGATGTGAAGTGGCGAGACGGGGAGTGATCGACCGAGGGGTGGGACCTGAAGTGGCGAGACAGGGAGTGATCGACCGAAGAGTGGGGCGTGAATTGGCGAGACGGGGAGTGATCGACCGAGGGGTGGGGCGTGAAGTGGCGAGACGGGGAGTGATCGACCGAGGGGTGGGTTGTGAAGTGGCGAGATCGGGAGTGATCGACCGAGGGGTGGGATGTGAAGTGGCGAGTTGGGGAGTGATCGACCGATGGGTGGGGCTTGAAGTGACGAGACGGGAGAGATCGACCGAGGGGTGGGATGTGAAGTGACGAGAAGGGGAGTGATCGACCGAGGGGTGGGAAGTGAAGTGGCGAGACATGGAGTGATCATCCGAGGGGTGGGCATGAAGTGGCGAGACGGGGAGTGATCGACCGAGGTGTGGGCCATGAAGTGGCGAGACGGGGAGTGATCGACTGAGAGGTGGGACATGAAGTGGCGAGACGGGGTGTGTTCGACCGAGGGGTGGGGCGTGAAATGGCGAGACGGGGAGTGATCGACCAAGGGGTGGGGCGTGAAGTGGTGAGACGGGGAGTGATCGTCCGAGGCGTGGGATGTGAAGTGGCGAGACGGGGAGTGATCGACTGTGGGGTGGGGCGTGAAGTGGCGAGACGGGGAGTGAGCGACCGAGGGGTGGGGCGTGAAGTGGCGAGACGGGGAGTGATCGACCGAGGGGTGGGATGTGAAGTGACGAGACGGGGAGTGATTGACCGAGGGGTGGGATGTGAAGTGACGAGACGGGGAGTGATCGACCGAGGGGTGGGATGTGAAGAGGCGAAACGGGGAGTGATCGACCGAGGGGTGCGATGTGAAGTGACGAGATGTGGAGTGATCGTCCGAGGGGTGTGATGTGAAGTGGTGAGACGGGGAGTGATCGACCGAGGGGTGGGGCGTGAAGTGGCAAGACGGGGAGTGATCGACCGAGGGGTTGGGCGTGAAGTGGGGAGACGGGGAGTGATCGACCGAGGGGTGGGATGTGAAGTGGCGAGACGGGGAGTGATCGACCGAGGGGTGGGTTGTGAAGTGGCGAGACGGGGAGTGATCGACCGAGGGGTGGGGCGTGAAGTGGCGAGACGGGGAGTGATCGACCGAGGGGTGGGGCGTGAAGTGGTGATACGGGGAGTGATCGATAGAGGGGTTGTGCGTGAAGTGGCGAGACGGGGAGTGATCGACCGAGCGCTGGGGCGTGAACTGGCGTGACGGGGAGTGATCGACCGAGGGGTGGGACATGAAGTGGCGAGACGGGGAGTAATCGCCCGAGGGGTGGGGCGTGAAGTGGCGATACGGGGAGTGATCGACCGAGGGGTTGTGCGTGAAGTGGCGAGATGGCGAGTGATCGACCGAGCGGTGGGGCGTGAACTGGCGAGACGGGGAGTGATCGACCGTGGGGTGGGATGTGATTTGGTGAGACGGGGAGTGATCGTCCGAGGGGTCGGATTTGAAGTGGCGAGACGGGGAGTGATCGACCGAGGGGTGGGGTGTGAAGTGGCGAGACGGGGAGTGATCATCCGAGGGGTGGGGCGTGAAGTGGTGAGACGGGGAGTGATCGACCGAGGGGTGGGATGTGAAGTGACGAGAAGGGGAGTGATCGTCCGAGGGGTGGGATGTGAAGTGGCGAGACATGGAGTGATCGTCCGAGGGGTGGGCGTGAAGTGGCGAGACGGGGAGTGATCCACCGAGGTGTGGGCCATGAAGTGGCGAGACGGGGAGTGATCGACTGAAGGGTGGGACGTGAAGTGGCGAGACGGGGAGTTTTCGACCGAGGGGTGGGGCGTGAAATGGCGAGACGGGGAGTGATCGACCGAGGGGTGGGGCGTGAAGTGGCGAGACGGGGAGTGATGGTCCAAGGCGTGGGATGTGAAGTGGCGAGACGGGGAGTGATCGACCAAGGGGTGGGGCGTGAAGTGGCGAGACGGGGAGTGATCGACCCAGGGGTGGGGCGTGAAGTGGCGAGACGGGGAGTGATCGACCGAGGGGTGGGATGTGAAGTGACGAGACGGGGAGTGATTGACCGAGGGGTGGGATGTGAAGTGACGGGGAGTGATCGACCGAGGGGTGGGATGTGAAGTGGTGAAACAGGGAGTGATCGACCGAGGGGTGCGATGTGAAGTGACGAGATGGGGAGTGATCGTCCGAGGGGTGTGATGTCAAGTGGTGAGACGGGGAGTGATCGACCGAGGGGTGGGGCGTGAAGTGGCGAGACGGGGAGTGATCGACCGAGGGGTGTGGTGTGAAGTGGCAAGACGGGGAGTGATCGACCGAGGGGTTGGGCGTGAAGTGGGGAGACGGGGAGTGATCGACCGAGGGGTGCGATGTGAAGTGGCGAGACGGGGAGTGATCGACCGAGGGGTGGGATGTGCAGTGGCGAGACGGGGAGTGATCGACCGAGGGGTGGGGCATGAATTGCCGATACGGGGAGTGATCGAACGAGGGGTGGGGCGTGAACAGGCGTGACGGGGAGTGATCAACCGAGGGGTGGGATGTGAAGTGGCGAGATGGGGAGTGATTGTCCGAGGGGTGGGAATTGAAGTGGTGAGACGGGGAGTGATCGACCGAGGCGTGGGGCGTGAAGTGGCGAGACGGGGAGTGATCATCCGAGGGGTGGGGCGTGAAGTGGCGAGACGGGGAGTGATCAACCGAGGGGTGGGGCGTGAAATGGCGAGACGGGGAGTGATCGACCGAGGGGTGGGGCGTGAAGTGGCGAGAAGGGGAGTATTCGACCGAGGGTTGGGATGTGAAGTGGCGAGATGGGGAGTGATCGACCGAGGGGTGGTGCGTGAAGTGGCGAGACGGGGAGTGATCGACCGAGGGGTGCGGCATGAAGTGGCGAGATGGGGAGTGATCGACCGAGGGGTGGTGCGTGTAGTGGCGAGATGGGGAGTGATCGACCGAGGGGTGGGGCGTGAAGTGGCGAGATGGGGAGTGATCGACCGAGGGGTGGGATGTGAAGTGGCGAGATGGGCAATGATCGACCGAGGGGTGGGCGTGAAGTGGCGAGACGGGGAGTGATCGACCGAGGGGTGCGATGTGAAGTGGCGAGACGGGGAGTGATCGACCAAGGGGTGGGGCGTGAAGTGGAGAGATGGGGAGTGTTCGACCGAGGGGTGGGGCATGAAGTGGCGAGAGAGGGAGTGATCGACCGAGGGGTGGGATATGAAATGGCGAGACGGGGAGTGATCGACCGAGGGGTGGGATGTGAAGTGGCAAGACGGGGAGTGATCGACCGAGGGGTGGGGCGTGAAGTGACGAGACGGGGAGAGATCGACCGAGGGGTGGGATGTGAAGTGACGAGACGGGGAGTGATCGACCGAGGGGTGGGATGTGAAGTGGCGAGACGGGGAGTGATCGACTGAGGGGTGGGACCTGAAGTGGCGAGACAGGGAGTGATCGACCGACGAGTGGGGCGTGAATTGGCGAGACGGGGAGTGATCGACCGAGGGGTGGGGCGTGAAGTGGCGAGACGGGGAGTGATCGACCGAGGGGTGGGTTGTGAAGTGGCGAGATCGGGAGTGATCGACCGAGGGGTGGGATGTGAAGTGGCGAGATGGGGAGTGATCGACCGATGGGTGGGGCTTGAAGTGACGAGACGGGAGAGATCGACCGAGGGGTGGGATGTGAAGTGACGAGAAGGGGAGTGATCGACCGAGGGGTGGGAAGTGAAGTGGCGAGACATGGAGTGATCATCCGAGGGGTGGGCATGAAGTGGCGAGACGGGGAGTGATCGACCGAGGTGTGGGCCATGAAGTGGCGAGACGGGGAGTGATCGACTGAGGGGTGGAACATGAAGTGGCGAGACGGGGTGTGTTCGACCGAGGGGTGGGGCGTGAAATGGCGAGACGGGGAGTGATCGACCAAGGGGTGGGGCGTGAAGTGGCGAGACGGGGAGTGATCGTCCGAGGCGTGGGATGTGAAGTGGCGAGACGGGGAGTGATCGACTGTGGGGTGGGGCGTGAAGTGGCGAGACGGGGAGTGAGCGACCGAGGGGTGGGGCGTGAAGTGGCGAGACGGGGAGTGATCGACCGAGGGGTGGGATGTGAAGTGACGAGACGGGGAGTGATTGACCGAGGGGTGGGATGTGAAGTGACGAGACGGGGAGTGATCGACCGAGGGGTGGGATGTGAAGAGGCGAAACGGGGAGTGATCGACCGAGGGGTGCGATGTGAAGTGACGAGATGTGGAGTGATCATCCGAGGGGTGTGATGTGAAGTGGTGAGACGGGGAGTGATCGACCGAGGGGTGGGGCGTGAAGTGGCAAGACGGGGAGTGATCGACCGAGGGGTTGGGCGTGAAGTGGGGAGACGGGGAGTGATCGACCGAGGGGTGGGATGTGAAGTGGCGAGACGGGGAGTGATCGACCGAGGGGTGGGTTGTGAAGTGGCGAGACGGGGAGTGATCGACCGAGGGGTGGGGCGTGAAGTGGCGAGACGGGGAGTGATCGACCGAGGGGTGGGGCGTGAAGTGGTGATACGGGGAGTGATCGATAGAGGGGTTGTGCGTGAAGTGGCGAGACGGGGAGTGATCGACCGAGCGCTGGGGCGTGAACTGGCGTGACGGGGAGTGATCGACCGAGGGGTGGGATGTGAAGTGGCGAGACGGGGAGTGATTGTCCAAGGGGTGGGATTTGAAGTGGTGAGACGGGGAGTGATCGACCGAGGCGTGGGGCGTAAAGTGGCGAGATGGGGATTGATCATCCGAGGGGTGGGGCATGTAGTGGTGAGACGGGGAGTGATCGACCGAGGGGTGGGGCGTGAAGTGGCGAGACGGGGAGTATTCAACCGAGGGTTGGGATGTGAAGTGGCGAGACGGTGAGTGATCGACCGAGGGGTGGTGGGTGAAGTGGCGAGACGTGGAATGATCGACCGAGGGGTGCGGCGTGAAGTGGCGAGATGGGGAGTGATCGACCGATGGGTGGGGCATGAAGTGGCGAGACGGGGAGTTATCGACCGAGGGGTGGGATGTGAAGTGGCGAGACGGGGAGTGATCGACCGAGGGGTGGGATGTGAAGTGACGAGACGGGGGATGATCGACCGAGCGGTGGGGCGTGAAGTGGCGAGACGGGGAGTGATCGACCGAGGGGTGGGGCGTGAAGTGGCAAGACGGGGAGTGATCGACCGAGAGGTGGGCGTGAAATGCCGAGACGGCAGTGATCGACCGAAGGGTGGGACGTGAAGTGGCGAGATGGGGAGTGATCGACCGAGGTGTGGGGCGTGAAGTGGCGAAACGGGCAATGATCGACCGAGGGGTGGGCGTGAAGTGGCGAGACGGGGAGTGATCGACAGAGGGGTGCGATGTGAAGTGGCGAGACGGGGAGTGATCGACCGAGGGGTGGGGCGTGAAGTGGAGAGACGGGGAGTGATCAACCGAGGGGTGGGGCATGAAGTGGCGAGACAGGGAGTGATCGACCGAGGGGTGGGGCGTGAAGTGGCGAGACGGGGAGTGATCGTCCGAGGCGTGGGATGTGAAGTGGCGAGACGGGGAGTGATCGACCGAGGGGTGGGGCGTGAAGTGACGAGACGGGGAGAGATCGACCGAGGGGAGGGATGTGAAGTGACGAGACGGGCAGTGATCGACCGAGGGGTGGGATGTGAAGTGGCGAGACGGGGAGTGATCGACCGAGGGATGGGACCTGAAGTGACGAGACGGGGAGTGATCGACCGAGGGGTGGGGCGTGAAGTGGCAAGACAGGGAGTGATCGACCGAGTGGTGGGGCGTGAAGTGGCGAGACGGGGAGTGATTGACCAAGGGTTGGGCCGTGAAGTGGCGCGACGGGGAGTGATCGACCGATGGGTGGGACATGAAGTGGCGAGACAGGGAGTAATCGACCGAGGGGTGGGGCGTGAAGTGGCGAGACGGGGAGTGATCGACCGAGGGGTGGGGCGTGAAGTGGCGAGACGGGGAGTGATCGACCGAGGTGTGGGATGTGAAGTGGCGAGATGTGGAGTGATCGACCGAGGGGTGGGATGTGAAGTGGCGAGATGGGGAGTGATCGACCGAGGGGTGGGGCATGAAGTGACGAGACGGGAGAGATCGAACGAGGGGTGGGATGTGAAGTGACGAGAAGGGGAGTGATCGACCGAGGGGTGGGAAGTGAAGTGGTGAGACATGGAGTGATCGTCCGAGGTGTGGGCGTGAAGTGGCGAGACGGGGAGTGATCGACCGAGGTGTGGGCCATGAAGTGGCGAGACGGGGAGTGATCGACTGAGGGGTGGGACGTGAAGTGGCGAGACGGGGTGTGTCCGACCAAGAGGTGGGGCGTGAAATGGCGAGACGGGGAGTGATCGACCGAGGGGTGGGGCGTGAAGTGGCGAGACGGGGAGTGATCGTCCGAGGCGTGGGATGTGAAGTGGCGAGACGGGGAGTGATCGACCAAGGGGTGGGGCGTGAAGTGGCGAGACGGGGAGTGATCGACCGAGGGGTGGGGCGTGAAGTGGCGAGACGTGGAGTGATCGACCGAGGGGTGGGATGTGAAGTGGCGAGACGGGGAGTGATCGACCGAGGGGTGGGATGTGAAGTGGCGAGACGGGGAGTGATCGACCGAGGGGTGGGGCGTGAAGTGACGAGACGGGGAGAGATCGACCGAGGGGAGGGATGTGAAGTGACGAGACGGGCAGTGATCGACCGAGGGGTGGGATGTGAAGTGGCGAGACGGGGAGTGATCGAACGAGGGATGGGACCTGAAGTGACGAGACGGGGAGTGATCGACCGAGGGGTGGGGCGTGAAGTGGCAAGACAGGGAGTGATCGACCGAGTGGTGGGGCGTGAAGTGGCGAGACGGGGAGTGATTGACCAAGGGTTGGGCCGTGAAGTGGCGCGACGGGGAGTGATCGACCGAGGGGTGCGATGTGAAGTGGCGAGACGGGGAGTGATCGACCGAGGGGTGGGATGTGCAGTGGCGAGACGGGGAGTGATCGACCGAGGGGTGGGTTGTGAAGTGGCGAGACGTGGAATGATCGACCGAGGGGTGGGGCGTGAAGTGGCGAGACGGGGAGTGATCGACCGAGGGGTGGGGCATGAATTGCCGATACGGGGAGTGATCGAACGAGGGGTGGGGCGTGAACAGGCGTGACGGGGAGTGATCAACCGAGGGGTGGGATGTGAAGTGGCGAGATGGGGAGTGATTGTCCGAGGGGTGGGAATTGAAGTGGTGAGACGGGGAGTGATCGACCGACTCGTGGGGCGTGAAGTGGCGAGACGGGGACTGATCATCCGAGGGGTGGGGCGTGAAGTGGCGAGACGGGGAGTGATCAACCGAGGGGTGGGGCGTGAAATGGCGAGACGGGGAGTGATCGACCGAGGGGTGGGGCGTGAAGTGGCGAGAAGGGGAGTATTCGACCGAGGGTTGGGATGTGAAGTGGCGAGATGGGGAGTGATCGACCGAGGGGTGGTGCGTGAAGTGGCGAGACGGGGAGTGATCGACCGAGGGGTGCGGCATGAAGTGGCGAGATGGGGAGTGATCGACCGAGGGGTGGTGCGTGTAGTGGCGAGATGGGGAGTGATCGACCGAGGGGTGGGGCGTGAAGTGGCGAGATGGGGAGTGATCGACCGAGGGGTGGGATGTGAAGTGGCGAGATGGGCAATGATCGACCGAGGGGTGGGCGTGAAGTGGCGAGACGGGGAGTGATCGACCGAGGGGTGCGATGTGAAGTGGCGAGACGGGGAGTGATCGACCAAGGGGTGGGGCGTGAAGTGGAGAGATGGGGAGTGTTCGACCGAGGGGTGGGGCATGAAGTGGCGAGAGAGGGAGTGATCGACCGAGGGGTGGGATATGAAATGGCGAGACGGGGAGTGATCGACCGAGGGGTGGGATGTGAAGTGGCAAGACGGGGAGTGATCGACCGAGGGGTGGGGCGTGAAGTGACGAGACGGGGAGAGATCGACCGAGGGGTGGGATGTGAAGTGACGAGACGGGGAGTGATCGACCGAGGGGTGGGATGTGAAGTGGCGAGACGGGGAGTGATCGACTGAGGGGTGGGACCTGAAGTGGCGAGACAGGGAGTGATCGACCGACGAGTGGGGCGTGAATTGGCGAGACGGGGAGTGATCGACCGAGGGGTGGGGCGTGAAGTGGCGAGACGGGGAGTGATCGACCGAGGGGTGGGTTGTGAAGTGGCGAGATCGGGAGTGATCGACCGAGGGGTGGGATGTGAAGTGGCGAGATGGGGAGTGATCGACCGATGGGTGGGGCTTGAAGTGACGAGACGGGAGAGATCGACCGAGGGGTGGGATGTGAAGTGACGAGAAGGGGAGTGATCGACCGAGGGGTGGGAAGTGAAGTGGCGAGACATGGAGTGATCATCCGAGGGGTGGGCATGAAGTGGCGAGACGGGGAGTGATCGACCGAGGTGTGGGCCATGAAGTGGCGAGACGGGGAGTGATTGACTGAGGGGTGGAACATGAAGTGGCGAGACGGGGTGTGTTCGACCGAGGGGTGGGGCGTGAAATGGCGAGACGGGGAGTGATCGACCAAGGGGTGGGGCGTGAAGTGGCGAGACGGGGAGTGATCGTCCGAGGCGTGGGATGTGAAGTGGCGAGACGGGGAGTGATCGACTGTGGGGTGGGGCGTGAAGTGGCGAGACGGGGAGTGAGCGACCGAGGGGTGGGGCGTGAAGTGGCGAGACGGGGAGTGATCGACCGAGGGGTGGGATGTGAAGTGACGAGACGGGGAGTGATTGACCGAGGGGTGGGATGTGAAGTGACGAGACGGGGAGTGATCGACCGAGGGGTGGGATGTGAAGAGGCGAAACGGGGAGTGATCGACCGAGGGGTGCGATGTGAAGTGACGAGATGTGGAGTGATCATCCGAGGGGTGTGATGTGAAGTGGTGAGACGGGGAGTGATCGACCGAGGGGTGGGGCGTGAAGTGGCAAGACGGGGAGTGATCGACCGAGGGGTTGGGCGTGAAGTGGGGAGACGGGGAGTGATCGACCGAGGGGTGGGATGTGAAGTGGCGAGACGGGGAGTGATCGACCGAGGGGTGGGTTGTGAAGTGGCGAGACGGGGAGTGATCGACCGAGGGGTGGGGCGTGAAGTGGCGAGACGGGGAGTGATCGACCGAGGGGTGGGGCGTGAAGTGGTGATACGGGGAGTGATCGATAGAGGGGTTGTGCGTGAAGTGGCGAGACGGGGAGTGATCGACCGAGCGCTGGGGCGTGAACTGGCGTGACGGGGAGTGATCGACCGAGGGGTGGGATGTGAAGTGGCGAGACGGGGAGTGATTGTCCAAGGGGTGGGATTTGAAGTGGTGAGACGGGGAGTGATCGACCGAGGCGTGGGGCGTAAAGTGGCGAGATGGGGATTGATCATCCGAGGGGTGGGGCATGTAGTGGTGAGACGGGGAGTGATCGACCGAGGGGTGGGGCGTGAAGTGGCGAGACGGGGAGTATTCAACCGAGGGGTGGGATGTGAAGTGGCGAGACGGTGAGTGATCGACCGAGGGGTGGTGGGTGAAGTGGCGAGACGTGGAATGATCGACCGAGGGGTGCGGCGTGAAGTGGCGAGATGGGGAGTGATCGACCGATGGGTGGGGCATGAAGTGGCGAGACGGGGAGTTATCGACCGAGGGGTGGGATGTGAAGTGGCGAGACGGGGAGTGATCGACCGAGGGGTGGGATGTGAAGTGACGAGACGGGGGATGATCGACCGAGCGGTGGGGCGTGAAGTGGCGAGACGGGGAGTGATCGACCGAGGGGTGGGGCGTGAAGTGGCAAGACGGGGAGTGATCGACCGAGAGGTGGGCGTGAAATGCCGAGACGGCAGTGATCGACCGAAGGGTGGGACGTGAAGTGGCGAGATGGGGAGTGATCGACCGAGGTGTGGGGCGTGAAGTGGCGAAACGGGCAATGATCGACCGATGGTGGGCGTGAAGAGGTGAGACGGGGAGTGATCGACAGAGGGGTGCGATGTGAAGTGGCGAGACGGGGAGTGATCGACCGAGGGGTGGGGCGTGAAGTGGAGAGACGGGGAGTGATCAACCGAGGGGTGGGGCATGAAGTGGCGAGACAGGGAGTGATCGACCGAGGGGTGGGGCGTGAAGTGGCGAGACGGGGAGTGATCGTCCGAGGCGTGGGATGTGAAGTGGCGAGACGGGGAGTGATCGACCAAGGGGTGGGGCGTGAAGTGACGAGACGGGGAGAGATCGACCGAGGGGAGGGATGTGAAGTGACGAGACGGGCAGTGATCGACCGAGGGGTGGGATGTGAAGTGGCGAGACGGGGAGTGATCGACCGAGGGATGGGACCTGAAGTGACGAGACGGGGAGTGATCGACCGAGGGGTGGGGCGTGAAGTGGCAAGACAGGGAGTGATCGACCGAGTGGTGGGGCGTGAAGTGGCGAGACGGGGAGTGATTGACCAAGGGTTGGGCCGTGAAGTGGCGCGACGGGGAGTGATCGACCGATGGGTGGGACATGAAGTGGCGAGACAGGGAGTAATCGACCGAGGGGTGGGGCGTGAAGTGGCGAGACGGGGAGTGATCGACCGAGGGGTGGGGCGTGAAGTGGCGAGACGGGGAGTGATCGACCGAGGTGTGGGATGTGAAGTGGCGAGATGTGGAGTGATCGACCGAGGGGTGGGATGTGAAGTGGCGAGATGGGGAGTGATCGACCGAGGGGTGGGGCATGAAGTGACGAGACGGGAGAGATCGAACGAGGGGTGGGATGTGAAGTGACGAGAAGGGGAGTGATCGACCGAGGGGTGGGAAGTGAAGTGGTGAGACATGGAGTGATCGTCCGAGGTGTGGGCGTGAAGTGGCGAGACGGGGAGTGATCGACCAAGGTGTGGGCCATGAAGTGGCGAGACGGGGAGTGATCGACTGAGGGGTGGGACGTGAAGTGGCGAGACGGGGTGTGTTCGACCAAGAGGTGGGGCGTGAAATGGCGAGACGGGGAGTGATCGACCGAGGGGTGGGGCGTGAAGTGGCGAGACGGGGAGTGATCGTCCGAGGCGTGGGATGTGAAGTGGCGAGACGGGGAGTGAACGACCAAGGGGTGGGGCGTGAAGTGGCGAGACGGGGAGTGATCGACCGAGGGGTGGGGCGTGAAGTGGCGAGACGTGGAGTGATCGACCGAGGGGTGGGATGTGAAGTGGCGAGACGGGGAGTGATCGACCGAGGGGTGGGATGTGAAGTGGCGAGACGGGGAGTGATCGACCGAGGGGTGGGGCGTGAAGTGACGAGACGGGGAGAGATCGACCGAGGGGAGGGATGTGAAGTGACGAGACGGGCAGTGATCGACCGAGGGGTGGGATGTGAAGTGGCGAGACGGGGAGTGATCGAACGAGGGATGGGACCTGAAGTGACGAGACGGGGAGTGATCGACCGAGGGGTGGGGCGTGAAGTGGCAAGACAGGGAGTGATCGACCGAGTGGTGGGGCGTGAAGTGGCGAGACGGGGAGTGATTGACCAAGGGTTGGGCCGTGAAGTGGCGCGACGGGGAGTGATCGACCGAGGGGTGGGACATGAAGTGGCGAGACAGGGAGTAATCGACCGAGGGGTGGGGCGTGAAGTGGCGAGACGGGGAGTGATCGACCGAGGGGTGGGGCGTGAAGTGGCGAGACGGGGAGTGATCGACCGAGGTGTGGGATGTGAAGTGGCGAGATGTGGAGTGATCGACCGAGGGGTGGGATGTGAAGTGGCGAGATGGGGAGTGATCGACCGAGGGGTGGGGCATGAAGTGACGAGACGGGAGAGATCGACCGAGGGGTGGGATGTGAAGTGACGAGAAGGGGAGTGATCGACCGAGGGGTGGGAAGTGAAGTGGCGAGACATGGAGTGATCGTCCGAGGGGTGGGCGTGAAGTGGCGAGACGGGGAGTGATCGACCGAGGTGTGGGCCATGAAGTGGCGAGACGGGGAGTGATCGACTGAGGGGTGGGACGTAAAGTGGCGAGACGGGGTGTGTTCGACCAAGAGGTAGGGCGTGAAATGGCGAGACGGGGAGTGATCGACCGAGGGGTGGGGCGTGAAGTGGCGAGACGGGGAGTGATCGTCCGAGGCGTGGGATGTGAAGTGGCGAGACGGGGAGTGATCGACCAAGGGGTGGGGCGTGAAATGGCGAGACGGGGAGTGATCGACCGAGGGGTGGGGCGTGAAGTGGCGAGACGTGGAGTGATCGACCGAGGGGTGGGATGTGAAGTGGCGAGACGGGGAGTGATCGACCGAGGGGTGGGATGTGAAGTGGCGATACGGGGAGTGATCTACCGAGAGGTGGGGCGTGAAGTGACGAGACGGGGAGTGATCGACCAAGGTGTGGGATGGGAAGTGACGAGACGGGGAGTGATCGACCGAGGGGTGGGATGTGAAGTGGCGAGACGGGGAGTGTTCGTCCGAGGGGTGGGGCGTGAAGTGGCGACACGGGGTGTGATCGACCGAGGGGTGGGATGTGAAGTGACGAGACGGTGAGTGATCGACCAAGGGGTGGGCCGTGAAGTGGCAAGACGGGGAGTGATCGACCGAGGGGTGGGATGTTAAGTGGCGAGATGGGGAGTGATCAACCGAGGGGTGGCATGTGAATTGGCGAGACGGGGAGTGATCGACCGAGGGGTGGGATGTGAAGTGGCGAGACGGGGAGTGATCAACCGAGGGGTGGGATGTGAAGTGGCGAGACGGGGAGTGATCGACCGAGGGGTGGGATGTGAAGTGGCGAGACGGGGAGTGATTGGCTGAAGTGATGAACTGTTAGCGGAAATGGAGGCGGTGATTACTGCCATTGAGGATAAAGAACAAAGAACAGTACAGCACAGGAACAGGCCATTCGGCCTTCCAAGCCTGCTCTTTTCTTGATGCCTGTCTAAACTAAAACCTTCTGCACTTCCAGAGACCTTATCCCTCTATTCCATTCCTATTCAGGTATTTGTCAAGATGCCTCTTAAACATCACTATGTTACCTGCTTCCACCACCTCCCCCAGCAGCAAGTTCCAGGCACTCACCACCTTCTGTGTAAAGAACTTGCCTCGCACATCCCCTCTAAACTTTGCCCCTCTCACCTTAAACCTATGTCCCCTAGTAACTGACTCTTCCACCCTGGGAAAAAGCATCTGACTATCCACTCTGTCCATGCCGCTCATAACTTTGTAAATCTCTGTCATGTCGCCCCTCCACCTCCGTCGTTCCAGTGAAAACAATCCGAGTTTATCCAACCTCTCCTCATAGCTAATGCCCTCCAGACCAGGCAACATCCTGGTAAACCTTTTCTGTACCCTCTCCAAAGCCTCCACATCCTTTTGGTTGTGTGACGACCAGAATTGCATGCAATATTCTCAGTGTGGCCTAACTAAAGTTCTGTACAGCTGTAACATGACTTGCCAATTTTTATACTCTATGCCCCGACCGATGAAGCCAAGCATGCCGTATGCCTTCTTGACTACCTTAGCCACCTGCGTTGCACTTTCAGTGACCTGTGGACCTGTACGCCCAGATCTCTCTGCCTGTCAATACTCCTAAGGGTTCTGCCATTTACTGTATACTTCCCACCTGCATTAGACCTTCAGAAATGCATTACCTCACATTTGTCCGGATTAAACTCCATCTGCCATTTCTCCGCCCAAGTCTCCAACCGATCTATATCCTGCTGCATCCTCTGACAATCCTCATCACTGTCCGCAACTCCACCAACTTTGGTGTCTTTTGCAAACTTACTAATCAGACCAGCTACATTTTCCTCTAAATCATTTATATATAATACAAACAGTAAAGGTCACAGCACTGATCCCTGAGGAACACCACTAGTCAAATCCCTCCATTCAGAAAAGCACCCTTCCACTGATACCCTCTGTCTTCTATGACTGAGCCAGTTCTGTATCCATCTTGCCAGCTCCCCTCTGATCCCATGTGACTTCACCTTTTGTATCAGTCCGCCATGCGGTACCTTGTCAAAGGCTTTACTGAAATCCATATAGATAACATCCACTGCCCTTCCTTCATCAATCATCTTTGTCACTTCCTCAAAAAACTCGATCAAGTTAGTGAGACACGACCTCCCCTTCACAAAACCATGCTGCCTCTCGCTAATAAGTTCATTTGTTTCCAAATGGGAGTAAATCCTGTCCCGAAGAATCCTCTCTAATAATTTCCCTACCACTGACATAAGGCTCACCGGCTGATAATTTCCTGGATTATCCTTACCACCCTTCTTAAACAAAGGAACAACATTGGCTATTCTCCAGTCTCTGGGACCTCACCTGTAGCCAATGAGAATGCAAAGATTTCTGTCAAGGCCCCAGCAATTTCTTCCCTTGCCTCCCTCAGTATTCTGGGATAGAACCCAACAGGCTCTGGGGACTTATCTATCTTAATGCTTTGCAAGACACCCAACACCTCCTCCTTTTTGATAACGACATGATCCAGACTATCTACACTCCCTTCCCTAGACTCATCATCCACCAAGTCCTTCTTTTTCGAGCATGAGTGGGCTCATACTGGCAAGCTGGCAAATGTTCAGATGCACTGGTGTCAGAGATCACTCTCCTCATGCTGTGCATTGTCAGGAGACACTCCATAATTTTCAATCGTTAATATTAACCAAGAAAGGCAAAGGGCCAAGTACAGAGGTCTGTGGGACCAGACTGGAAACAGCCTTCGAGTCACAAATACGCCCATCGACCAGTACACTTTGCTTCCTGTCTCGGAGCCAATTTTGAATCCAACTTGCCCCTTTGTCTTGGATCTCATGTGCTGAGGTAAGTTGAGACAACTGACCATGTCAGTGGGTGCTGGATATCCAGAAGAATAGGGAATAGAGGGCTATGATGATAGATTGAGACGAGGAAAGATGGGAGCCTTGTGTGGAGAATCAATGCAAGCATGGACTGCAGGGCAGAATGGCCTGAATCTGTGTTGTATATCCTACGTATTCCTATGTATCAAAACCATCTCCTCTGTGCAAGGTATGACTCGAGACAGAGGAAGTGCTGCACTGTCAGAGGGGCAGTACCAAGAGAACGCTGCACTGTCAGAGGATCAGTACTGAGGGAGTGCTGCACTGTGGAGGGTCAGTACTGAGCGACTGCTGCACTGTCAGAGGGAAGTACTCAGGGACTGCTGCACTGGAAGGGGTCAGTACTGAGGGAGTGCTGCACTGTCGGAGGGTCAGTACAAAGGGAGTGCTGCACTGTCCGAGGGACAGTAATGAGGGAGTGCTGCACTGTCGAGAGGGTCAGTAATGAGGGAACGCTGCACTGTCAGGGTCATTACTGAGGGAACGCTGCACTGTCAGAGGGTCAGTACTGAGGGAGTGCTGCACTGTGGAGGGTCAGTACTGAGCGACTGCTGCACTGTCAGAGGGAAGTACTCAGGGACTGCTGCACTGGAAGGGGTCAGTACTGAGGGAGTGCTGCACTGTCGGAGGGTCAGTACAAAGGGAGTGCTGCACTGTCCGAGGGACAGTAATGAGGGAGTGCTGCACTGTCGAGAGGGTCAGTAATGAGGGAACGCTGCACTGTCAGGGTCATTAAGGAGGGAACGCTGCACTGTCAGAGGGTCAGTACTGAGGGAGTGCTGCACTGTCGGAGGGTCAGTACTGAGGGAACGCTGCACTGTCAGGGTCAGTACTGAGGGAACGCTGCACTGTCAGAGGGTCAGTACTGAGGGAGTGCTGCACTGTCGGAGGGTCAGTACTGAGGGAGCGCTGCATTGTCGGAGGGTCATTACTGAGGGAGTGCTGCACTGTCGGAGGGTCAGTACTGAGGGAACGCTGCACGGTCAGGGTCAGTACTGAGGGAACGCTGCACTGTCAGGGTCAGTACTGAGGGAGTGCTGCACTTTCGGAGGGTCAGTACTGAGGGAGCACGACATTGTCGGAGGGTCAGTACTGAGGGAGTGCTGCACTGTCAGGGTCAGTACTAAGGGAGTGCTGCACTGTCAGGGTCAGTACTGAGGGAACGCTGCACTGTCAGAGGGTCAGTACTGAGGGAGTGCTGCACTGTCAGGGTCAGTACTGAGGGAACGCTGCACTGTCAGAGGGTGAGTACTGAGGGAGTGCTGCACTTTCGGAGGGTCAGAACTGAGGGAGCGCGGCATTGTCGGAGGGACAGTACTGAGGGAGTGCTGCACTTTCGGAGGGTCAGTACTGAGGGAGCGCGGCATTGTCGGAGGGTCAGTACTGAGGGAACGCTGCACTGTCAGAGGGTCAGTACTGAGGGAACGCTGCACTGTCAGAGGGTCAGTACTGAGGGAGTGCTGCACTTTCAGAGGATCAGTACTGAGGGAGCGCTGCACTGTCGGAGGGTCAGTACTGTGGGAGTGCTGCACTGTCGGAGGGTCAGTCCTGAGGGAGAGCTGCACTTTCGGAGGGTCAGTACTGAGGGAGTGCTGCACTTTCGGAGGGTCAGTACTGAGGGAACGCTGCACTGTCAGAGGGTCAGTAATGAGGGAGTGCTGCACTGTCAGAGGGTCAGTACTGAGGGAGTGCTGCACTGTCGGAGGGTCAGTACTGAGGCAGTGCTGCACTGTCGGAGGGTCAGTACTGAGGGAGCACTGCACTTTCGGAGGGTCAGTACTGAGGGAGCGCTGCACTGTCGGAGGGTCAGTACTGAGAGACTGCCGCACTGTCGGAGGGTCAGTACTGAGGGAGTGTTGCACTGTCAGAGGGTCCGTACTGAGGGAGTGCTGCACTGTCAGAGGGTCCCTACTGAGGGAGTGCTGCACTGTCAGATGGTCAGAACTGAGGGAGTGCTGCTCTGCCAGAGGTCAGTACAGAGGGACTGCTGCACTGTAAGAGGGTCAGTACTGAGGGATTGCCGCACTGTCGGACGGTCAGTACTGAGGGAGCACTGCACTGTCAGAGGGTCAGTACTGAGGGAGTGCTGCACTGTCGGAGGGTCAGTACTGAGGGAGTGCTGCACTGTCGGAGGGTCAGTCCTGAGGGATAGCTGCACTTTCGGAGGGTCAGTACTGAGGGTGTGCTGCACTTACGGAGGGTCAGTACTGAGGGAACGCTGCACTGTCAGAGGGTCAGTAATGAGGGAGTGCTGCACTGTCAGAGGGTCAGTACTGAGGGAGTGCTGCACTGTCGGAGGGTCAGTACTGAGGGAGCGCGGCACTTTCGGAGGGTCAGTACTGAGGGAGTGCTGCACTGTCGGAGGGTCAGTACTGAGAGACTGCCGCACTGTCGGAGGGTCAGTACTGAGGGAGCGCTGCACTTTCGGAGGGTCAGTACTGAGGGAGCGCTGCACTGTCGGAGGGTCAGTACTGAGAGACTGCCGCACTGTCGGAGGGTCAGTACTGAGGGAGTGCTGCACTGTCAGAGGGTCCGTACTGAGGAAGTGCTGCACTGTCAGAGATTCCCTACTGAGTGAGTGCTGCACTGTCAGAGGGTCAGAACTGAGGGAGTGCTGCACTGTCAGACGGTCAGTGCAGAGGGACTGCTGCACTGTAAGAGGGTCAGTACTGAGGGATTGCCGCACAGTCGGAGGTTCAGTACTGAGGGAGCACTGCACTGTCAGACAGGGTCAGTACTGAGGGAGTGCTGCACTGTCGGAGGGTCAGTACTGAGGGAGTGCCGCACTGTCAGAGTGTAGCTACTGAGGGACTGCTGCACTGTCGGAGGGACAGTACTGAGGGAGTGCTACACAGTCGGAGGGCCAGTACTGAGGGAGTGCTGCACTGTCAGAGGGTCAGTACTGAGGGCGTGTTGCACTGTCGGAGGGTCAGTACTGAGGGAGTGCCGCACTGTCAGAGTGTAGCTACTGAGGGAGTGCTGCACTGTCGGAGGGACAGTACTGAGGGAGTGCTACACAGTCGGAGGGCCAGTACTGAGGGAGTGCTGCACTGTCAGAGGATCAGTACTGAGGGAGTGTTGCAATTTCGGAGGGTCAGTACTGAGGGAGGGCTGCACTGTCAGAGGTTCAGTACTGAGGGAGTGCTGCACTTTCGGAGGGTCAGTACTGACGGAACGCTGCACTGTTAGAGGGTCAGTACTGAGGGAGTGCTGCAATTTCGGAGGGTCCCTACTGAGGGAGTGCTGCACTGTCAGAGGGTCGGTACTGAGGGAGTGCTGCACTGTCAGAGGGTCAGTACTGAGGGAGTGCTGCACTGTCAGAGGGAAGTACTCAGGGACTGCTGCACTGTAAGAGGGTCAGTACTGAGGGAGTGCCGCACTGTCGGAGTGTCAGTACTGAGGGAGTGCTGCACTGTCGGAGGGTCAGTACTGAGGGAGTGCCGCAGTGTCAGAGGGTCAGTACTGAGGGAGTGCTACACAGTCGGAGCGCCAGTACTGAGGGAGTGCTGCACTGTCAGAGGGTCAGTACTGAGGCAGTGTTGCAATTTCGGAGGGTCAGTACTGAGGGAGTGCTGCACTGTCAGAGGGTCAGTACTGAGGGAGTGCTGCACTTTCGGAGGGTCAGTACTGACGGAACGCTGCACTGTCAGAGGGTCAGTACTGAGGGAGTGCTGCAATTTCGGAGGGTCCCTACTGAGGGAGCGCTGCACTGTCAGAGGGTCGGTACTGAGGGAGAGCTGCACTGTCAGAGGGTCAGTACTGAGGGAGTACTGCACTGTCAGAGGGAAGTACTCAGGGACTGCTGCACTGTAAGTGGGTTAGTACTGAGGGAGTGCCGCACTGTCGGAGTGTCAGTACTGAGGGAGTGCTGCACTGTCGGAGGGTCAGTACTGAGGGAGTGCTGCACTGTCGGAGGGTCAGTACTGAGGGAGTGCTGCACTGTGGAGGGTCAGTGCTGAGGGAGTGCTGCACTGTCGGAGGGTCAGTACTGAGGCAGTGCTGCACTGTCGGAGGGTCAGTACTGAGGGAGCGCTGCACCTTCGGCGGGTCAGTACTGAGGGAGCGCTGCACTGTCGGAGGGTCAGTACTGAGAGACTGCCGCACTGTCGGAGGGTCAGTACTGAGGGAGTGTTGCAATGTCAGAGGGTCCGTACTGAGGGAGTGCTGCACTGTCGGAGGGTCCCTACTGAGGGAGTGCTGCACTGTCAGAGGGTCAGAGCTGAGGGAGTGCTGCACTGCCAGATTTTCAGTACAGAGGGACTGCTGCACTGTAAGAGGGTCAGTACTGAGGGATTGCCGCACTGTCGGAGGGCCAGCACTGAAAGAGCACTGCACTGTCAGAGGGTCAGTACTGAGGGAGTGCTGCACTGTCGGAGGGTCAGTACTGAGGGAGTGCTGCACTGTCGGAGGGTCAGTCCTGAGGGAGAGCTGCACTTTCGGAGGGTCAGTACTGAGGGAGTGCTGCACTTTCGGAGGGTCAGTACTGAGGGAACGCTGCACTGTCAGAGGGTCAGTAATGAGGGAATGCTGCACTGTCAGAGGGTCAGTACTGAGGGAGTGCTGCACTGTCGGAGGGTCAGTACTGAGGGAGCGCGGCACCTTCGGAGGGTCAGTACTGAGGGAGTGCTGCACTGTCGGAGGGTCAGTACTGAGAGACTGCCGCACTGTCGGAGGGTCAGTACTGAGGGAGTGCTGCACTGTCAGAGGGTCCGTACTGAGGGAGTGCTGCACTGTCAGAGGGTCAGAACTGAGGGAGTGCTGCACTGTCAGAGGGTCAGTACAGAGGGACTGCTGCACTGTAAGAGGGTCAGTACTGAGGGATTGCCGCACAGTCGGAGGGTCAGCACTGAGGGAGCACTGCACTGTCAGAGAGGTTCAGTACTGAGGGAGTGCTGCACTGTCGGAGGGACAGTACTGAGGGAGTGCTACACAGTCGGAGGGCCAGTACTGAGGGAGTGCTGCACTGTCGGAGGGTCAGTACTGAGAGACTGCCGCACTGTCGGAGGGTCAGTACTGAGGGAGTGTTGCACTGTCAGAGGGTCCGTACTGAGGGAGTGATGCACTGTCGGAGGGTCCCTACTGAGGGAGTGCTGCACTGTCAGAGGGTCAGTACTGAGGGAGTGCTGCACTGTCGGAGGGTCAGTACTGAGGGAGTGCCGCACTGTCAGAGTGTAGCTACTGAGGGAGTGCTGCACTGTCGGAAGGACAGTACTGAGGGAGTGCTACACAGTCGGAGGGCCAGTACTGAGGGAGTGTTGCACTGTCAGAGGGTCCGTACTGAGGGAGTGCTGCACTGTCGTTGTGTCCCTACTGAGGGAGTGCTGCACTGTCGAGAGGGTCAGTAATGTGGGAACGCTGCACCGTCAGGGTCATTAAGGAGGGAACGCTGCACTGTCAGAGGGTCAGTACTGAGGGAGTGCTGCACTGTCGGAGGGTCAGTACTGAGGGAACGCTGCACTGTCAGGGTCAGTACTGAGGGAACGCTGCACTGTCAGAGGGTCAGTACTGAGGGAGTGCTGCACTGTCGGAGGGTCAGTACTGAGGGAGCGCTGCATTGTCGGAGGGTCATTACTGAGGGAGTGCTGCACTGTCGGAGGGTCAGCACTGAGGGAACACTGCACTGTCAGGGTCAGTACTGCGGGAACGCTGCACTGTCAGGGTCAGTACTGAGGGAGTGCTGCACTTTCGGAGGGTCAGTACTGAGGGAGCACGACATTGTCGGAGGGTCAGTACTGAGGGAGTGCTGCACTGTCAGGGTCAGTACTAAGGGAGTGCTGCACTGTCAGGGTCAGTACTGAGGGAACGCTGCACTGTTAGAGGGTCAGTACTGAGGGAGTGCTGCACTGTCAGGGTCAGTACTGAGGGAACGCTGCACTGTCAGAGTGTGAGTACTGAGGGAGTGCTGCACTTTCGGAGGGTCAGAACTGAGGGAGCGCGGCATTGTCGGAGGGACAGTACTGAGGGAGTGCTGCACTTTCGGAGGGTCAGTACTGAGGGAGCGCGGCATTGTCGGAGGGTCAGTACTGAGGGAACGCTGCACTGTCAGAGGGTCAGTACTGAGGGAACGCTGCACTGTCAGAGGGTCAGTACTGAGGGAGTGCTGCACTTTCAGAGGATCAGTACTGAGGGAGCGCTGCACTGTCGGAGGGTCAGTACTGTGGGAGTGCTGCACTGTCGGAGGGTCAGTCCTGAGGGAGAGCTGCAGTTTCGGAGGGTCAGTACTGAGGGAGTGCTGCACTTTCGGAGGGTCAGTACTGAGGGAACGCTGCACTGTCAGAGGGTCAGTAATGAGGGAGTGCTGCACTGTCAGAGGGTCAGTACTGAGGGAGTGCTGCACTGTCGGAGGGTCAGTACTGAGGCAGTGCTGCACTGTCGGAGGGTCAGTACTGAGGGAGCGCTGCACTTTCGGAGGGTCAGTACTGAGGGAGCGCTGCACTGTCGGAGGGTCAGTACTGAGAGACTGCCGCACTGTCGGAGGGTCAGTACTGAGGGTGTGTTGCACTGTCAGAGGGTCCGTACTGAGGGAGTGCTGCACTGTCGGAGGGTCCCTACTGAGGGAGTGCTGCACTGTCAGAGGGTCAGAACTGAGGGAGTGCTGCTCTGCCAGAGGTCAGTACAGAGGGACTGCTGCACTGTAAGAGGGTCAGTACTGAGGGATTGCCGCACTGTCGGACGGTCAGTACTGAGGGAGCACTGCACTGTCAGAGGGTCAGTACTGAGGGAGTGCTGCACTGTCGGAGGGTCAGTACTGAGGGAGTGCTGCACTGTCGGAGGGTCAGTCCTGAGGGATAGCTGCACTTTCGGAGGGTCAGTACTGAGGGTGTGCTGCACTTACGGAGGGTCAGTACTGAGGGAACGCTGCACTGTCAGAGGGTCAGTACTGAGGGAGTGCTGCACTGTCGGAGGGTCAGTACTGAGAGACTGCCGCACTGTCGGAGGGTCAGTACTGAGGGAGCGCTGCACTTTCGGAGGGTCAGTACTGAGGGAGCGCTGCACTGTCGGAGGGTCAGTACTGAGAGACTGCCGCACTGTCGGAGGGTCAGTACTGAGCGAGTGCTGCACTGTCAGAGGGTCCGTACTGAGGGAGTGCTGCACTGTCAGAGAGTCCCTACTGAGTGAGTGCTGCACTGTCAGAGGGTCAGAACTGAGGGAGTGCTGCACTGTCAGACGGTCAGTGGAGAGGGACTTCTGCACTGTAAGAGGGTCAGTACTGAGGGATTGCCGCACAGTCGGAGGTTCAGTACTGAGGGAGCACTGCACTGTCAGACAGGGTCAGTACTGAGGGAGTGCTGCACTGTCGGAGGGTCAGTACTGAGGGAGTGCCGCACTGTCAGAGTGTAGCTACTGAGGGACTGCTGCACTGTCGGAGGGACAGTACTGAGGGAGTGCTACACAGTCGGAGGGCCAGTACTGAGGGAGTGCTGCACTGTCAGAGGGTCAGTACTGAGGGCGTGTTGCACTGTCGGAGGGTCAGTACTGAGGGAGTGCCGCACTGTCAGAGTGTAGCTACTGAGGGAGTGCTGCACTGTCGGAGGGACAGTACTGAGGGAGTGCTACACAGTCGGAGGGCCAGTACTGAGGGAGTGCTGCACTGTCAGAGGGTCAGTACTGAGGGAGTGTTGCAATTTCGGAGGGTCAGTACTGAGGGAGGGCTGCACTGTCAGAGGATCAGTACTGAGGGAGTGCTGCACTTTCGGAGGGTCAGTACTGACGGAACGCTGCACTGTTAGAGGGTCAGTACTGAGGGAGTGCTGCAATTTCGGAGGGTCCCTACTGAGGGAGTGCTGCACTGTCAGAGGGTCGGTACTGAGGGAGTGCTGCACTGTCAGAGGGTCAGTACTGAGGGAGTGCTGCACTGTCAGAGGGAAGTACTCAGGGACTGCTGCACTGGAAGAGGGTCAGTACTGAGGGAGTGCCGCACTGTCGGAGTGTCAGTACTGAGGGAGTGCTGCACTGTCGGAGGGTCAGTACTGAGGGAGTGCCGCACTGTCAGAGGGTCAGTACTGAGGGAGTGCTACACAGTCGGAGGGCCAGTACTGAGGGAGTGCTGCACTGTCAGAGGGTCAGTACTGAGGGAGTGTTGCAATTTCGGAGGGTCAGTACTGAGGGAGTGCTGCACTGTCAGAGGGTCAGTACTGAGGGAGTGCTGCACTTTCGGAGGGTCAGTACTGACGGAACGCTGCACTGTCAGAGGGTCAGTACTGAGGGAGTGCTGCAATTTCGGAGGGTCCCTACTGAGGGAGCGCTGCACTGTCAGAGGGTCGGTACTGAGGGAGAGCTGCACTGTCAGAGGGTCAGTACTGAGGGAGTACTGCACTGTCAGAGGGAAGTACTCAGGGACTGCTGCACTGTAAGTGGGTCAGTACTGAGGGAGTGCCGCACTGTCGGAGTGTCAGTACTGAGGGAGTGCTGCACTGTCGGAGGGTCAGTACTGAGGGAGTGCTGCACTGTCGGAGGGTCAGTACTGAGGGAGTGCTGCACTGTGGAGGGTCAGTGCTGAGGGAGTGCTGCACTGTCGGAGGGTCAGTACTGAGGCAGTGCTGCACTGTCGGAGGGTCAGTACTGAGGGAGCGCTGCACCTTCGGAGGGTCAGTACTGAGGGAGCGCTGCACTGTCGGAGGGTCAGTACTGAGAGACTGCCGCACTGTCGGAGGGTCAGTACTGAGGGAGTGTTGCAATGTCAGAGGGTCCGTACTGAGGGAGTGCTGCACTGTCGGAGGGTCCCTACTGAGGGAGTGCTGCGCTGTCAGAGGGTCAGAACTGAGGGAGTGCTGCACTGCCAGATTTTCAGTACAGAGGGACTGCTGCACTGTAAGAGGGTCAGTACTGAGGGATTGCCGCACTGTCGGAGGGTCAGCACTGAAAGAGCACTGCACTGTCAGATGGTCAGTACTGAGGGAGTGCTGCACTGTCGGAGGGTCAGTACTGAGGGAGTGCTGCACTGTCGGAGGGTCAGTCCTGAGGGAGAGCTGCACTTTCGGAGGGTCAGTACTGAGGGAGTGCTGCAATTTCGGAGGGTCAGTACTGAGGGAACGCTGCACTGTCAGAGGGTCAGTAATGAGGGAATGCTGCACTGTCAGAGGGTCAGTACTGAGGGAGTGCTGCACTGTCGGAGGGTCAGTACTGAGGGAGCGCGGCACTTTCGGAGGGTCAGTACTGAAGGAGTGCTGCACTGTCGGAGGGTCAGTACTGAGAGACTGCCGCACTGTCGGAGGGTCAGTACTGAGGGAGTGCTGCACTGTCAGAGGGTCCGTACTGAGGGAGTGCTGCACTGTCAGAGGGTCAGAACTGAGGGAGTGCTGCACTGTCAGAGGGTCAGTACAGAGGGACTGCTGCACTGTAAGAGGGTCAGTACTGAGGGATTGCCGCACAGTCGGAGGGTCAGCACTGAGGGAGAACTGCACTGTCAGAGAGGTTCAGTACTGAGGGAGTGCTGCACTGTCGGAGGGACAGTACTGAGGGAGTGCTACACAGTCGGAGGGCCAGTACTGAGGGAGTGCTGCACTGTCGGAGGGTCAGTACTGAGAGACTGCCGCACTGTCGGAGGGTCAGTACTGAGGGAGTGTTGCACTGTCAGAGGGTCCGTACTGAGGGAGTGCTGCACTGTCGGAGGGTCCCTACTGAGGGAGTGCTGCACTGTCAGAGGGTCAGAACTGAGGGAGTGCTGCAGTGCCATAGGTTCAGTACAGAGGGACTGCTGCACTGTAAGAGGGTCAGTACTGAGGGATTGCCGCACAGTCGGAGGGTCAGTACTGAGGGAGCAATGCACTGTCAGAGAGGGTCAGTACTGAGGGAGTGCTGCACTGTCGGAGGGTCAGTACTGAGGGAGTGCCGCACTGTCAGAGTGTAGCTACTGAGGGAGTGCTGCACTGTCGGAGGGACAGTACTGAGGGAGTGCTACACAGTCGGAGGGCCAGTACTGAGGGAGTGTTGCACTGTCAGAGGGTCCGTACTGAGGGAGTGCTGCACTGTCGTTGTGTCCCTACTGAGGGAGTGCTGCACTGTCAGAGGGTCAGAACTGAGGGAGTGCTGCACTGCCAGAGGTTCAGTACAGAGGGACTGCTGCACTGTAAGAGGGTCAGTACTGAGGGATTGCCGCACTGTCGGAGGGTCAGTACTGAGGGAGCACTGCACTGTCAGAGGGTCAGTACTGAGGGAGTGCTGCACTGTCGGAGGGTCAGTACTGAGGGAGTGCTGCACTGTTGGAGGGTCTGTCCTGAGGGAGAGCTGCACTTTCGGAGGGTCAGTACTGAGGGAGTGCTGCACTTTCGGAGGGTCAGTACTGAGGGAACGCTGCACTGTCAGATGGTCAGTAATGAGGGAGTGCTGCACTGTCAGAGGGTCAGTACTGAGGGAGTGCTGCACTGTCGGAGGGTCAGTACTGAGGGAGCGCGGCACTTTCGGAGGGTCAGTACTGAGGGAGTGCTGCACTGTCGGAGGGTCAGTACTGAGAGACTGCCGCACTGTCGGAGGGTCAGTACTGAGGGAGTGCTGCACTGTCAGATGGTCCGTACTGAGGGAGTGCTGCACTGTCAGAGAGTCCCTACTGAGGGAGTGCTGCACTGTCAGAGGGTCAGAACTGAGGGAGTGCTGCACTGTCAGAGGGTCAGTACAGAGGGACTGCTGCACTGTAAGAGGGTGAGTACTGAGGGATTGCCGCACAGTCGGAGGGTCAGTACTGAGGGAGCACTGCACTGTCAGAGAGGGTCAGTACTGAGGGAGTGCTGCACTGTCGGAGGGTCAGTACTGAGGGAGTGCCGCACTGTCAGAGTGTAGCTACTGAGGGAGTGCTGCACTGTCGGAGGGACAGTACTGAGGGAGTGCTACACAGTCGGAGGGCCAGTACTGAGGGAGTGCTGCACTGTCAGAGGGTCAGTACTGAGGGAGTGTTGCAATTTCGGAGGATCAGTACTGAGGGAGTGCTGCACTGTCAGAGGGTCAGTACTGAGGGAGTGCTGCACTTTCGGAGGGTCTGTACTCAGGGAACGCTGCACTGTCAGAGGGTCAGTACTGAGGGAGTGCTGCAATTTCGGAGGGACCCTACTGAGGGAGCGCTGCACTGTCAGAGGGTCGGTACTGAGGGAGTGCTGCACTGTCAGAGGGTCAGTACAGAGGGACTGCTGCACTGTAAGAGGGTGAGTACTGAGGGATTGCCGCACAGTCGGAGGGTCAGTACTGAGGGAGCACTGCACTGTCAGAGAGGGTCAGTACTGAGGGAGTGCTGCACTGTTGGAGGGTCAGTACTGAGGGAGTGCCGCACTGTCAGAGTGTAGCTACTGAGGGAGTGCTGCACTGTCGGAGGGACAGTACTGAGGGAGTGCTACACAGTCGGAGGGCCAGTACTGAGGGAGTGCTGCACTGTCAGAGGGTCAGTACTGAGGGAGTGTTGCAATTTCGGAGGATCAGTACTGAGGGAGTGCTGCACTGTCAGAGGGTCAGTACTGAGGGAGTGCTGCACTTTCGGAGGGTCAGTACTCAGGGAACGCTGCACTGTCAGAGGGTCAGTACTGAGGGAGTGCTGCAATTTCGGAGGGACCCTACTGAGGGAGCGCTGCACTGTCAGAGGGTCGGTACTGAGGGAGTGCTGCACTGTCAGAGGGTCAGTAATGAGGGAGTGCCGCACTGTCGGAGTGTCAGTACTGAGGGAGTGCTGAACTGTCAGAGGGTCAGTACTGAGGGAGTGCCGCACTGTCAGAGGGCCTGTACTGAGGGAGTGCTGCACAGTCGGAGGGCCAGTACTGAGGGAGCGCTGCACAATCAGAGGGTCAGTACTGAGGGAGTGCTGCTTTTTCGGAGGATCAGTACTGAGGGAGTGCTGCACTGTCAGAGGGTCAGTGCTGAGGGAGTGCTGCACTTTCGGAGGGTCAGTACTGAGGGAACGCTGCACTGTCAGAGGGTCAGTACTGAGGGAGTGCTGCACTGTGGAGGGTCAGTGCTGAGGGAGTGCTGCACAGTCGGAGGGTCAGTACTGAGGCAGTGCTGCACGGTCGGAGGGTCAGTACTGAGGGAGCGCTGCACTTTCGGAGGGTCAGTACTGAGGGAGCGCTGCACTGTCGGAGGGTCAGTACTGAGAGACTGCCGCACTGTCGGAGGGTCAGTACTGAGGGAGTGCTGCACTGTCAGAGGGTCAGAACTGAGGGAGTGCTGCACTGTCAGAGAGTCCCTACTGAGGGAGTGCTGCACTGTCAGAGGGTCAGAACTGAGGGAGTGCTGCACTGTCAGAGGGTCAGTACAGAGGGACTGCTGCACTGTAAGAGGGTCAGTACTGAGGGATTGCCGCACAGTCGGAGGGTCAGTACTGA
Source organism: Heterodontus francisci (assembly GCF_036365525.1). NCBI lineage: Eukaryota > Metazoa > Chordata > Chondrichthyes > Heterodontiformes > Heterodontidae > Heterodontus > Heterodontus francisci. Next base: position 235,265,980 of record NC_090371.1, read on the forward strand.
GGGAGCACTGCACTGTCAGAGAGGGTCAGTACTGAGGGAGTGCTGCACTGTCGGAGGGTCAGTCCTGAGGGAGTGCCGCACTGTCAGAGTGTAGCTACTGAGGGAGTGCTGCACTGTCGGAGGGACAGTACTGAGGGAGTGCTGCACAGTCGGAGGGCCAGTACTGAGGGAGTGCTGCACTGTCAGAGGGTCAGTACTGAGGGAGTGTTGCAATTTCGGAGGGGCAGTACTGAGGGAGTGCTGCACTTTCGGAGGGTCAGTACTGAGGGAGCGCTGCACTGTCGGAGGGTCAGTACTGAGGGAACGCTGCACTGTCAGAGGGTCAGTACTGAGGGAGTGCTGCAATTTCGGAGGGTCCCTACTGAGGCAGTGCTGCACTGTCGGAGGGTCAGTACTGAGGGAGCGCTGCACTTTCGGAGGGTCAGTACTGAGGGAGCGCTGCACTGTCGGAGGGTCAGTACTGAGAGATTGCCGCACTGTCGGAGGGTCAGTACTGAGGGAGTGTTGCACTGTCAGAGGGTCCGTACTGAGGGAGTGCTGCGCTGTCGGAGGGTCCCTACTGAGGGAGTGCTGCACTGTCAGAGGGTCAGAACTGAGGGAGTGCTGCACTGCCAGAGGTTCAGTACAGAGGGACTGCTGCACTGTAAGAGGGTCAGTATTGAGGCATTGCCGCACTGTCGGGGGGTCAGTACTGAGGGAGCACTGCACTGTCAGAGGGTCAGTACTGAGGGAGTGCTGCACTGTCGGAGGGTCAGTACTGAGGGAGTGCTGCACTGCCAGAGGTTCAGTACAGAGGGACTGCTGCACTGTAAGAGGGTCAGTACTGAGGGATTGCCGCACTGTCGGATGGTCGGTACTGAGGGAGCACTGCACTGTCAGAGGGTCAGTACTGAGGGAGTGCTGCACTGTCGGAGGGTCAGTACTGAGGGAGTGCTGCACTGTCGGAGGGTCAGTCCTGAGGGAGAGCTGCACTTTCGGAGGGTCAGTACTGAGGGAGTGCTGCACTTTTGGAGGGTCAGTACTGAGGGAACGCTGAACTGTCAGAGGGTCAGTAATGAGGGAGTGCTGCACTGTCAGAGGGTCAGTACTGAGGGAGTGCTGCACTGTCGGAGGGTCAGTACTGAGGGAGCGCGGCACTTTCGGAGGCTCTGTACTGCGGGAGTGCTGCACTGTCGGAGTGTCAGTACTGAGAGACTGCCGCACTGTCGGAGGGTCAGTACTGAGGGAGCGCTGCACTTTCGGAGGGTCAGTACTGAGGGAGCGCTGCACTGTCGGAGGGTCAGTACTGAGAGACTGCCGCACTGTCGGAGGGTCAGTACTGAGGGAGTGCTGCACTGTCAGAGGGTCCGTACTGAGCGAGTGCTGCACTGTAAGAGAGTCCCTAATGAGGGAGTGCTGCACTGTCAGAGGGTCAGAACTGAGGGAGTGCTGCACTGTCAGAGGGTCAGTGCAGAGGGACTGTTGCACTGTAAGAGGGTCAGTACTGAGGGATTGCCGCACAGTCGGAGGGTCAGTTCTGAGGGAGCACTGCACTGTCAGAGAGGGTCAGTACTGAGGGAGTGCTGCACTGTCGGAGGGTCAGTACTGAGGGAGTGCCGCACTGTCAGAGTGTAGCTACTGAGGGAGTGCTGCACTGTCGGAGGGACAGTACTGAGGGAGTGCTACACAGTCGGAGGGCCAGTACTGAGGGAGTGCTGCACTGTCAGAGGGTCAGTACTGAGGGAGTGCTGCAATTTCGGAGGGTCAGTACTGAGGGAGTGCTGCACTGTCAGAGGGTCAGTACTGAGGGAGTGCTGCACTTTCGGAGGGTCAGTACTGAGGGAACGCTGCACTGTCAGAGGGTCAGTGCTGAGGGAGTGCTGCAATTTCGGAGGGTCCCTACTGAGGGAGTGCTGCACTGTCAGAGGGTCGGTACTGAGGGAGTGCTGCACTGTCAGAGGGTCAGTACTGAGGGAGTGCTGCACTGTCAGAGGAAAGTACTCATGGACTGCTGCACTGTAAGAGGGTCAGTACTGAGGGAGTGCCGCACTGTCGGAGTGTCAGTACTGAGGGAGTGCTGCACTGTCGGAGGGTCAGTACTGAGGGAGTGCCGCACTGTCAGAGGGCCAGTACTGAGGGAGTGCTGCACAGTCGGAGGGCCAGTACTGAGGGAGCGCTGCACTGTCAGAGGGTCAGTACTGAGTGAGTGCTGCTTTTTCGGAGGGTCAGTACTGAGGGAGTGCTGCACTGTCAGAGGGTCAGTGCTGAGGGAACGCTGCACTGTCAGACGGTCAGTACTGAGGGAGTGCTGCACTGTGGAGGGTCAGTGCTGAGGGAGTGCTGCACTGTCGGAGGGTCAGTACTCAGGGACTGCTGCACTGGAAGGGGGTCAGTACTGAGGGAGTGCTGCACTGTCGGAGGGTCAGTACTGCGGGAACGCTGCACTGTCCGAGGGTCAGTACTGAGGGAGTGCTGCACTGTCGGAGGGTCAGTACTGAGGGAGCGCTGTATTGTTGGAGGGTCAGTACTGAGGGAGTGCTGCACTGTCGGAGAGTCAGTACTGAGGGAACGCTGCACTGTCAGAATCAGTACTGAGGGAACGCTGCACTGTCAGGGTGAGTACTGAGGGAGTGCTGCACTTTCGGAGGGTCAGTACTGAGGGAGCGCGGCATTGTCGGAGGGTCAGTACTGAGGGAGTGCTGCACTGTCAGGGTCAGTACGAAGGGAGTGCTGCACTGTCGGAGGGTCAGTACTGAGGGAACGCTGCAATGTCAGAGGGTCAGTACTGAGGGAGTGCTGCACTGACAGGGTCAGTACTGAAAGAACGCTGCACTGTCAGAGGGTCAGTACTGAGGGAGTGCTGCACTTTCGGAGGGTCAGTACTGAGGGAGCGCTGCACTGTCGGAGGGTCAGTACTGAGGGAGTGCTGCACTGTCGGAGGGTCAGTCCTGAGGGAGTGCTGCACTCTGGAGGGTCAGTACTGAGGGACTGCTGCACTGACAGGGTCAGTACTGAAAGAACGCTGCACTGTCAGAGGGTCAGTACTGAGAGAGTGCTGCACTTTCGGAGTGTCAGTACTGAGGGAGCGCTGCACTTTCGGAGGGTCAGTACTGCAGGAGTGATGCACTGTCGGAGTGTCAGTACTGAGAGACTGCCGCACTGTCGGAGGGTCAGTACTGAGGGAGCGCTGCACTTTCGGAGGGTCAGTACTGAGGGAGCGCTGCACTGTCGGAGGGTCAGTACTGAGAGACTGCCGCACTGTCGGAGGGTCAGTACTGAGGGAGTGCTGCACTGTCAGAGGGTCCGTACTGAGCGAGTGCTGCACTGTAAGAGAGTCCCTAATGAGGGAGTGCTGCACTGTCAGAGGGTCAGAACTGAGGGAGTGCTGCACTGTAAGAGGGTCAGTGCAGAGGGACTGTTGCACTGTCAGAGGGTCAGTACTGAGGGATTGCCGCACAGTCGGAGGGTCAGTTCTGAGGGAGCACTGCACTGTCAGAGAGGGTCAGTACTGAGGGAGTGCTGCACTGTCGGAGGGTCAGTACTGAGGGAGTGCCGCACTGTCAGAATGTAGCTACTGAGGGAGTGCTGCACTGTCGGAGGGACAGTACTGAGGGAGTGCTACACAGTCGGAGGGCCAGTACTGAGGGAGTGCTGCACTGTCAGAGGGTCAGTACTGAGGGAGTGCTGCAATTTCGGAGGGTCAGTACTGAGGGAGTGCTGCACTGTCAGAGGGTCAGTACTGAGGGAGTGCTGCACTTTCGGAGGGTCAGTACTGAGGGAACGCTGCACTGTCAGAGGGTCAGTACTGAGGGAGTGCTGCAATTTCGGAGGGTCCCTACTGAGGGAGTGCTGCACTGTCAGAGGGTCGGTACTGAGGGAGTGCTGCACTGTCAGAGGGTCAGTACTGAGGGAGTGCTGCACTGTCAGAGGGAAGTACTCATGGACTGCTGCACTGTAAGAGGGTCAGTACTGAGGGAGTGCCGCACTGTCGGAGTGTCAGTACTGAGGGAGTGCTGCACTGTCGGAGGGTCAGTACTGAGGGAGTGCCGCACTGTCAGAGGGCCAGTACTGAGGGAGTGCTGCACAGTCGGAGGGCCAGTACTGAGGGAGCGCTGCACTGTCAGAGGGTCAGTACTGAGTGAGTGCTGCTTTTTCGGAGGGTCAGTACTGAGGGAGTGCTGCACTGTCAGAGGGTCAGTGCTGAGGGAACGCTGCACTGTCAAAGGGTCAGTACTGAGGGAGTGCTGCACTGTGGAGGGTCAGTGCTGAGGGAGTGCTGCACTGTCGGAGGGTCAGTACTCAGGGACTGCTGCACTGGAAGGGGGTCAGTACTGAGGGAGTGCTGCACTGTCGGAGGGTCAGTACTGAGGGAACGCTGCACTGTCCGAGGGTCAGTACTGAGGGAGTGCTGCACTGTCGGAGGGTCAGTACTGAGGGAGCGCTGTATTGTCGGAGGGTCAGTACTGAGGGAGTGCTGCACTGTCGGAGGGTCAGTACTGAGGGAACGCTGCACTGTCAGAGTCAGTACTGAGGGAACGCTGCACTGTCAGGGTCAGTACTGAGGGAGTGCTGCACTTTCGGAGGGTCAGTACTGAGGGAGCGCGGCATTGTCGGAGGGTCAGTACTGAGGGAGTGCTGCACTGTCAGGGTCAGTACGAAGGGAGTGCTGCACTGTGGGAGGGTCAGTACTGAGGGAACCCTGCAATGTCAGAGGGTCAGTACTGAGGGAGTGCTGCACTGACAGGGTCAGTACTGAAAGAACGCTGCACTGTCAGAGGGTCAGTACTGAGGGAGTGCTGCACTTTCGGAGGGTCAGTACTGAGGGAGCGCTGCACTGTCGGAGGGTCAGTACTGAGGGAGTGCTGCACTGTCGGAGGGTCAGTCCTGAGGGAGTGCTGCACTCTGGAGGGTCAGTACTGAGGGACTGCTGCACTGACAGGGTCAGTACTGAAAGAACGCTGCACTGTCAGAGGGTCAGTACTGAGGGAGTGCTACACTTTCGGAGGGTCAGTACTGAGGGAGCGCTGCACTTTCGGAGGGTCAGTACTGAGGGAGTGCTGCACTGTCGGAGGGTCAGTCCTGAGGGAGTGCTGCACTCTGGAGGGTCAGTACTGAGGGACTGCTGCACTGTCAGAGAGAAGAACTCAGGGACTGCTGCACTGGAAGGGGGTCAGTACTGAGGGAGTGCTGCACTGTCGGCGGGTCAGTACAAAGGGAGTGCTGCACTGTCCGAGGGACAGTAATGAGGGAGTGCTGCACTGTCGGAGGGTCAGTAATGAGGGAACGCTGCACTGTCAGGGTTAGTACTGAGGGAACGCTGCACTGTCAGAGGGTCAGTACTGAGGGAGTGCTGCACTGTCGGAGGGTCAGTACTGAGGGAACGCTGCACTGTCAGAGGGTCAGTACTGAGGGAGTGCTGCACTGTCGGAGGGTCAGTACTGAGGGAGCGCTGCATTGTCGGAGGGTCAGTACAGAGGGAGTGCTGCACTGTCGGAGGGTCAGTACTGAGGGAACGCTGCACTGTCAGGGTCAGTACTGAGGGACTGCTGCACTGTCAGGGTCAGTACTGAGGGAGTGCTGCACTTTCGGAGGGTCAGTACTGTGGGAGCACGACATTGTCGGAGGGTCAGTACTGAGGGAGTGCTGCACTGTCAGGGTCAGTACTAAGGGAGTGCTGCACTGTCAGGGTCAGTACTGAGGGAACGCTGCACTGTCAGAGGGTCTGTACTGAGGGAGTGCTGCACTGTCAGGGTCAGTACTGAGGGAACGCAGCACTGTCAGAGGGTCAGTACTGAGGGAGTACTGCACTTTCGGAGGGTCAGAACTGAGGGAGCGCGGCATTGTCGGAGGGTCAGTACTGAGGGAGTGCAGCACTTTCTGAGGGTCAGTACTGAGGGAGCGCGGCATTGTCGGAGGGTCAGTACTGAGGGAACGCTGCACTGTCAGAGGGTCAGTAATGAGGGAACGCTGCACTGTCAGAGGGTCAATACTGAGGGAACGCTGTACTGTCAGAGGGTCAGTACTGAGGGAGTGCTGCACTTTCAGAGGGTCAGTACTGTGGGAGCGCTGCACTGTCGGAGGGTCAGTACTGAGGGAGTGCTGCACTGTCGGAGGGTCAGTCCTGAGGGAGAGCTGCACTTTCGGAGGGTCAGTACTGAGGGAGTGCTGCACTTTCGGAGGGTCAGTACTGAGGGAACGCTGCACTGTCAGAGGTTCAGTAATGAGGGAGTGCTGCACTGTCAGAGGGTCAGTACTGAGGGAGTGCTGCACTGTCGGAGGGTCAGTACTGTGGGAGCGCGGCACTTTCGGAGGGTCAGTACTGAGGGAGTGCTGCACTGTCGGAGGGTCAGTACTGAGAGACTGCCGCATTGTCGGAGGGTCAGTACTGAGGGACCGCTGCACTTTCGGAGGGTCAGTACTGAGGGAGCGCTGCACTGTCGGAGGGTCAGTACTGAGAGACTGCCGCACTGTCGGAGGGTCAGTACTGAGGGAGTGCTGCACTGTCAGAGGCTCAGAACTGAGGGAGTGCTGCACTGTCGGAGGGTCAGTCCTGAGGGAGAGCTGCACTTTCGGAGGGTCAGTACTGAGGGAGTGCTGCACTTTCGGATGGTCAGTACTGAGGGAACGCTGCACTGTCAGAGGGTCAGTAATGAGGGAGTGCTGCACTGTCGGAGGGTCAGTACTGAGGGAGCGCGGCACTTTTGGAGGGTCAGTACTGAGGGAGTGCTGCACTGTCGGAGGGTCAGTACTGAGAGACTGCCGCACTGTCGGAGGGTCAGTACTGAGAGAGCGCTGCACTTTCGGAGGGTCAGTACTGAGGGAGCGCTGCACTGTCGGAGGGTCAGTACTGAGAGACTGCCGCAATGTCAGAGGGTCAGTACTGAGGGAGTGCTGCACTGTCAGAGGGTCCGTACTGAGGGAGTGCTGCACTGTCGGAGGGTCCCTACTGAGGGAGTGCTGCACTGGCAGAGGGTCAGAACTGAGGGAGTGCTGCACTGTCAGAGGGTCAGTACAGAGGGACTGCTGCACTGTAAGAGGGTCAGTACTGAGGGATTGCCGCACTGTCGGAGGGTCAGTACTGAGGGAGCACTGCACTGTCAGAGGGTCAGTACTGAGGGAGTGCTGCACTGTCGGAGGGTCAGTACTGAGGGAGTGCCGCACTGTCAGAGGGTAGCTACTGATGGAGTGTTGCACTGTCGGAGGGACAGTACTGAGGGAGTGCTACACAGTCGGAGGGCCAGTACTGAGGGAGTGCTGCACTGTCAGAGGGTCAGTACTGAGGGAGTGCTGCAATTTCGGAGGGTCAGTACTGAGGGAGTGCTGCACTGTCAGAGGGTCAGTACTGAGGGATTGCTGCACTTTCGGAGGGTCTCTACTGAGGGAGTGCTGCACTGTCAGAGGGTCGGTACTGAGGGAGTGCTGCACTGTCAGAGGGTCAGTACTGAGGGAGTGCTGCACTGTCAGAGGGAAGTAATCAGGGACTGCTGCACTGGAAGAGGGTCAGTACTGAGGGAGTGCCGCACTGTCGGAGTGTCAGTACTGAGGGAGTGCTGCACTGCGGGAGGGTCAGTGCTGAGGGAGTGCTGCACTGTCAGAGGGTCCGTACTGAGGGAGTGCTGCACTGTCGGAGGGTCCCTAATGAGGGAGTGCTGCACTGTCAGAGTGTCAGAACTGAGGGAGTGCTGCACTGTCAGAGGGTCAGTACAAAGGGACTGCTGCACTGTAAGAGGGTCAGTACTGAGGGATTGCCGCACTGTCGGAGGGTCAGTACTGAGGGAGCACTGCACTGTCAGAGGGTCAGTACTGAGGGAGTGCTGCACTGTCGGAGGGTCAGTACTGAGGGAGTGCCGCACTGTCAGAGGGTAGCTACTGATGGAGTGCTGCACTGTCGGAGGGACAGTACTGAGGGAGTGCTACACAGTCGGAGGGCCAGTACTGAGGGAGTGCTGCACTGTCAGAGGGTCAGTACTGAGGGAGTGCTGCAATTTCGGAGGGTCAGTACTGAGGGAGTGCTGCACTTTCGGAGGGTCAGTACTGAGGGAACGCTGCACTCTGGAGGGTCACTACTGAGGGACTGCTGCACTGTCAGAGGGAAGTACTCAGGGACTGCTGCACTGGAAGGGGGTCAGTACTGAGGGAGTGCTGCACTGTCGGTGGGTCAGTACAAAGGGAGTGCTGCACAGTCCGAGGGACAGTAATGAGGGTGTGCTGCACTGTCGGAGGGTCAGTAATGAGGGAACGCTGCACTGTCAGAGGGTCAGTACTGAGGGAGTGCTGCAATTTCGGAGGGTCAGTACTGAGGGAGTGCTGTACTGTCAGAGGGTCAGAACTGAGGGAGCGTTGCACTGTCGGAGGGTCAGTCCTGAGGGAGTGCTGCACTCTGGAGGGACAGTACTGAGGGACTGCTGCACTGTCAGAGGGAAGTACTCAGGGACTGCTGCACTGGAAGGGTGTCAGTACTGAGGGTGTGCTGCACTGTCGGCGGGTCAGTACAAAGGGAGTGCTGCACTGTCCGAGGGACAGTAATGAGGGAGTGCTGCACTGTCGGAGGGTCAGTAATGAGGGAATGCTGCACTATCAGGGTCAGTACTGAGGGAACGCTGCACTGTCAGAGGGTCAGTACTGAGGGAGTGCTGCACTGTCGGAGGGTCAGTACTGAGGGAACGCTGCACTGTCAGAGGGTCAGCACTGAGGGAGTGCTGCACTGTCGGAGGATCAGTACTGAGGGAGCGCTGCATTGTCGGAGGGTCAGTACAGATGGAGTGCTGCACTGTCGGAGGGTCAGTACTGAGGGAACGCTGCACTGTCAGGGTCAGTACTGAGGGAACGCTGCACTGTCAGGGTCAGTACTGAATGAGTGCTGCACTTTCGGAGGGTCAGTACTGAGGGAGCACGACATTGTCGGAGGGTCAGTACTGAGGGAGTGCTGCACTGTCAGGGTCAGTGCTAAGGGAGTGCTGCACTGTCAGGGTCAGTACTGTGGGAACGCTGCACTGTCAGAGGGTCAGTACTGAGGGAGTGCTGCACTGTCAGGGTCAGTACTGAGGGAACGCTGCACTGTCAGAGGGTGAGTTCTGAGGGAGTGCTGCACTTTCGGAGGGTCAGAACTGAGGGAGCGCGGCATTGTCGGAGGGTCAGTACTGAGGGAGTGCTGCACTTTCGGAGGGTCAGTACTGAGGGAGCGCGGCAAGTCGGAGGGTCAGTACTGAGGGAACACTGCACTGTCAGAGGGTCAGTAATGAGGGAACGCTGCACTGTCAGAGTGTCAATACTGAGGGAACGCTGCACTGTCACAGTGTCAGTACTGAGGGAGTGCTGCACTTTCAGAGGGTCAGTACTGAGGGAGCGCTGCACTGTCGGAGGGTCAGTACTGAGGGAATGCTGCACTGTTGGAGGGTCAGTCCTGAGGGAGAGCTGCATTTTCGGAGGGTCAGTACTGAGGGAGTGCTGCACTTTCGGAGGGTCAGTACTGAGGGAACGCTGCACTGTCAGAGGTTCAGTAATGAGGGAGTGCTGCACTGTCAGAGGGTCAGTACTGATGGAGCGCTGCACTGTCGGAGGGTCAGTACTGTGGGAGCGCGGCACTTTCGGAGGGTCAGTTCTGAGGGAGTGCTGCACTGTCGGAGGGTCAGTACTGAGAGACTGCCGCACTGTCGGAGGGTCAGTACTGAGGGAGTGCTGCACTTTCAGAGGGTCCGTACTGTGGGAGTGCCGCACTGTCGGAGGGTCAGTACTGAGGGAGTGCTGCACTTACAGAGGGTCCGTACTGAGGGAGAGCTGCACTTTCGGAGTGTCAGTACTGAGGGAGTGCTGCACTTTCTGAGGGTCAGTACTGAGGGAACGCTGCACTGTCAGAGGTTCAGTAATGAGGGAGTGCTGCACTGTCAGAGGGTCAGTACTGAGGGAGTGCTGCACTGTCGGACGGTCAGTACTGTGGGAGCGCGGCACTTTCGGAGGGTCAGTACTGAGGGAGTGCTGCACTGTCGGAGGGTCAGTACTGAGAGACTGCCGCACTGTCGGAGGGTCAGTAATGAGGGAGCGCTGCACTTTCGGAGGGTCAGTACTGAGGGAGCGCTGCACTGTCAGAGGGTCAGTACTGAGAGACTGCCGCACTGTCGGAGGGTCAGTACTGAGGGAGTGCTGCACTGTCAGAGGGTCCGTACTGAGGGAGTGCTGCACTGTCGGAGGGTCCCTACTGAGGGACTGCTGCACTGTCAGAGGGTCAGAACTGAGGGATTGCTGCACTGCCAGACGGACAGTACAGAGGGACTGCTGCACTGTAAGAAGGTCAGTACTGAGGGATTGTCGCACTGTCGGAGGATCAGTACTGAGGGAGCACTGCACTGTCAGAGGGTCAGTACTGAGGGAGTGCTGCACTGTCGGAGGGTCAGTACTGAGGGAGTGCTGCACTGTCGGAGGGTCAGTCCTGAGGGAGCGCGGCAAGTCGGAGGGTCAGTACTGAGGGAACACTGCACTGTCAGAGGGTCAGTAATGAGGGAACGCTGCACTGTCAGAGGGTCAATACTGAGGGAACGCTGCACTGTCACAGTGTCAGTACTGAGGGAGTGCTGCACTTTCAGAGGGTCAGTACTGAGGGAGCGCTGCACTGTCGGAGGGTCAGTACTGAGGGAATGCTGCACTGTTGGAGGGTCAGTCCTGAGGGAGAGCTGCATTTTCGGAGGGTCAGTACTGAGGGAGTGCTGCACTTTCGGAGGGTCAGTACTGAGGGAACGCTGCACTGTCAGAGGTTCAGTAATGAGGGAGTGCTGCACTGTCAGAGGGTCAGTACTGATGGAGTGCTGCACTGTCGGAGGGTCAGTACTGTGGGAGCGCGGCACTTTCGGAGGGTCAGTTCTGAGGGAGTGCTGCACTGTCGGAGGGTCAGTACTGAGAGACTGCCGCACTGTCGGAGGGTCAGTACTGAGGGAGTGCTGCACTTTCAGAGGGTCCGTACTGTGGGAGTGCCGCACTGTCGGAGGGTCAGTACTGAGGGAGTGCTGCACTTACAGAGGGTCCGTACTGAGGGAGCGCTGCACTTTCGGAGGGTCAGTACTGAGGGAGTGCTGCACTTTCGGAGGGTCAGTACTGAGGGAACGCTGCACTGTCAGAGGTTCAGTAATGAGGGATTGCTGCACTGTCAGAGGGTCAGTACTTAGGGAGTGCTGCACTGTCGGAGGGTCAGTACTGTGGGAGCGCGGCACTTTCGGAGGGTCAGTACTGAGGGAGTGCTGCACTGTCGGAGGGTCAGTACTGAGAGACTGCCGCACTGTCGGAGGGTCAGTAATGAGGGAGCGCTGCACTTTCGGAGGGTCAGTACTGAGGGAGCGCTGCAATGTCAGAGGGTCAGTACTGAGAGACTGCCGCACTGTCGGAGGGTCAGTACTGAGGGAGTGCTGCACTGTCAGAGGGTCCGTACTGAGGGAGTGCTGCACTGTCGGAGGGTCCCTACTGAGGGACTGCTGCACTGTCAGAGGGTCAGAACTGAGGGATTGCTGCACTGCCAGACGGACAGTACAGAGGGACTGCTGCACTGTAAGAAGGTCAGTACTGAGGGATTGCCGCACTGTCGGAGGATCAGTACTGAGGGAGCACTGCACTGTCAGAGGGTCAGTACTGAGGGAGTGCTGCACTGTCGGAGGGTCAGTACTGAGGGAGTGCTGCACTGTCGGAGGGTCAGTCCTGAGGGAGAGCTGCACTTTCGGAGGGTCAGTACTGAGGGAGAGCTGCACTTTCGGAGGGTCAGTACTGAGCGAGTGCTGCACTTTCGGTGGGTCAGTACTGAGGGAACGCTGCACTGTCAGAGGTTCAGTAATGAGGGAGTGCTGCACTGTCAGAGGGTCAGTACTGAGGGAGTGCTGCACTGTCGGAGGGTCAGTACTGTGGGAGCGCGGCACTTTCGGAGGGTCAGTACTGAGGGAGTGCTGCACTGTCGGAGGGTCAGTACTGAGAGACTGCCGCACTGTCGGAGGGTCAGTACTGAGGGAGCGCTGCACTTTCGGAGGGTCAGTACTGAGGGAGCGCTGCACTGTCAGAGGGTCAGTACTGAGAGAGTGCCGCACAGTCGGAGGGTCAGTACTGAGGGAGTGCTGCACTGTCAGAGTGTCCGTACTGAGGGAGTGCTGCACTGTCGGAGGGTCCCTACTGAGGGACTGCTGCACTGTCAGAGGGTCAGAACTGAGGGATTGCTGCACTGCCAGACGGACAGTACAGAGGGACTGCTGCACTGTAAGAAGGTCAGTACTGAGGGATTGCCGCACTGTCGGAGGATCAGTACTGAGGGAGCACTGCACTGTCAGAGGGTCAGTACTGAGGGAGTGCTGCACTGTCGGAGGGTCAGTACTGAGGGAGTGCTGCACTGTCGGAGGGTCAGTCCTGAGGGAGAGCTGCACTTTCGGAGGGTCAGTACTGAGGGAGTGCTGCACTTTCGGATGGTCAGTACTGAGGGAACGCTGCTCTGTCAGAGGGTCAGTAATGAGGGAGTGCTGCACTGTCAGAGGGTCAGTACTGAGGGAGTGCTGCACTGTCGGAGGGTCAGTACTGAGGGAGCGCGGCACTTTCGGAGGGTCAGTACTGAGGGAGTGCTGCACTGTCGGATGGTCAGTACTGAGAGACTGCCGCACTGTCGGAGGGTCAGTATTGAGGGAGCGCTGCACTTTCGGAGGGTCAGTACTGAGGGAGCGCTGCACTGTCGGAGGGTCAGTACTGAGAGACTGCCGCACTGTCGGAGGGTCAGTACTGAGGGAGTGCTGCACTGTCAGAGGGTCCGTACTGAGGGAGTGCTGCAATGTCGGAGGGTCCCTACTGAGGGAGTGCTGCACTGTCAGAGGGTCAGAACTGAGGGAGTGCTGCACTGTCAGAGGGTCAGTACAGAGGGACTGCTGCACTGTAAGAGGGTCAGTACTGAGGGATTGCCGCACTGTCGGAGGGTCAGTACTGAGGGAGCACTGCACTGTCAGAGGGTCAGTACTGAGGGAGTGCTGCACTGTCGGAGGGTCAGTACAGAGGTAGTGCCGCACTGTCAGAGGGTAGCTAGGGATGGAGTGCTGCACTGTCGGAGGGACGGTACTGAGGGACTGCTACACAGTCGGAGGGCCAGTACTGAGGGAGTGCTGCACTGTCAGAGGGTCAGTACTGAGGGAGTGCTGTAATTTCGGAGGGTCAGTACTGAGGGAGTGCTGCACTGTCAGAGGGTCAGTACTGAGGGATTGCTGCACTTTCGGAGGGTCCCTACTGAGGGAGTGCTGCACTGTCAGAGGGTCGGTACTGACGGAGTGCTGCACTGTCAGAGGGTCAGTACTGAGGGAGTGCTGCACTGTCAGAGGGAAGTACTCAGGGAGTGCTGCACTGGAAGAGGGTCAGTACTGAGGGAATGCCGCACTGTCGGAGTGTCAGTACTGAGGGAGTGCTGCACTGTCGGAGGGTCAGTGCTGAGGGAGTGCTGCACAGTCGGAGGGCCAGTACTGAGGGAGCGCTGCACTGTCAGAGGGTCAGTACTGAGGGAGTGCTGCTTTTTCGGAGGGTCAGTACTGAGGGAGTGCTGCACTGTCAGAGGGTCAGCGCTGAGGGAGTGCTGCACTTTCGGAGGGTCAGTACTAAGGGAACGCTGCACTGTCAGAGGGTCAGTACTGAGGGAGTGCTGCACTGTGGAGGGTCAGTACAGAGGGAGTGCTGCACTGTCGGAGGGTCAGTACTGAGGGAGCGCTGCATTGTCGGAGGGTCAGTACTGAGGGAGTGCTGCACTGTCGGAGGGTCAGTACTGAGGGAACGCTGCACTGTCAGGGTCAGTACTGAGGGAACGCTGCACTGTCAGGGTCAGTACTGAGGGAGTGCTGCACTTTCGGAGGGTCAGTACTGAGGGAGCGCGGCATTGTCGGAGGGTCAGTACTGAGGGAGTGCTGCAATGTCAGGGTCAGTACGAAGGGAGTGCTGCACTGCCAGGGTCAGTACTGAGGGAACGCTGCAATGTCAGAGGGTCAGTACTGAGGGAGTGCTGCACTGACAGGGTCAGTACTGAAAGAACGCTGCACTGTCAGAAGGTCAGTACTGAGGGAGTGCTGCACTTTCGGAGGGTCAGTACTGAGGGAGCGCTGCACTTTCGGAGGGTCAGTACTGAGGGAGTGCTGCACTGTCGGAGGGTCAGTCCTGAGGGAGTGCTGCACTCTGGAGGGTCAGTACTGAGGGACTGCTGCACTGTCAGAGGGAAGTACTCAGGGACTGCTGCACTGGAAGGGGGTCAGTACTGAGGGAGTGCTGCACTGTCGGCGGGTCAGTACAAAGGGAGTGCTGCACTGTCCGAGGGACAGTAATGAGGGAGTGCTGCACTGTCGGAGGGTCAGTAATGAGGGAACGCTGCACTGTCAGGGTTAGTACTGAGGGAACACTGCACTGTCAGAGGGTGAGTACTGAGGGAGTGCTGCACTGTCGGAGGGTCAGTACTGAGGGAACGCTGCACTGTCAGAGGGTCAGTACTGAGGGAGTGCTGCACTGTCGGAGGGTCAGTACTGAGGGAGCGCTGCATTGTCGGAGGGTCAGTACAGAGGGAGTGCTGCACTGTCGGAGGGTCAGTACTGAGGGAACGCTGCACTGTCAGGGTCAGTACTGAGGGACTGCTGCACTGTCAGGGTCAGTACTGAGGGAATGCTGCACTTTCGGAGGGTCAGTACTGAGGGAGCACGACATTGTCGGAGGGTCAGTACTGAGGGAGTGCTGCACTGTCAGGGTCAGTACTGAGGGAACGCTGCACTATCAGAGGGTCAGTACTGAGGGAGTGCTGCACTGTCAGGGTCAGTACTGAGGGAACGCAGCACTGTCAGAGTGTCAGTACTGAGGGAGTGCAGCACTTTCGGAGGGTCAGAAATGAGGGAGCGCGGCATTGTCGGAGGGTCAGTACTGAGGGAGTGCAGCACTTTCGGAGGGCCAGTACTGAGGGAGCGCGGCATTGTCGGAGGGTCAGTACTGAGGGAACGCTGCACTGTCAGAGGGTCAGTAATGAGGGAACGCTGCACTGTCAGAGGGTCAATACTGAGGGAACGCTGCACTGTCAGAGGGTCAGTACTGAGGGAGTGCTGCACTTTCAGAGGGTCAGTACTGTGGGAGCGCTGCACTGTCGGAGGGTCAGTACTGAGGGAGAGCTGCACTGTCGGAGGGTCAGTCCTGAGGGAGAGCTGCACTTTCGGAGGGTCAGTACTGAGGGAATGCTGCACTTTCGGAGGGTCAGTACTGAGGGAACGCTGCACTGTCAGAGGTTCAGTAATGAGGGAGTGCTGCACTGTCAGAGGGTCAGTACTGAGGGAGTGCTGCACTGTCGGAGGGTGAGTACTGTGGGAGCGCGGCACTTTCGGAGGGTCAGTACTGAGGGAGTGCTGCACTGTCGGAGGGTCAGTACTGAGAGACTGCCGCACTGTCGGAGGGTCAGTACTGAGGGAGCGCTGCACTTTTGGAGGGTCAGTACTGAGGGAGCGCTGCACTGTCGGAGGGTCAGTACTGAGAGACTGCCGCACTGTCGGAGGGTCAGTACTGAGGGAGTGCTGCACTGTCAGAGGCTCAGAACTGAGGGAGTGCTGCACTGTCGGAGGGTCAGTCCTGAGGGAGAGCTGCACTTTCGGAGGGTCAGTACTGAGTGAGTGCTGCACTTTCGGATGGTCAGTACTGAGGGAACGCTGCACTGTCAGAGGGTCAGTAATGAGGAAGTGCTGCACTGTCAGAGGGTCAGTACTGAGGGAGTGCTGCACTGTCGGAGGGTCAGTACTGAGGGAGCGCGGCACTTTCGGAAGGTCAGTACTGAGGGAGTGCTGCACTGTCGGAGGGTCTGTACTGAGAGACTGCCGCACTGTCGGAGGGTCAGTACTGAGGGAGCGCTGCACTTTCGGAGGGTCAGTACTGAGGGAGCGCTGCACTGTTGGAGGGTCAGTACTGAGAGACTGCCGCACTGTCTGAGGGTCAGCACTGAGGGAGTGCTGCACTTTCAGAGCGTCCGTACTGAGGGAGTGCTGCACTGTCGGAGGGTCCCCACTGAGGGAGTGCTGCACTGTCAGAGGGTCAGAACTGAGGGAGTGCTGCACTGTCAGAGGGTCAGTACAGAGGGACTGCTGCACTGTAAGAGGGTCAGGACAGAGGGATTGCCGCACTGTCGGAGGGTCAGTACTGAGGGAGCACTGCACTGTCAGAGGGTCAGTACTGAGGGAGTGCTGCACTGTCGGAGGGTCAGTACTGAGGGAGTGCCGCACTGTCAGAGGGTAGCTACTGATGGAGTGCTGCACTGTCGGAGGGACAGTACTGAGGGAGTGCTACACAGTCGGAGGGCCAGTACTGAGGGAGTGCTGCACTGTCAGAGGGTCAGTACTGAGGGAGCGCTGCAATTTCGGAGGGTCAGTACTGAGGGAGTGCTGCACTGTCAGAGGGTCAGTACTGAGGGATTGCTGCACTTTCGGAGTGTCCCTACTGAGGGAGTGCTGCACTGTCAGAGGGTCAGTACTGAGGGAACGCTGCACTGTCAGAGGGTCAGTAATGAGGAAGTGCTGCACTGTCAGAGGGTCAGTACTGAGGGAGTGCTGCACTGTCGGAGGGTCAGTACTGAGGGAGCGCGGCACTTTCGGAGGGTCAGTACTGAGGGAGTGCTGCACTGTCGGAGGGTCAGTACTGAGAGACTGCCGCACTGTCGGAGGGTCAGTACTGAGGGAGCGCTGCACTTTCGGAGGGTCAGTACTGAGGGAGCGCTGCACTGTCGGAGGGTCAGTACTGAGAGACTGCCGCACTGTCGGAGGGTCAGTACTGAGGGAACGCTGCACTGTCAGAGGGTCAGTAATGAGGAAGTGCTGCACTGTGAGAGGGTCAGTACTGAGGGAGTGCTGCACTGTCGGAGGGTCAGTACTGAGGGAGCGCGGCACTGTCGGAGGGTCAGTACTGAGGGAGTGCTACACAGTCGGAGGGCCAGTACTGAGGGAGTGCTGCACTGTCAGAGGGTCAGTACTGAGGGAGCGCTGCAATTTCGGAGGGTCAGTACTGAGGGAGTGCTGCACTGTCAGAGGGTCAGTACTGAGGGATTGCTGCACTTTCGGAGTGTCCCTACTGAGGGAGTGCTGCACTGTCAGAGGGTCAGTACTGAGGGAACGCTGCACTGTCAGAGGGTCAGTAATGAGGAAGTGCTGCACTGTCAGAGGGTCAGTACTGAGGGAGTGCTGCACTGTCGGAGGGTCAGTACTGAGGGAGCGCGGCACTTTCGGAGGGTCAGTACTGAGGGAGTGCTGCACTGTCGGAGGGTCAGTACTGAGGGATTGCTGCACTTTCGGAGTGTCCCTACTGAGGGAGTGCTGCACTGTCAGAGGGTCAGTACTGAGGGAACGCTGCACTGTCAGAGGGTCAGTAATGAGGAAGTGCTGCACTGTCAGAGGGTCAGTACTGAGGGAGTGCTGCACTGTCGGAGGGTCAGTACTGAGGGAGCGCGGCACTTTCGGAGGGTCAGTACTGAGGGAGTGCTGCACTGTCGGAGGGTCAGTACTGAGAGACTGCCGCACTGTCGGAGGGTCAGTACTGAGGGAGCGCTGCACTTTCGGAGGGTCAGTACTGAGGGAGCGCTGCACTGTCGGAGGGTCAGTACTGAGAGACTGCCGCACTGTCGGAGGGTCAGTACTGAGGGAGTGCTGCACTGTCAGAGGGTCCGTACTGAGGGAGTGCTGCACTGTCGGAGGGTCCCTACTGAGGGAGTGCTGCACTGTCAGAGGGTCAGAACTGAGGGAGTGCTGCACTGTCAGGGGGTCAGTACAGAGGGACTGCTGCACTGTAAGAGGGTCAGTACAGAGGGATTGCCGCACTGTCGGAGGGTCAGTACTGAGGGAGCACTGCACTGTCAGAGGGTCAGTACTGAGGGAGTGCTGCACTGTCGGAGGGTCAGTACTGAGGGAGTGCCGCACTGTCAGAGGGTAGCTACTGATGGAGTGCTGCACTGTCGGAGGGACAGTACTGAGGGAGTGCTACACAGTCGGAGGGCCAGTACTGAGGGAGTGCTGCACTGTCAGAGGGTCAGTACTGAGTGAGTGCTGCAATTTCGGAGGGTCAGTACTGAGGGAGTGCTGCACTGTCAGAGGGTCAGTACTGAGGGATTGCTGCACTTTCGGAGGGTCCCTACTGAGGGAGTGCTGCACTGTCAGAGGGTCGGTACTGAGGGAGTGCTGCACTGTCAGAGGGTCAGTACTGAGGGAGTGCTGCACTGTCAGAGGGAAGTACTCAGGGACTGCTGCACTGGAAGAGGGTCAGTACTGAGGGAGTGCCGCACTATCGGAGTGTCAGTACTGAGGGAGTGCTGCACTGTCGGAGGGTCAGTGCTGAGGGAGTGCTGCACTGTCAGAGGGTCCGTACTGAGGGAGTGCTGCACTGTCGGAGGGTCCCTACTGAGGGAGTGCTGCACTGTCAGAGGGTCAGAACTGAGGGAGTGCTGCACTGTCAGAGGGTCAGTACAGAGGGACTGCTGCACTGTAAGAGGGTCAGTACTGAGGGATTGCCGCACTGTCGGAGGGTCAGTACTGAGGGAGCACTGCACTGTCAGAGGGTCAGTACTGAGGGAGTGCTGCACTGTCGGAGGGTCAGTACTAAGGGAGTGCCGCACTGTCAGAGGGTAGCTACTGATGGAGTGCTGCACTGTCGGAGGGACAGTACTGAGGGAGTGCTACACAGTCGGAGGGCCAGTACTGAGGGAGTGCTGCACTGTCAGAGGGTCAGTACTGAGGGAGTGCTGCAATTTCGGAGGGTCAGTACTGAGGGAGTGCTGCACTTTCGGAGGGTCAGTACTGAGGGAACGCTGCACTCTGGAGGGTCAGTACTGAGGGACTGCTGCACTGTCAGAGGGAAGTACTCAGGGACTGCTGCACTGGAAGGGTGTCAGTACTGAGGGAGTGCTGCACTGTCGGCGGGTCAGTACAAAGGGAGTGCTGCACAGTCCGAGGGACAATAATGAGGGAGTGCTGCTCTGTCGGAGGGTCAGTAATGAGGGAACGCTGCACTGTCAGAGGGTCAGTACTGAGGGAGTGCTGCAATTTCGGAGGGTCAGTACTGAGGGAGTGCTGTACTGTCAGAGGGTCAGAACTGAGGGAGTGTTGCACTGTCGGAGGGTCAGTCCTGAGGGAGTGCTGCACTCTGGAGGGACAGTACTGAGGGACTGCTGCACTGTCAGAGGGAAGTACTCAGGGACTGCTGCACTGGAAGGGGGTCAGTACTGAGGGAGTGCTGCACTGTCGGCGGGTCAGTACAAAGGGAGTGCTGCACTGTCCGAGGGACAGTAATGAGGGAGTGCTGCACTGTCGGAGGGTCAGTAATGAGGGAAAGCTGCACTGTCAGGGTCAGTACTGAGGGAACGCTACACTGTCAGAGGGTCAGTACTGAGGGAGTGCTGCACTGTCGGAGGGTCAGTACTGAGGGAACGCTGCACTGTCAGAAGGTCAGCACTGAGGGAGTGCTGCACTGTCGGAGGGTCAGTACTGAGGGAACGCTGCACTGTCAGGGTCAGTACTGAGGGACTGCTGCACTGTCAGGGTCAGTACTGAGGGAGTGCTGCACTTTCGGAGGGTCAGTACTGAGGGAGCACGACATTGTCGGAGGGTCAGTACTGAGGGAGTGCTGCACTGTCAGGGTCAGTACTAAGGGAGTGCTGCACTGTCAGGGTCAGTACTGAGGGAACGCTGCACTGTCAGAGGGTCAGTACTGAGGGAGTGCTGCACTGTCAGGGTCAGTACTGAGGGAACGCAGCACTGTCAGAGGGTCAGTACTGAGGGAGTGCTGCACTTTCGGAGGGTCAGAACTGAGGGAGCGCGGCATTGTCGGAGGGTCAGTACTGAGGGAGTGCAGCACTTTCGGAGGGTCAGTACTGAGGGAGCGCGGCATTGTCGGAGGGTCAGTACTGAGGGAACGCTGCACTGTCAGAGGGTCAGTAATGAGGGAACGCTGCACTGTCAGAGGGTCAATACTGAGGGAACGCTGCACTGTCAGAGGGTCAGTACTGAGGGAGTGCTGCACTTTCAGAGGGTCAGTACTGTGGGAGCGCTGCACTGTCGGAGGGTCAGTACTGAGGGAGTGCTGCACTGTCGGAGGGTCAGTCCTGAGGGAGAGCTGCACTTTCGGAGGGTCAGTACTGAGGGAGTGCTGCACTTTCGGAGGGTCAGTACTGAGGGAACGCTGCACTGTCAGAGGTTCAGTAATGAGGGAGTGCTGCACTGTCAGAGGGTCAGTACTGAGGGAGTGCTGCACTGTCGGAGGGTCAGTACTGTGGGAGCGCGGCACTTTCGGAGGGTCAGTACTGAGGGAGTGCTGCACTGTCGGAGGGACAGTACTGAGAGACTGCCGCACTGTCGGAGGGTCAGTACTGAGGGAGCGCTGCACTTTCGGAGGGTCAGTACTGAGGGAGCGCTGCACTGTCGGAGGGTCAGTACTGAGAGACTGCCGCACTGTCGGAGGGTCAGTACTGAGGGAGTGCTGCACTGTCAGAGGCTCAGAACTGAGGGAGTGCTGCACTGTCGGAGGGTCAGTCCTGAGGGAGTGCTGCACTTTCGGAGGGTCAGTACTGAGGGAGTGCTGCACTTTCGGATGGTCAGTACTGAGGGAACGCTGCACTGTCTGAGGGTCAGTAATGAGGGAGTGCTGCACTGTCAGAGGGTCAGTACTGAGGGAGTGCTGCACTGTCGGAGTGTCAGTACTGAGGGAGCGCGGCACTTTCGGAGGGTCAGTACTGAGGGAGTGCTGCACTGTTGGAGGGTCAGTACTGAGAGACTGCCGCACTGTCGGAGGGTCAGTACTGAGGGAGCGCTGCACTTTCGGAGGGTCAGTACTGAGGGAGCGCTGCACTGTCGGAGGGTCAGTACTGAGAGACTGCCGCACTGTCGGAGGGTCAGTACTGAGGGAGTGCTGCACTGTCAGAGGGTCCTTACTGAGGGAGTGCTGCACTGTCGGAGAGTCCCTACTGAGGGAGTGCTGCACTGTCAGAGGGTCAGAACTGAGGGAGTGCTGCACTGTCAGAGGGTCAGTACAGAGGGACTGCTGCACTGTAAGAGGGTCAGTACTGAGGGATTGCCGCACTGTCGGAGGGTCAGTACTGAGGGAGTGCCGCACTGTCAGAGGGTAGCTACTGATGGAGTGCTGCACTGTCGGAGGGACAGTACTGAGGGAGTGCTACACAGTCGGAGGGCCAGTACTGAGGGAGTGCTGCACTGTCAGACGGTCTGTACTGAGGGAGTGCTGCAATTACGGAGGGTCAGTACTGAGGGAGTGCTGCACTGTCAGAGGGTCAGTACTGAGTGATTGCTGCACTTTCGGAGGGTCCCTACTGAGGGAGTGCTGCACTTTCAGAGTGTCGGTACTGAGGGAGTGCTGCACTGTCAGAGGGTCAGTACTGAGGGAGTGCTGCACTGTCAGAGGGAAGTACTCAGGGACTGCTGCACTGGAAGAGGGTCAGTACTGAGGGAGTGCCGCACTGTCGGCGTGTCAGTACTGAGGGAGTGCTGCACTGTCGGAGGGTCAGTGCTGAGGGAGTGCTGCACTGTCAGAGGGTCCGTACTGAGGGAGTGCTGCACTGTCGGCGGGTCAGTACAAAGGGAGTGCTGCACAGTCCGAGGGTAGCTACTGATGGAGTGCTGCACTGTCGGAGGGACAGTACTGAGGGAGTGCTACACAGTCGGAGGGCCAGTACTGAGGGAGTGCTGCACTGTCAGAGGGTCAGTACTGAGGGAGTGCTGCAATTTCGGAGGGTCAGTACTGAGGGAGTGCTGCACTTTCGGAGGGTCAGTACTGAGGGAACGCTGCACTCTGGAGGGTCAGTACTGAGGGACTGCTGCACTGTCAGAGGGAAGTACTCAGGGACAGCTGCACTGGAAGGGTGTCAGTACTGAGGGAGTGCTGCACTGTCGGCGGGTCAGTACAAAGGGAGTGCTGCACAGTCCGAGGGACAATAATGAGGGAGTGCTGCTCTGTCGGAGGGTCAGTAATGAGGGAACGCTGCACTGTCAGAGGGTCAGTACTGAGGGAGTGCTGCAATTTCGGAGGGTCAGTACTGAGGGAGTGCTGTACTGTCAGAGGGTCAGAACTGAGGGAGTGTTGCACTGTCGGAGGGTCAGTCCTGAGGGAGTGCTGCACTCTGGAGGGACAGTACTGAGGGACTGCTGCACTGTCAGAGGGAAGTACTCAGGGACTGCTGCACTGGAAGGGGGTCAGTACTGAGGGAGTGCTGCACTGTCGGCGGGTCAGTACAAAGGGAGTGCTGCACTGTCCGAGGGACAGTAATGAGGGAGTGCTGCACTGTCGGAGGGTCAGTAATGAGGGAAAGCTGCACTGTCAGGGTCAGTACTGAGGGAACGCTACACTGTCAGAGGGTCAGTACTGAGGGAGTGCTGCACTGTCGGAGGGTCAGTACTGAGGGAACGCTGCACTGTCAGAAGGTCAGCACTGAGGGAGTGCTGCACTGTCGGAGGGTCAGTACTGAGGGAACGCTGCACTGTCAGGGTCAGTACTGAGGGACTGCTGCACTGTCAGGGTCAGTACTGAGGGAGTGCTGCACTTTCGGAGGGTCAGTACTGAGGGAGCACGACATTGTCGGAGGGTCAGTACTGAGGGAGTGCTGCACTGTCAGGGTCAGTACTAAGGGAGTGCTGCACTGTCAGGGTCAGTACTGAGGGAACGCTGCACTGTCAGAGGGTCAGTACTGAGGGAGTGCTGCACTGTCAGGGTCAGTACTGAGGGAACGCAGCACTGTCAGAGGGTCAGTACTGAGGGAGTGCTGCACTTTCGGAGGGTCAGAACTGAGGGAGCGCGGCATTGTCGGAGGGTCAGTACTGAGGGAGTGCAGCACTTTCGGAGGGTCAGTACTGAGGGAGCGCGGCATTGTCGGAGGGTCAGTACTGAGGGAACGCTGCACTGTCAGAGGGTCAGTAATGAGGGAAAGCTGCACTGTCAGAGGGTCAATACTGAGGGAACGCTGCACTGTCAGAGGGTCAGTACTGAGGGAGTGCTGCACTTTCAGAGGGTCAGTACTGTGGGAGCGCTGCACTGTCGGAGGGTCAGTACTGAGGGAGTGCTGCACTGTCGGAGGGTCAGTCCTGAGGGAGAGCTGCACATTCGGAGGGTCAGTACTGAGGGAGTGCTGCACTTTCGGAGGGTCAGTACTGAGGGAACGCTGCACTGTCAGAGGTTCAGTAATGAGGGAGTGCTGCACTGTCAGAGGGTCAGTACTGAGGGAGTGCTGCACTGTCGGAGGGTCAGTACTGTGGGAGCGCGGCACTTTCGGAGGGTCAGTACTGAGGGAGTGCTGCACTGTCGGAGGGACAGTACTGAGAGACTGCCGCACTGTCGGAGGGTCAGTACTGAGGGAGCGCTGCACTTTCGGAGGGTCAGTACTGAGGGAGCGCTGCACTGTCGGAGGGTCAGTACTGAGAGACTGCCGCACTGTCGGAGGGTCAGTACTGAGGGAGTGCTGCACTGTCAGAGGCTCAGAACTGAGGGAGTGCTGCACTGTCGGAGGGTCAGTCCTGAGGGAGTGCTGCACTTTCGGAGGGTCAGTACTGAGGGAGTGCTGCACTTTCGGATGGTCAGTACTGAGGGAACGCTGCACTGTCTGAAGGTCAGTAATGAGGGAGTGCTGCACTGTCAGAGGGTCAGTACTGAGGGAGTGCTGCACTTTCGGAGGGTCAGTACTGAGGGAGCGCGGCACTTTCGGAGGGTCAGTACTGAGGGAGTGCTGCACTGTTGGAGGGTCAGTACTGAGAGACTGCCGCACTGTCGGAGGGTCAGTACTGAGGGAGCGCTGCACCTTCGGAGGGTCAGTACTGAGGGAGCGCTGCACTGTCGGAGGGTCAGTACTGAGAGACTGCCGCACTGTCGGAGGGTCAGTACTGAGGGAGTGCTGCACTGTCAGAGGGTCCGTACTGAGGGAGTGCTGCACTGTCGGAGAGTCCCTACTGAGGGTGTGCTGCACTGTCAGAGGGTCAGAACTGAGGGAGTGCTGCACTGTCAGAGGGTCAGTACAGAGGGACTGCTGCACTGTAAGAGGGTCAGTACTGAGGGATTGCCGCACTGTCGGAGGGTCAGTACTGAGGGAGTGCCGCACTGTCAGAGGGTAGCTACTGATGGAGTGCTGCACTGTCGGAGGGACAGTACTGAGCAAGTGCTACACAGTCGGAGGTCCAGTACTGAGGGAGTGCTGCACTGTCAGACGGTCTGTACTGAGGGAGTGCTGCAATTACGGAGGGTCAGTACTGAGGGAGTGCTGCACTGTCAGAGGGTCAGTACTGAGTGATTGCTGCACTTTCGGAGGGTCCCTACGGAGGGAGTGCTGCACTTTCAGAGTGTCGGTACTGAGGGAGTGCTGCACTGTCAGAGGGTCAGTACTGAGGGAGTGCTGCACTGTCAGAGGGAAGTACTCAGGGACTGCTGCACTGGAAGAGGGTCAGTACTGAGGGAGTGCCGCACTGTCGGAGTGTCAGTACTGAGGGAGTGCTGCACTGTCGGAGGGTCAGTGCTGAGGGAGTGCTGCACTGTCAGAGGGTCCGTACTGAGGGAGTGCTGCACTGTCGGCGGGTCAGTACAAAGGGAGTGCTGCACAGTCCGAGGGACAGTAATGAGGGAGTGCTGCACTGTCGGACGGTCAGTAATGAGGGAACGCTGCACTGTCAGAGGGTCAGTACTGAGGGAGTGCTGCAATTTCGGAGGGTCAGTACTGAGGGAGTGCTGTACTGTCAGAGGGTCAGAACTGAGGGAGTGTTGCACTGTCTGAGGGTCAGTCCTGAGGGAGTGCTGCACTCTGGAGGGACAGTACTGAGGGACTGCTGCACTGTCAGAGGGAAGTACTCAGGGACTGCTGCACTGGAAGTGGGTCAGTACTGAGGGAGTGCTGCACTGTCGGCGGGTCAGTACAAAGGGAGTGCTGCACTGTCCGAGGGAAAGTCATGAGGGAGTGCTGCACTGTCGGAGGGTCAGTAATGAGGGAACGCTGCACTATCAGGGTCAGTGCTGAGGGAACGCTGCACTGTCAGAGGGTCAGTACTGAGGGAGTGCTGCACTGTCGGAGGGTCAGTACTGAGGGAACGCTGCACTGTCAGAGGGTCAGCACTGAGGGAGTGCTGCACTGTCGGAGGATCAGTACTGAGGGAGCGCTGCATTGTCGGAGGGTCTGTACAGAGGGAGTGCTGCACTGTCGGAGGGTCAGTACTGAGGCAACGCTGCACTGTCAGGGTCAGTACTGAGGGAACGCTGCACTATCAGGGTCAGTACTGAGTGAGTGCTGCACTTTCGGAGGGTCAGTACTGAGGGAGCACGACATTGTCGGAGGGTCAGTACTGAGGGAGTGCTGCACTGTCAGGGTCAGTGCTAAGGGAGTGCTGCACTGTCAGGGTCAGTACTGAGGGAACGCTGCACTGTCAGAGGGTCAGTACTGAGGGAGTGCTGCACTGTCAGGGTCAGTACTGAGGGCACGCTGCACTGTCAGATGGTGAGTTCTGAGGGAGTGCTGGACTTTCGGAGGGTCAGAACTGAGGGAGCGCGGCATTGTCGGAGGGTCAGTACTGAGGGAGTGCTGCACTTTCGGAGGGTCAGTACTGAGATAGCGCGGCATTGTCTGAGGGTCAGTACTGAGGGAACGCTGCACTGTCACAGTGTCAGTACTGAGGGATTGCTGCACTTTCAGAGGGTCAGTACTGAGGGAGCGCTGCACTGTCGGAGGATCAGTACTGAGGGAGTGCTGCACTGTTGGAGGGTCAGTCCTGAGGGAGAGCTGCATTTTCGGAGGGTCAGTACTGAGGGAGTGCTGCACTTTCGGAGGGTCAGTACTGAGGGAACGCTGCACTGTCAGAGGTTCAGTAATGAGGGAGTGCTGCACTGTCAGAGGGTCAGTACTGATGGAGTGCTGCACTGTCGGAGGGTCAGTACTGTGGGAGCGCGGCACTTTCGGAGGGTCAGTTCTGAGGGAGTGCTACACAGTCGGAGGGCCAGTACTGAGGGAGTGCTGCACTGTCAGAGGGTCAGTACTGAGGGAGTGCTGCAATTTCGGAGGGTCAGTACTGAGGGAGTGCTGCACATTCGGAGGGTCAGTATTGAGGGAACGCTGCACTCTGGAGGGTCAGTACTGAGGGACTGCTGCACTGTCAGAGGGAAGTACTCAGGGACTGCTGCACTGGAAGGGGGTCACTACTGAGGGAGTGCTGCACTGTCGGCGGGTCAGTACAAAGGGAGTGCTGCACAGTCCGAGGGACAATAATGAGGGAGTGCTGCACTGTCGGAGGGTCAGTAATGTGGGAACACTGCACTGTCAGAGGGTCAGTACTGAGGGAGTGCTGCAATTTCGGAGGGTCAGTACTGAGGGAGTGCTGTACTGTCAGAGGGTCAGAACTGAGGGAGTGTTGCACTGTCGGAGGGTCAGTCCTGAGGGAGTGCTGCACTCTGGAGGGACAGTACTGAGGGACTGCTGCACTGTCAGAGGGAAGTACTCAGGGACTGCTGCACTGGAAGGGGGTCAGTACTGAGGGAGTGCTGCACTGTCGGCGGGTCAGTACAAAGGGAGTGCTGCACTGTCCGAGGGACAGTAATGAGGGAGTGCTGCACTGTCGGAGGGTCAGTAATGAGGGAAAGCTGCACTATCAGGGTCAGTACTGAGGGAACGCTGCACTGTCAGAGGGTCAGTACTGAGGGAGTGCTGCACTGTCGGAGGGTCAGTACTGAGGGAACGCTGCACTGTCAGAGGGTCAGCACTGAGGGAGTGCTGCACTGTCGGAGGATCAGTACTGAGGGAGCGCTGCATTGTCGGAGGGTCAGTACAGAGGGAGTGCTGCACTGTCGGAGGGTCAGTACTGAGGGAACGCTGCACTGTCAGGGTCAGTACTGAGGGACTGCTGCACTGTCAGGGTCAGTACTGAGGGAGTGCTGCACTTTCGGAGGGTCAGTACTGAGGGAGCACGACATTGTCGGAGGGTCAGTACTGAGGGAGTGCTGCACTGTCAGGGTCAGTACTAAGGGAGTGCTGCACTGTCAGGGTCAGTACTGAGGGAACGCTGCACTGTCAGAGGGTCAGTACTGAGGGAGTGCTGCACTGTCAGGGTCAGTACTGAGGGAACGCAGCACTGTCAGAGGGTCAGTACTGAGGGAGTGCTGCACTTTCGGAGGGTCAGATCTGAGGGAGCGCGGCATTGTCGGAGGGTCAGTACTGAGGGAGTGCAGCACTTTCGGAGGGTCAGTACTGAGGGAGCGCGGCATTGTCGGAGGGTCAGTACTGAGGGAACGCTGCACTGTCAGAGGGTCAGTAATGAGGGAACGCTGCACTGTCAGAGGGTCAATACTGAGGGAACGCTGCACTGTCAGAGGGTCAGTACTGAGGGAGTGCTGCACTTTCAGAGGGTCAGTACTGTGGGAGCGCTGCACTGTCGGAGGGTCAGTACTGAGGGAGTGCTGCACTGTCGGAGGGTCAGTCCTGAGGGAGAGCTGCACTTTCAGAGGGTCAGTACTGAGGGAGTGCTGCACTTTCGGAGGGTCAGTACTGAGGGAACGCTGCACTGTCAGAGGTTCAGTAATGAGGGAGTGCTGCACTGTCAGAGGGTCAGTACTGAGGGAGTGCTGCACTGTCGGAGGGTCAGTACTGTGGGAGCGCGGCACTTTCGGAGGGTCAGTACTGAGGGAGTGCTGCACTGTCGGAGGGTCAGTACTGAGAGACTGCCGCACTGTCGGAGGGTCAGTACTGAGGGAGCGCTGCACTTTCGGAGGGTCAGTACTGAGGGAGCGCTGCACTGTCGGAGGGTCAGTACTGAGAGACTGCTGCACTGTCGGAGGGTCAGTACTGAGGGAGTGCTGCACTGTCAGAGGCTCAGAACTGAGGGAGTGCTACACTGTCGGAGGGTCAGTCCTGAGGGAGAGCTGCACTTTCGGAGGGTCAGTACTGAGGGAGTGCTGCACTTTCGGATGGTCAGTACTGAGGGAACGCTGCACTGTCAGAGGGTCAGTAATGAGGGAGTGCTGCACTGTCAGAGGGTCAGTACTGAGGGAGTACTGCACTGTCGGAGGGTCAGTACTGAGGGAGCGCGGCACTTTCGGAGGGTCAGTACTGAGGGAGTGCTGCACTGTCGGAGGGTCAGTACTGAGAGACTGCCGCACTGTCGGAGGGTCAGTACTGAGGGAGCGCTGCACTTTCGGAGGGTCAGTACTGAGGGAGCGCTGCACTGTCGGAGGGTCAGTACTGAGAGACTGCCGCACTGTCGGAGGGTCAGTACTGAGGGAGTGCTGCACTGTCAGAGGGTCCGTACTGAGGGAGTGCTGCACTGTCGGAGGGTCCCTACTGAGGGAGTGCTGCACTGTCAGAGGGTCAGAACTGAGGGAGTGCTGCACTGTCAGAGGGTCAGTACAGAGGGACTGCTGCACTGTAAGAGGGTCAGTACTGAGGGATTGCCGCAATGTCGGAGGGTCAGTACTGAGGGAGCACTGCACTGTCAGAGGGTCAGTACTGAGGGAGTGCTGCACTGTCGGAGGGTCAGTACTGAGGGAGTGCCGCACTGTCAGAGGGTAGCTACTGATGGAGTGCTGCACTGTCGGAGGGACAGTACTGAGGGAGTGCTACACAGTCGGAGGGCCAGTACTGAGGGAGTGCTGCACTGTCAGAGGGTCAGTACTGAGGGAGTGCTGCAATTTCGGAGGGTCAGTACTGAGGGAGTGCTGCACTGTCAGAGGGTCAGTACTGAGGGATTGCTGCACTTTCGGAGGGTCCCTACTGAGGGAGTGCTGCACTGTCAGAGTGTCGGTACTGAGGGAGTGCTGCACTGTCAGAGGGTCAGTACTGAGGGAGTGCTGCACTGTCAGAGGGAAGTACTCAGGGACTGATGCACTGGAAGAGGGTCAGTACTGAGGGAGTGCCGCACTGTCGGAGTGTCAGTACTGAGGGAGTGCTGCACTGTCGGAGGGTCAGTGCTGAGGGAGTGCTGCACTGTCAGAGGGTCCGTACTGAGGGAGTGCTGCACTGTCGGCGGGTCAGTACAAAGGGAGTGCTGCACAGTCCGAGGGACAGTAATGAGGGAGTGCTGCACTGTCGGAGGGTCAGTAATGAGGGAACGCTGCACTGTCAGAGGGTCAGTACTGAGGGAGTGCTGCAATTTCGGAGGGTCAGTACTGAGGGAGTGCTGTACTGTCAGAGGGTCAGAACTGAGGAAGTGTTGCACTGTCGGAGGGTCAGTCCTGAGGGAGTGCTGCACTCTGGAGGGACAGTACTGAGGGACTGCTGCACTGTCAGAGGGAAGTACTCAGGGACTGCTGCACTGGAAGGGGGTCAGTACTGAGGGAGTGCTGCACTGTCGGCGGGTCAGTACAAAGGGAGTGCTGCACTGTCCGAGGGACAGTAATGAGGGAGTGCTGCACTGTCGGAGGGTCAGTAATGAGGGAACGCTGCACTATCAGGGTCAGTACTGAGGGAACGCTGCACTGTCAGAGGGTCAGTACTGAGGGAGTGCTGCACTGTCGGAGGGTCAGTACTGAGGGAACGCTGCACTGTCAGAGGGTCAGCACTGAGGGAGTGCTGCACTGTCGGAGGATCAGTACTGAGGGAGCGCTGCATTGTCGGAGGTTCAGTACAGAGGGAGTGCTGCACTGTCGGAGGGTCAGTACTGAGGCAACGCTGCACTGTCAGGGTCAGTACTGAGGGAACGCTGCACTGTCAGGGTCAGTACTGAGTGAGTGCTGCACTTTCGGAGGGTCAGTACTGAGGGAGCACGACATTGTCGGAGGGTCAGTACCGAGGGAGTGCTGCACTGTCAGGGTCAGTGCTAAGGGAGTGCTGCACTTTCAGGGTCAGTACTGAGGGAACGCTGCACTGTCAGATGGTCAGTACTGAGGGAGTGCTGCACTGTCAGGGTCAGTACTGAGGGAACGCTGCACTGTCAGAGGGTGAGTTCTGAGGGAGTGCTGCACTTTCGGAGGGTCAGAACTGAGGGAGCGTGGCATTGTCGGAGGGTCAGTACTGAGGGAGTGCTGCACTTTCGGAGGGTCAGTACTGAGGGAGCGCGGCATTGTCGGAGGGTCAGTACTGAGGGAACACTGCACTGTCAGAGGGTCAGTAATGAGGGAACGCTGCACTGTCAGAGGGTCAATACTGAGGGAACGCTGCACTGTCACAGTGTCAGTACTGAGGGAGTGCTGCACTTTCAGAGGGTCAGTACTGAGGGAGCGCTGCACTGTCGGAGGGTCAGTACTGAGGGAGTGCTGCACTGTCAGAGGGTCAGTCCTGAGGGAGAGCTGCATTTTCGGAGGGTCAGTAATGAGGGAGTGCTGCACTTTCGGAGGGTCAGTACTGAGGGAACGCTGCACTGTCAGAGGTTCAGTAATGAGGGAGTGCTGCACTGTCAGAGGATCAGTACTGATGGAGTGCTGCACTGTCGGAGGGACAGTACTGTGGGAGCGCGGCACTTTCGGAGGGTCAGTTCTGAGGGAGTGCAGCACTGTCGGAGGGTCAGTACTGAGAGACTGCCGCACTGTCGGAGGGTCAGTACTGAGGGAGCGCTGCACTTTCGGAGGGTCAGTACTGAGGGAGCGCTGCACTGTGGGAGGGTCAGTACTGAGAGACTGCCGCACTGTCGGAGGGTCAGTACTGAGGGTGTGCTGCACATTCAGAGGGTCCGTACTGTGGGAGTGCCGCACTGTCGGAGGGTCAGTACTGAGGGAGTGCTGCACTGTCAGAGGGTCCGTACTGAGGGAGAGCTGCACTTTCGGAGGGTCAGTACTGAGGGAGTGCTGCACTTTCAGAGGGTCAGTACTGAGGGAACGCTGCACTGTCAGAGGTTCAGTAATGAGGGAGTGCTGCACTGTCGGAGGGTCAGTACTGAGAGACTGCCGCACTGTCGGAGGGTCAGTACTGAGGGAGCACTGCACTTTCGGAGGGTCAGTACTGAGGGAGCGCTGCACTGTCAGAGTGTCAGTACTGAGAGACTGCCGCACTGTTGGAGGGTCAGTACTGAGGGAGTGCTGCACTGTCAGAGGGTCCGTACTGAGGGAGTGCTGCACTGTCGGAGGGTCCCTACTGAGGGACTGCTGCACTGTCAGAGGGTCAGAACTGAGGGAGTGCTGCACTGCCAGAGGGACAGAACAGAGGGACTGCTGCACTGTAAGAAGGTCAGTACTGAGGGATTGCCGGACTGTCGGAGGATCAGTACTGAGGGAGCACTGCACTGTCAGAGGGTCAGTACTGAGGGAGTGCTGCACTGTCGGAGGGTCAGTACTGAGGGAGTGCTGCACTGTCGGAGGGTCAGTCCTGAGGGAGAGCTGCACATTCGGAGGGTCAGTACTGAGGGAGTGCTGCACTTTCGGATGGTCAGTACTGAGGGAACGCTGCTCTGTCAGAGGGTCAGTAATGAGGGAGTGCTGCACTGTCAGAGGGTCAGTACTGAGGGAGTGCTGCACTGTCGGAGAGTCAGTACTGAGGGAGCGCGGCACTTTCGGAGGGTCAGTACTGAGGGAGTGCTGCACTGTCGGAGGGTCAGTACTGAGAGACTGCCGCACTGTCGGAGGGTCAGTATTGAGGGAGCGCTGCACTTTCGGAGGGTCAGTACTGAGGGAGCGCTGCATTGTCGGAGGGTCAGTACTGAGAGACTGCCGCACTGTCGGAGGGTCAGTACTGAGGGAGTGCTGCACTGTCAGAGGGTCCGTACTGAGGGAGTGCTGCACTGTCGGAGGGTCCCTACTGAGGGACTGCTGCACTGTCAGAGGGTCAGAACTGAGGGAGTGCTGCACTGCCAGAGGGACAGAACAGAGGGACTGCTGCACTGTAAGAAGGTCAGTACTGAGGGATTGCCGCACTGTCGGAGGATCAGTACTGAGGGAGCACTGCACTGTCAGAGGGTCAGTACTGAGGGAGTGCTGCACTGTCGGAGGGTCAGTACTGAGGGAGTGCTGCACTGTCGGAGGGTCAGTCCTGAGGGAGAGCTGCACATTCGGAGGGTCAGTACTGAGGGAGTGCTGCACTTTCGGATGGTCAGTACTGAGGGAACGCTGCTCTGTCAGAGGGTCAGTAATGAGGGAGTGCTGCACTGTCAGAGGTTCAGTACTGAGGGAGTGCTGCACTGTCGGAGGGTCAGTACTGAGGGAGCGCGGCACTTTCGGAGGGTCAGTACTGAGGGAGTGCTGCACTGTCGGAGGGTCAGTACTGAGAGACTGCCGCACTGTCGGAGGGTCAGTATTGAGGGAGCGCTGCACTTTCGGAGGGTCAGTACTGAGGGAGCGCTGCATTGTCGGAGGGTCAGTACTGAGAGACTGCCGCACTGTCGGAGGGTCAGTACTGAGGGAGTGCTGCACTGTCAGAGGGTCCGTACTGAGGGAGTGCTGCACTGTCGGAGGGTCCCTACTGAGGGAGTGCTGCACTGTCAGAGGGTCAGAATTGAGGGAGTGCTGCACTGTCAGAGGGTCAGTACAGAGGGACTGCTGCACTGTAAGAGGGTCAGTACTGAGGGATTGCCGCACTGTCGGAGGGTCAGTACTGAGGGAGCACTGCACTGTCAGATGGTCAGTACTGATGGAGTGCTGCACTGTCGGAGGGACGGTACTGAGGGAGTGCTACACATTCGATGGGCCAGAACTGAGGGAGTGCTGCACTGTCAGAGGGTCAGTACTGAGGGAGTGCTGTAATTTCGGAGGGTCAGTACTGATGGAGTGCTGCACTGTCAGAGGGTCAGTACTGAGGGATTGCTGCACTTTCGGAGGGTCCCTACTGAGGGAGTGCTGCACAGTCAGAGGGTCGGTACTGACGGATTGCTGCACTGTCAGAGGGTCAGTACTGAGGGAGTGCTGCACTGTCAGAGGGAAGTACTCAGGGACTGCTGCACTGGAAGAGGGTCAGTACTGAGGGAATGCCGCACTGTCGGAGTGTCAGTACTGAGGGAGTGCTGCACTGTCGGAGGGTCAGTGCTGAGGGAGTGCTGCACTGTCAGAGGGTCCGTACTGAGGGAGTGCTGCACTGTCGGAGGGTCCCTACTGAGGGAGTGCTGCACAGTCAGAGGGTCAGAACTGAGGGAGTGCTGCACTGTCAGAGGGTCAGTACAGAGGGACTGCTGCACTGTCAGAGGGTCAGTACTGAGGGAGTGCTGCACTGTCGGAGGGTCAGTACTGAGGGAGTGCCGCACTGTCAGAGGGTAGCTACTGCTGGAGTGCTGCACTGTCGGAGGGACAGTACTGAGGGAGTGCTACACAGTCGGAGGGCCAGTACTGAGGGAGTGCTGCACTGTCAGAGGGTCAGTACTGAGGGAGTGCTGCAATTTCGGAGGGTCAGTACTGAGGGAGTGCTCCACAGTCAGAGGGTCAGTACTGAGGGATTGCTGCACTTTCGGAGTGTCAGTACTGAGGGAACGCTGCACTCTGGAGGGTCAGTACTGAGGGACTGCTGCACTGTCAGAGGGAAGTACTCAGGGACTGCTGCACTGGAAGGGTGTCAGTACTGAGGGAGTGCTGCACTGTCGGCGGGTCAGTACAAAGGGAGTGCTGCACTGTCCGAGGGACAGTAATGAGGGAGTGCTGCACTGTCGGAGGGTCAGTAATGAGGGAACGCTGCACTGTCAGAGGGTCAGTACAGAGGGAGTGCTGCAATTTCGGAGGGTCAGTACTGAGGGAGTGCTGTACTGTCAGAGGGTCAGAACTGAGGGAGTGCTGCACTGTCGGAGGGTCAGTCCTGAGGGAGTGCTGCACTCTGGAGGGTCAGTACTGAGGGACTGCTGCACTGTCAGAGGGAAGTACTCAGGGACTGCTGCACTGGAAGGGGGTCAGTACTGAGGGAGTGCTGCACTGTCGGCGGGTCAGTACAAAGGGAGTGCTGCACTGTCCGAGGGACAGTAATGAGGGAGTGCTGCACTGTCGGAGGGTCAGTAATGAGGGAACGCTGCACTGTCATGGTCAGTACTGAGGGAACGCTGCACTGTCAGAGGGTCAGTACTGAG
The DNA here is from genome assembly GCF_036365525.1 of Heterodontus francisci. Lineage (NCBI taxonomy): Eukaryota > Metazoa > Chordata > Chondrichthyes > Heterodontiformes > Heterodontidae > Heterodontus > Heterodontus francisci. The sequence goes on from NC_090371.1 coordinate 235,299,873, forward strand.
GGAGTGCTGCACTGTCGGAGGGTCAGTACTGAGGGAACGCTGCACTGTCAGAGGGTCAGTACTGAGGGAGTGCTGCACTGTCGGAGTGTCAGTACTGAGGGAGCGCTGCATTGTCGGAGGGTCAGTACAGAGGGAGTGCTGCACTGTCGGAGGGTCAGTACTGAGCGTACGCTGCACTGTCAGGGTCAGTACTGAGGGAACGCTGCACTGTCAGGGTCAGTAATGAGGGAGTGCTGCACTTTCGGAGGGTCAGTTCTGAGGGAGCACGACATTGTCGGAGGGTCAGTACTGAGGGAGTGCTGCACTGTCAGGGTCAGTACTAAGGGAGTGCTGCACTGTCAGAGGGTCAGTACTGAGGGAGTGCTGCACTGTCAGGGTCAGTACTGAGGGAACGCTGCACTGTCAGAGGGTGAGTTCTGAGGGAGTGCTGCACTTTCGGAGAGTCAGAACTGAGGGAGCGCGGCATTGTCGGAGGGTCAGTACTGAGGGAGTGCTGCACTTTCGGAGGGTCAGTACTGAGGGAGCGCGGCATTGTCGGAGGGTCAGTACTGAGGGAACGCTGCACTGTCAGATGGTCAGTAATGAGGGAACGCTGCACTGTCAGAGGGTCAATACTGAGGGAACGCTGCACTGTCAGAGGGTCAGTACTGAGGGAGTGCTGCACTTTCAGAGGGTCAGAACTGAGGGAGTGCTGCACTGTCGGAGGGTCAGTACTGAGGGAGTGCTGCACTGTCGGAGGGTCAGTCCTGAGGGAGAGCTGTATTTTCGGAGGGTCAGTACTGAGGGAGTGCTGCACTTTCGGAGGGTCAGTACTGAGGGAACGCTGCACTGTCAGAGGTTCAGTAATGAGGGAGTGCTGCACTGTCAGAGGGTCGGTACTGAGGGAGTGCTGCACTGTCGGAGGGTCAGTACTGTGGGAGCGCGGCACTTTCGGAGGGTCAGTACTGAGGGAGTGCTGCACTGTCGAGGGTCAGTACTGAGAGACTGCCGCACTGTCGGAGGGTCAGTACTGAGGGAGCGCTGCACTGTCGGAGGGTCAGTACTGAGAGACTGCCGCACAGTCGGAGGGTCAGTACTGAGGGAGTGCTGCACTGTCAGAGGGTCCGTACTGAGGGAGTGCTGCACTGTCGGAGGGTCAGTACTGAGGGATTGCTTCACTGTCAGAGGGTCAGAACTGAGGGAGTGCTGCACTGCCAGAGGGTCAGTACAGACGGACTGCTGCACTGTAAGAAGGTCAGTACTGAGGGATTGCCACAATGTCGGAGGGTCAGTACTGAGGGAGCACTGCACTGTCAGAGGGTCAGTACTGAGGGAGTGCTGCACTGTCGGAGGGTCAGTACTGAGGGAGTGCTGCACTGTCGGAGTGTCAGTCCTGAGGGAGAGCTGCATTTTCGGAGGGTCAGTACTGAGGGAGTGCTGCACTGTCGGAGGGTCAGTACTGAGAGACTGCCGCACTGTCGGAGGGTCAGTACTGAGGGAGCGCTGCACTTTCGGAGGGTCAGTACTGAGGGAGCGCTGCACTGTCGGAGGGTCAGTCCTGAGAGACTGCCGCACTGTCGGAGGGTCAGTACTGAGGGAGTGCTGCACTGTCAGAGGGTCCGTACTGATGGAGTGCTGCACTGTCGGATGGTCCCTACTGAGGGAGTGCTGCACTGTCAGAGGGTCAGAACTGAGGGAGTGCTGCACTTTCAGAGGGTCAGTACAGAGGTCCTGCTGCACTGTAAGAGGGTCAGTACTGAGGGAATGCCGCACTGTCGGAGGGTCAGTACTGAGGGAGCACTGCACTGTCAGAGCGTCAGTACTGAGGGAGTGCTGCACTGTCGGAGGGTCACTACTGAGGGAGTGCCGCACTGTCTGAGGGTAGCTACTGATGGAGTGCTGCACTGTCGGAGGGACAGTTCTGAGGGAGAGCTACACAGTCGGAGGGCCAGTACTGAGGGAGTGCTGCACTGTCAGAGGGACAGAACTGAGGGAGTGCTGCACTGTCAGAGGGTCAGTACAGAGGGACTGCTGCACTGTAAGAGGGTCAGTACTGAGGGATTGCTGCACTTTCGGAGTGTCAGTACTGAGGGAACGCTGCACTGTCAGAGGGTCAGTACTGAGGGAGTGCTGCACTTTCGGAGGGTCCCTACTGAGGGAGTGCTGCACTGTCAGAGGGTCGGTACTGAGGGAGTGCTGCACTGTCAGAGGGTCAGTACTGAGGGAGTGCTGCGCTGTCAGAGGGAAGTACTCAGGGATGGCTGCACTGGAAGAGGGTCAGTACTGAGGGAGTGCCGCACTGTCGGAGTGTCAGTACTGAGGGAGTGCCGCACTGTCAGAGGGCCAGCACTGAGGGAGTGATGCACAATCGGAGGGCCAGTACTGAGTGAGTGCTGCACTGTCGGAGTGTCAGTCCTGAGGGAGAGCTGCATTTTCGGAGGGTCAGTACTGAGGGAGTGCTGCACTGTCGGAGGGTCAGTACTGAGAGACTGCCGCACTGTCGGAGGGTCAGTACTGAGGGAGTGCCGCACTGTCAGAGGGTCAGTACTGAGGGAGTGCTGCACTGTCGGAGGGTCAGTACTGAGGGAGTGCTGCACTGTCGGAGTGTCAGTCCTGAGGGAGAGCTGCATTTTCGGAGGGTCAGTACTGAGGGAGTGCTGCACTGTCGGAGGGTCAGTACTGAGAGACTGCCGCACTGTCGGAGGGTCAGTACTGAGGGAGCGCTGCACTTTCGGAGGGTCAGTACTGAGGGAGCGCTGCACTGTCGGAGGGTCAGTCCTGAGAGACTGCCGCACTGTCGGAGGGTCAGTACTGAGGGAGTGCTGCACTGTCAGAGGGTCCGTACTGATGGAGTGCTGCACTGTCGGATGGTCCCTACTGAGGGAGTGCTGCACTGTCAGAGGGTCAGAACTGAGGGAGTGCTGCACTTTCAGAGGGTCAGTACAGAGGTCCTGCTGCACTGTAAGAGGGTCAGTACTGAGGGAATGCCGCACTGTCGGAGGGTCAGTACTGAGGGAGCACTGCACTGTCAGAGCGTCAGTACTGAGGGAGTGCTGCACTGTCGGAGGGTCACTACTGAGGGAGTGCCGCACTGTCTGAGGGTAGCTACTGATGGAGTGCTGCACTGTCGGAGGGACAGTTCTGAGGGAGAGCTACACAGTCGGAGGGCCAGTACTGAGGGAGTGCTGCACTGTCAGAGGGTCAGAACTGAGGGAGTGCTGCACTGTCAGAGGGTCAGTACAGAGGGACTGCTGCACTGTAAGAGGGTCAGTACTGAGGGATTGCTGCACTTTCGGAGTGTCAGTACTGAGGGAACGCTGCACTGTCAGAGGGTCAGTACTGAGGGAGTGCTGCACTTTCGGAGGGTCCCTACTGAGGGAGTGCTGCACTGTCAGAGGGTCGGTACTGAGGGAGTGCTGCACTGTCAGAGGGTCAGTACTGAGGGAACGCTGCGCTGTCGGAGGGTCAGTACTGAGGGAGTGCTGCACTTTCGGAGGGTTCGTACTGAGGGAGTGCTGCACTGTCAGAGGGTCAGTACTGAGGGAACGCTGCACTGTCGGAGGGTCAGTACTGAGGGAGTGCTGCACTTTCGGAGGGTCAGTACTGAGGGAGCGCTGCACTGTCGGAGGGTCAGTATTGAGGGAGTGCTGCACTGTCAGAGGGTCAGTACTGAGGGAACGCTGCACTGTCGGAGGGTCAGTACTGAGGGAGTGCTGCACTTTTGGAGGGTCAGTACTGAGGGAGCACTTCACTGTCGGAGGGTCAGTACTGAGGGAACGCTGCACTGTCGGAGGGTCAGTACTGAGGGAGAGCTGCACTTTCGGAGGGTCAGTACTGTGGGAGCGCTGCACTTTCGGAGGGTCAGTACTGAGGGTGCGCTGCACTGTCAGTGGGTCAGTACTGAGGGAACGCTGGACTGTCAGAGGGTCAGAACTGAGGGAGTGCTGCACTGTCAGAGGGTCGGTACTGAGGGAGAGCTGCCCTGTCAGTGGGTCGGTACTGAGGGAGTGCTGCACTGTCGGAGGGTCAGTACTGAGGGAGCGCTGCACTTTCGGAGGGTCAGTACTGAGGGAGCGCTGCACTGTCAGAGGGTGAGTACTCAGAGACTGCCGCACTGTCGGAGGGTCAGTACTGAGGGAGTGCTGCACTGTCAGAGGGTCCGTACTGAGGGAGTGCTGCACTGTCGGAGGGTCCCTACTGAGGGAGTGCTGCACTGTCAGAGGGTCAAAACTGAGGGAGTGCTGCACAGTCAGAGGGTCGGTACTGAGGGAGTGCTGCAATGTCAGAGGGTCGGTACTGAGGGAGTGCTGCAATGTCAGAGGGAAGTACTCAGGGACTGCTGCACTGTCAGTGAGTCAGTACTGAGGGAGTGATGCGCTATCAGAGGTTCGGTACTGAGGGAACGCTGCACTGTCAGAGGGTCAGTACTGAGGGAGTGCTGCACATTCGGAGGGTCAGTACTGAGGGAGCGCTGCACTGTCGGAGGGTCAGTACTGAGGGAGTGCTGCACTGTCAGAGGGTCAGTACTGAGGGAGCGCTGCACTGTCGGAGGGTCAGTACTGAGGGAGTGCTGCAATGTCGGAGGGTCAGTACTGAGGGAGTGCTGCACAGTCGGAGGGTCAGGACTGAGGGAGTGCTGCACTGTCAGAGGGTCAGTACTGAGGAAGCGCGGCACTTTCAGAGGGTCAGTACTGAGAGTCTGGCGCACTGTCAGAGGGTCAGTACTGAGGGAGTGCTGCACTTTCGGAGGGTCAGTACTGAGGGAGCGCTGCACTGTCGGAGGGTCAGTACTCAGAGACTGCCGTACTGTCGGAGGGTCAGTACTAAGTGAGTGCTGCACTGTCAGAGGGAAGTACTCAGGGACTGCTGCACTGTCAGTGAGTCAGTACTGAGGGAGCGCTGCACTGTCGGAGGGTCAGTCCTGAGGGAGTGCTGCACTGTCGGAGGGTCAGTAATGAGGAAGTGTCGCACTGTCAGAGTGTCAGTACTGAGGGAGTGCTGCAATGTCAGAGTGTCAGTACTGAGGCAGTGCTGCAATTTCGGAGGGTCAGTACAGAGGGAGTGCTGCATTGTCGGAGGGTCAGTACTGAGGGAGTGCTGCACTGTCGGCGGGTCAGTACTGAGGGAGTGCCGCACTGTCGGAGGCTCAGTATTGAGGGAGCGCGGCACTGTCGGAGGGTCAGTACTGAGGGAGCAATGCATTGTTGGAGGGTCAGTACTAAGGGAGTGCCGCACTGTCAGAGGGTCCGTACTGAGGGAGAGCTGCACTGTCGGAAGGACCGTACTGAGGGAGTGCTGCACTGTCGGAGGGTCAGTACTCAGGGAGCGCTGCACTGTCAGTGGGTCAGTACTGAGGGAACGCTGGACTGTCAGAGCGTCAGAACTGAGGGAGTGCTGCACTGTCAGAGGGTCGGTACTGTGGGAGAGCTGCCCTGTCAGTGGGTCGGTACTGAGGGAGTGCTGCACTGTCAGAGGGAAGTATTCAGGGACTGCTGCACTGTCGGAGGGTCAGTACAGACGGCGAGCCGCATTGTCGGAGGGTCAGTACTGAGGGAGCGATGCACTGTCAGAGGGTCAGTATTGAGGGAGCGCTGCACTGTCGGAGGGTCAGTACTGAGGGAGTGCTGCACTGTCGGAGGGTCAGTACTGAGGGAGCGCTGCACTGTCGGAGGGTCAGTACTGAGGGAGTGCTGCACTGTCGGAGGGTCAGTACTGAGGGAGCGCTGCACTGTCGGAGGGTCAGTACTGAGGAAGCGCGGCACTTTCGGAGGGTCAGTAGTGAGGGAATGCTGCACTGTTGGAGGGTCAGTACAGAGAGACTGTCGCACTGTCGGAGGGTCAGTACTGAGGGAGCGCTGCACTTTCGGAGGGTCAGTACTGAGGGAGTGCTGCAATGTCAGAGGGTCAGTAATCAGAGACTGCCGCACTGTTGGAGGGTCAGTACTGAGGGAGTGCTGCACTGTCAGAGCGTCCGTACTGAGGGAGTGCTGCACTGTCGGAGGGTCCCTACTGAGGGAGTGCTGCACTGTCAGAGGGTCAGAACTGAGGGAGTGCTGCACTGTCAGAGGGTCAGTACTGAGGGAGTGCTGCACTGTCGGAGGGACAGTACTGAGGGAGCGCTGCACTGTCGGAGGGTCAGTCCTGAGGGAGTGCTGCACTGTCGGAGGGCCAGTAATGAGGGAGTGTCGCACTGTCAGAGTGTCAGTGCTGAGGGAGTGCTGCACTGTCGGCGGGTCAGTACTGAGGGAACGCTGCACTGTCGGAGGGTCATTACTAAGGGATTGCCACACTGTCAGAGGGTCCGTACTGAGGGAGAGCTGCACTGTCGGAAGGACCGTACTGAGGGAGTGCTGCACTGTCGGAGGGTCAGTACTCAGGGAACGCTGGACTGTCAGAGGGTCAGAACTGAGGGAGTGCTGCACTGTCAGAGGGTAGGTACTGAGGGAGAGCTGCCCTGTCAGTGGGTCGGTACTGAGGGAGTGCTGCACGGTCAGAGGGACATATTCAGGGACAGCTGCACTGTCGGAGGGTCAGTATTGAGGGAGTGCCGCATTGTCAGAGGTTCAGTACTGAGGGAGCGATGCACTGTCAGAGGGTCAGTATTGAGGGAGCGCTGCACTGTCGGAGGGTCAGTACTGAGGGAGTGCTGCACTGTCGGAGGGTCAGTACTGAGGGAGCGCTGCACTGTCGGCGGGTCAGTACTGAGGGAGTGCTGCACTGTCGGAGGGTCAGTACTGAGGGATTGCTGCAATGTCGGAGGGTCAGTACTGAGGGAGTGCTGCACTGTCGGAGGGTCAGTACTGAGGAAGCGCGGCACTTTCGGAGGGTCAGTACTGAGGGAATGCTGCACTGTCGGAGGGTCAGTACAGAGAGACTGTCGCACTGTCGGAGGTTCAGTACTGAGGGAGCGCTGCACTTTCGGAGGGTCAGTACTGAGGGAGTGCTGCAATGTCGGAGGGTCAGTACTCAGAGACTGCCACACTGTCGGAGGGTCAGTACTGAGGGAGTGCTGCACTGTCAGAGGGTCCTTACTGAGGGAGTGCTGCACTGTCGGAGGGTCCCTACTGAGGGAGTGCTGCACTGTCAGTGAGTTAGTACTGAGGGAGTGCTGCACTATCAGAGGGTCGGTACTGAGGGAACGCTGCACTGTCAGAGGGTCAGTACTGAGGGAGTGCTGCATTTTCGGAGGGTCAGTACTGAGGGAGCGCTGCACTGTCGGAGGGTCAGTACTGAGGGAGTGCTGCACTGTCAGAGGGTCAGTACTGAGGGAACGCTGCACTGTCAGAGGGTCAGTACTGAGGGAGTGCTGCACTTTCTGAGGGTCAGTACTGAGGGAGAGCTGCACTGTCGGAGGGTGAGTACTGAGGGATTGCTGCACTGTCGGAGGGTCAGTACTGACGGAGTGCTGCACTGTCGGAGGGTCAGTAATGAGGGAGTGTCGCACTGTCAGAGTGTTAGTACTGAGGGAGTGCTGCAATGTCAGAGGGTCAGTACTGAGGGAGTGCTGCAATTTCGGAGGGTCAGTACTGACGGAGTGCTGCACTGTCGGCGGGTCAGTACTGAGGGAGTGCCGCACTGTCGGAAGCTCGGTATTGAGGGAGCGCGGCACTGTCAGAGGGTCAGTACTGAGGGAGAGCTGCACTGTCGGAGGGTCAGTACTGAGGGAGCACTGCATTCTCGGAGGGTCAGTACTGAGGGAACGCTGCACTGTCGGAGGGTCAGTACTAAGGGAGTGCCGCACTGTCAGAGGGTCTGTACTGAGGGAGAGCTGCACTGTCGGAAGGTCCGTACTGAGGGAGTGCTGCACTGTCGGAGGGTCAGTACTCAGGGAGCGTTGCACTGTCAGTGGGTCAGTCCTGAGGGAACGCTGGACTGTCAGACGGTCAGAACTGAGGGAGTGCTGCACTGTCAGAGGGTCGGTACTGAGGGAGAGCTGCCCTGTCAGTGGGTCGGTACTGAGGGAGTGCTGCACTGTCAGAGGGAAGTATTCAGGGACTGCTGCACTGTCGGAGGGACAGTACTGAGGGCCTGCCGCATTGTCGGAGGGTCAGTACTGAGGGAGCGATGCACTGTCAGAGGGTCAGTATTGAGGGAACGCTGCACTGTCGGAGGGTCAGTACTGAGGGAGCGCTGCACTGTCAGAGGGTCAGTACTGAGGGAGTGCTGCACTGTCGGAGGGTCAGTACTGAGGGAGTGCTGCACTGTCGTAGGGTCAGTCCTGAGGGAGTGCTGCACTGTCGGAGGGTCAGTACTGACGAAGCGCGGCTCTTTCGGAGGGTCAGTACTGAGGGAATGCTGCACAGTCGGAGGGTCAGTACAGAGAGACTGTCGCACTGTCGGAGGGTCAGTACTGAGGGAGCGCTGCACTTTCAGAGGGTCAGTACTGAGGGAGTGCTGCAATGTCGGAGGGTCAGTACTCAGAGACTGCCGCACTGTCGGAGGGTCAGTACTGAGGGAGTGCTGCACTGTCAGAGGGTCCGTACTGAGGGAGTGCTGCACTGTCGGAGGGTCCCTACTGAGGGAGTGCTGCACTGTCAGAGTGTCAGAACTGAGGGAGTGCTGCACTGTCAGAGGGTCGGTAATGAGGGAGTGCTGCACTGTCAGAGGGTCAGTACTGAGGAGGTGCTGCACTGTCGGAGTGTCAGTACTGAGGGAGCGCTGCACTGTCAGAGGGTCAGTCCTGAGGGAGTGCTGCACTGTCGGAGGGCCAGTAATGAGGGAGTGTCGCACTGTCAGAGTGTCAGTACTGAGGGAGTGCTGCAATGTCAGAGGGTCAGTACTGAGGGAGTGCTGCAATTTCGGAGGGTCAGTACTGAGGGAGCGCGGCACTGTCAGAGGGTCAGTACTGAGGGAGAGCTGCACGGTCGGAGGGTCAGTACAGAGGGAGCAATGCATTGTCGGAGGGTCAGTACTGAGGGAACGTTGCACTGTCGGAGGGTCAGTACTAAGGGAGTGCCGCACTGTCAGAGGTTCCGTACTGAGGGAGAGCTGCACTGTTGGAAGGACCGTACTGAGGGAGTGCTGAACTGTCGGAGGGTCAGTACTCAGGGAGCGCTGCACTGTCGGTGGGTCAGAACTGAGGGAACGCTGGACTGTCAGAGGGTCAGAACTGAGGGAGTGCTGCACAGTCAGAGGGTAGGTACTGAGGGAGCGCTGCACTTTCGGAGGGTCAGTACTGATGGAGCGCTGCACTGTCAGAGGGTGGGTACTCAGGGAACGCTGCACTGTCAGAGGGTCAGTACTGAGGGAGTGCTGCACTTTCGGAGGGTCAGTACTGAGGGAGCGCTGCACTGTCGGAGGGTCAGTACTGAGGGAGTGCTGCACTGTCAGAGGGTCAGTACTGAGGGAACGCTGCGGTGTCGGAGGGTCAGTACTGAGGGAGTGCTGCACTTTCGGAGGGTCAGTACTGAGGGAGTGCTGCACTGTCAGAGGGTCAGTACTGAGGGAACGCTGCACTGTCGGAGGGTCAGTACTGAGGGAGTGCTGCACTTTCGGAGGGTCAGTACTGAGGGAGGGCTGCACTGTCGGAGGGTCAGTATTGAGGGAGTGCTGCACTGTCAGAGGGTCAGTACTGAGGGAACGCTGCACTGTCGGAGGGTCAGTACTGAGGGAGAGCTGCACTTTCGGAGGGTCAGTACTGTGGGAGCGCTGCACTTTCGGAGGGTCAGTACTGAGGGTGCGCTGCACTGTCAGTGGGTCAGTACTGAGGGAACGCTGGACTGTCAGTGGGTCAGTACTGAGGGAACGCTGGACTGTCAGAGGGTCAGAACTGAGGGAGTGCTGCACTGTCAGAGGGTCGGTACTGAGGGAGAGCTGCCCTGTCAGTGGGTCGGTACTGAGGGAGTGCTGCACTGTCGGAGGGTCAGTACTGAGGGAGCGCTGCACTTTCGGAGGGTCAGTACTGAGGGAGCGCTGCACTGTCGGAGGGTGAGTACTCAGAGACTGCCGCACTGTCGGAGGGTCAGTACTGAGGGAGTGCTGCACTGTCAGAGGGTCCGTACTGAGGGAGTGCTGCACTGTCGGAGGGTCCCTACTGAGGGAGTGCTGCACTGTCAGAGGGTCAAAACTGAGGGAGTGCTGCACAGTCAGAGGGTCGGTACTGAGGGAGTGCTGCAATGTCAGAGGGTCCGTACTGAGGGAGTGCTGCACTGTCGGAGGGTCAGTACTCAGGGAGCGTTGCACTGTCAGTGGGTCATTCCTGAGGGAACGCTGGACTGTCAGACGGTCAGAACTGAGGGAGTGCTGCACTGTCAGAGGGTCGGTACTGAGGGAGAGCTGCCCTGTCAGTGGGTCGGTACTGAGGGAGTGCTGCACTGTCAGAGGGAAGTATTCAGGGACTGCTGCACTGTCGGAGGGACAGTACTGAGGGCCTGCCGCATTGTCGGAGGGTCAGTACTGAGGGAGCGATGCACTGTCAGAGGGTCAGTATTGAGGGAACGCTGCACTGTCGGAGGGTCAGTACTGAGGGAGCGCTGCACTGTCAGAGGGTCAGTACTGAGGGAGTGCTGCAATTTCGGAGGGTCAGTACTGAGGGAGTGCTGTACTGTCAGAGGGTCAGAACTGAGGGAGTGCTGCAATTTCGGAGGGTCAGTACTGAGGGAGTGCTGTACTGTCAGAGGGTCAGTCCTGAGGGAGTGCTGCACTGTCGGAGGGTCAGTACTGACGAAGCGCGGCTCTTTCGGAGGGTCAGTACTGAGGGAATGCTGCACAGTCGGAGGGTCAGTACAGAGAGACTGTCGCACTGTCGGAGGGTCAGTACTGAGGGAGCGCTGCACTTTCAGAGGGTCAGTACTGAGGGAGTGCTGCAATGTCGGAGGGTCAGTACTCAGAGACTGCCGCACTGTCGGAGGGTCAGTACTGAGGGAGTGCTGCACTGTCAGAGGGTCCGTACTGAGGGAGTGCTGCACTGTCGGAGGGTCCCTACTGAGGGAGTGCTGCACTGTCAGAGTGTCAGAACTGAGGGAGTGCTGCACTGTCAGAGGGTCGGTAATGAGGGAGTGCTGCACTGTCAGAGGGTCAGTACTGAGGAGGTGCTGCACTGTCGGAGTGTCAGTACTGAGGGAGCGCTGCACTGTCAGAGGGTCAGTCCTGAGGGAGTGCTGCACTGTCGGAGGGCCAGTAATGAGGGAGTGTCGCACTGTCAGAGTGTCAGTACTGAGGGAGTGCTGCAATGTCAGAGGGTCAGTACTGAGGGAGTGCTGCAATTTCGGAGGGTCAGTACTGAGGGAGCGCGGCACTGTCAGAGGGTCAGTACTGAGGGAGAGCTGCACGGTCGGAGGGTCAGTACAGAGGGAGCAATGCATTGTCGGAGGGTCAGTACTGAGGGAACGTTGCACTGTCGGAGGGTCAGTACTAAGGGAGTGCCGCACTGTCAGAGGTTCCGTACTGAGGGAGAGCTGCACTGTTGGAAGGACCGTACTGAGGGAGTGCTGAACTGTCGGAGGGTCAGTACTCAGGGAGCGCTGCACTGTCGGTGGGTCAGAACTGAGGGAACGCTGGACTGTCAGAGGGTCAGAACTGAGGGAGTGCTGCACAGTCAGAGGGTAGGTACTGAGGGAGCGCTGCACTTTCGGAGGGTCAGTACTGATGGAGCGCTGCACTGTCAGAGGGTGGGTACTCAGGGAACGCTGCACTGTCAGAGGGTCAGTACTGAGGGAGTGCTGCACTTTCGGAGGGTCAGTACTGAGGGAGCGCTGCACTGTCGGAGGGTCAGTACTGAGGGAGTGCTGCACTGTCAGAGGGTCAGTACTGAGGGAACGCTGCGGTGTCGGAGGGTCAGTACTGAGGGAGTGCTGCACTTTCGGAGGGTCAGTACTGAGGGAGTGCTGCACTGTCAGAGGGTCAGTACTGAGGGAACGCTGCACTGTCGGAGGGTCAGTACTGAGGGAGTGCTGCACTTTCGGAGGGTCAGTACTGAGGGAGGGCTGCACTGTCGGAGGGTCAGTATTGAGGGAGTGCTGCACTGTCAGAGGGTCAGTACTGAGGGAACGCTGCACTGTCGGAGGGTCAGTACTGAGGGAGAGCTGCACTTTCGGAGGGTCAGTACTGTGGGAGCGCTGCACTTTCGGAGGGTCAGTACTGAGGGTGCGCTGCACTGTCAGTGGGTCAGTACTGAGGGAACGCTGGACTGTCAGTGGGTCAGTACTGAGGGAACGCTGGACTGTCAGAGGGTCAGAACTGAGGGAGTGCTGCACTGTCAGAGGGTCGGTACTGAGGGAGAGCTGCCCTGTCAGTGGGTCGGTACTGAGGGAGTGCTGCACTGTCGGAGGGTCAGTACTGAGGGAGCGCTGCACTTTCGGAGGGTCAGTACTGAGGGAGCGCTGCACTGTCGGAGGGTGAGTACTCAGAGACTGCCGCACTGTCGGAGGGTCAGTACTGAGGGAGTGCTGCACTGTCAGAGGGTCCGTACTGAGGGAGTGCTGCACTGTCGGAGGGTCCCTACTGAGGGAGTGCTGCACTGTCAGAGGGTCAAAACTGAGGGAGTGCTGCACAGTCAGAGGGTCGGTACTGAGGGAGTGCTGCAATGTCAGAGGGTCCGTACTGAGGGAGTGCTGCACTGTCGGAGGGTCAGTACTCAGGGAGCGTTGCACTGTCAGTGGGTCATTCCTGAGGGAACGCTGGACTGTCAGACGGTCAGAACTGAGGGAGTGCTGCACTGTCAGAGGGTCGGTACTGAGGGAGAGCTGCCCTGTCAGTGGGTCGGTACTGAGGGAGTGCTGCACTGTCAGAGGGAAGTATTCAGGGACTGCTGCACTGTCGGAGGGACAGTACTGAGGGCCTGCCGCATTGTCGGAGGGTCAGTACTGAGGGAGCGATGCACTGTCAGAGGGTCAGTATTGAGGGAACGCTGCACTGTCGGAGGGTCAGTACTGAGGGAGCGCTGCACTGTCAGAGGGTCAGTACTGAGGGAGTGCTGCACTGTCGGAGGGTCAGTACTGAGGGAGTGCTGCACTGTCGTAGGGTCAGTCCTGAGGGAGTGCTGCACTGTCGGAGGGTCAGTACTGACGAAGCGCGGCTCTTTCGGAGGGTCAGTACTGAGGGAATGCTGCACAGTCGGAGGGTCAGTACAGAGAGACTGTCGCACTGTCGGAGGGTCAGTACTGAGGGAGCGCTGCACTTTCAGAGGGTCAGTACTGAGGGAGTGCTGCAATGTCGGAGGGTCAGTACTCAGAGACTGCCGCACTGTCGGAGGGTCAGTACTGAGGGAGTGCTGCACTGTCAGAGGGTCCGTACTGAGGGAGTGCTGCACTGTCGGAGGGTCCCTACTGAGGGAGTGCTGCACTGTCAGAGTGTCAGAACTGAGGGAGTGCTGCACTGTCAGAGGGTCGGTAATGAGGGAGTGCTGCACTGTCAGAGGGTCAGTACTGAGGAGGTGCTGCACTGTCGGAGTGTCAGTACTGAGGGAGCGCTGCACTGTCAGAGGGTCAGTCCTGAGGGAGTGCTGCACTGTCGGAGGGCCAGTAATGAGGGAGTGTCGCACTGTCAGAGTGTCAGTACTGAGGGAGTGCTGCAATGTCAGAGGGTCAGTACTGAGGGAGTGCTGCAATTTCGGAGGGTCAGTACTGAGGGAGCGCGGCACTGTCAGAGGGTCAGTACTGAGGGAGAGCTGCACGGTCGGAGGGTCAGTACAGAGGGAGCAATGCATTGTCGGAGGGTCAGTACTGAGGGAACGTTGCACTGTCGGAGGGTCAGTACTAAGGGAGTGCCGCACTGTCAGAGGTTCCGTACTGAGGGAGAGCTGCACTGTTGGAAGGACCGTACTGAGGGAGTGCTGAACTGTCGGAGGGTCAGTACTCAGGGAGCGCTGCACTGTCGGTGGGTCAGAACTGAGGGAACGCTGGACTGTCAGAGGGTCAGAACTGAGGGAGTGCTGCACAGTCAGAGGGTAGGTACTGAGGGAGCGCTGCACTTTCGGAGGGTCAGTACTGATGGAGCGCTGCACTGTCAGAGGGTGGGTACTCAGGGAACGCTGCACTGTCAGAGGGTCAGTACTGAGGGAGTGCTGCACTTTCGGAGGGTCAGTACTGAGGGAGCGCTGCACTGTCGGAGGGTCAGTACTGAGGGAGTGCTGCACTGTCAGAGGGTCAGTACTGAGGGAACGCTGCGGTGTCGGAGGGTCAGTACTGAGGGAGTGCTGCACTTTCGGAGGGTCAGTACTGAGGGAGTGCTGCACTGTCAGAGGGTCAGTACTGAGGGAACGCTGCACTGTCGGAGGGTCAGTACTGAGGGAGTGCTGCACTTTCGGAGGGTCAGTACTGAGGGAGGGCTGCACTGTCGGAGGGTCAGTATTGAGGGAGTGCTGCACTGTCAGAGGGTCAGTACTGAGGGAACGCTGCACTGTCGGAGGGTCAGTACTGAGGGAGTGCTGCACTTTTGGAGGGTCAGTACTGAGGGAGCACTTCACTGTCGGAGGGTCAGTACTGAGGGAACGCTGCACTGTCGGAGGGTCAGTACTGAGGGAGAGCTGCACTTTCGGAGGGTCAGTACTGTGGGAGCGCTGCACTTTCGGAGGGTCAGTACTGAGGGTGTGCTGCACTTTCGGAGGGCCAGTTCTGAGGGATTGCTGCACTGTCGGAGGGTCAGTCCTGAGGGAGTGCTGCACTATCGGAGGGTCAGTACTGAGGGAGTGCTGCACTTTCGGAGGGTCAGTTCTGAGGGAACGCTGTACTGTCGGAGGGTCAGAACTCATGGAGCGCTGCACTGTCAGTGGGTCAGTACTGAGGGAACGCTGGACTGTCAGAGGGTCAGAACTGAGGGAGTGCTGCACTTTCAGAGGGTCGGTACTGAGGGAGTGCTGCACTGTCAGAGGGAAGTATTCAGGGACTGCTGCACTGTCGGAGGGTCAGTACTGAGTGAGTGCCGCATTGTCGGAGGGTCAGTACTGAGGCAGCGATGCACTGTCAGAGGGTCAGTATTGAGGGAGCGCTGCACTGTCGGAGGGTCAGTACTGAGGGAGTGCTGCACTGTCAGAGGGTAGGTACTGAGGGAGTGCTGCACTTTCGGAGGGTCAGTCCTGAGGGAGTGCTGCACTGTCGGAGGGCCAGTAATGAGGGAGTGTCGCACTGTCAGAGTGTCAGTGCTGAGGGAGTGCTGCACTGTCGGCGGGTCAGTACTGCGGGAACGCTGCACTGTCGGAGGGTCATTACTAATGGAGTGCCACACTGTCAGAGGGTCCGTACTGAGGGAGTGCTGCACTGTCGGAGGGTCAGTACTCAGGGAACGCTGGACTGTCAGAGGGTCAGAACTGAGGGAGTGCTGCACTGTCAGGGGGTAGGTACTGAGGGAGAGCTGCCCTGTCAGTGGGTCGGTACTGAGGGAGTGCTGCACGGTCAGAGGGACATATTCAGGGACAGCTGCACTGTCGGAGGGTCAGTAGTGAGGGAGTGCCGCATTGTCAGAGGTTCAGTACTGAGGGAGCGATGCACTGTCAGAGGGTCAGTATTGAGGGAGCGCTGCACTGTCGGAGGGTCAGTACTGAGGGAGTGCTGCACTGTCGGAGGGTCAGTACTGAGGGAGCGCTGCACTGTCGGCGGGTCAGTACTGAGGGAGTGCTGCACTGTCGGAGGGTCAGTACTGAGGGATTGATGCAATGTCGGAGGGTCAGTACTGAGGGAGTGCTGCAATGTCGGAGGGTCAGTACTGAGGAAGCGCGGCACTTTCGGAGGGTCAGTACTGAGGGAATGCTGCACTGTCGGAGGGTCAGTACAGAGGGACTGTCGCACTGTCGGAGGTTCAGTACTGAGGGAGCGCTGCACTTTCGGAGGGTCAGTACTGAGGGAGTGCTGCAATGTCGGAGGGTCAGTACTCAGAGACTGCCTCACTGTCGGAGGGTCAGTACTGAGGGAGTGCTGCACTGTCAGAGGGTCCTTACTGAGGGAGTGCTGCACTGTCGGAGGGTCCCTACTGAGGGAGTGCTGCACTGTCAGTGAGTTAGTACTGAGGGAGTGCTGCACTATCAGAGGGTCGGTACTGAGGGAACGCTGCACTGTCAGAGGGTCAGTACTGAGGGAGTGCTGCACTGTCAGAGGGTCAGTACTGAGGGAACGCTGCACTGTCAGAGGGTCAGTACTGAGGGAGTGCTGCACTTTCTGAGGGTCAGTACGGAGGGAGAGCTGCACTGTCGGAGGGTGAGTACTGAGGGATTGCTGCACTGTCGGAGGGTCAGTCCTGAGGGAGTGCTGCACTGTCGGAGGGTCAGTAATGAGGGAGTGTCGCACTGTCAGAGTGTTAGTACTGAGGGAGTGCTGCAATGTCAGAGGGTCAGTACTGAGGGAGTGCTGCAATTTCGGAGGGTCAGTACTGACGGAGTGCTGCACTGTCGGAGGGTCAGTAATGAGGGAGTGTCGCACTGTCAGAGTGTTAGTACTGAGGGAGTGCTGCAATGTCAGAGGGTCAGTACTGAGGGAGTGCTGCAATTTCGGAGGGTCAGTACTGACGGAGTGCTGCACTGTCGGCGGGTCAGTAATGAGGGAGTGTCGCACTGTCAGAGTGTTAGTACTGAGGGAGTGCTGCAATGTCAGAGGGTCAGTACTGAGGGAGTGCTGCAATTTCGGAGGGTCAGTACTGACGGAGTGCTGCACTGTCGGCGGGTCAGTACTGAGGGAGTGCCGCACTGTCGGAAGCTCGGTATTGAGGGAGCGCGGCACTGTCAGATGGTCAGTACTGAGGGAGAGCTGCACTGTCGGAGGGTCAGTACTGAGGGAGCACTGCATTCTCGGAGGGTCAGTACTGAGGGAACGCTGCACTGTCGGAGGGTCAGTACTAAGGGAGTGCCGCACTGTCAGAGGGTCAGTACTGAGGGAGCGCTGCACTGTCAGAGGGTCAGTACTGAGGGAGTGCTGCACTGTCGGAGGGTCAGTACTGAGGGAGTGCTGCACTGTCGTAGGGTCAGTCCTGAGGGAGCACTTCACTGTCGGAGGGTCAGTACTGAGGGAACGCTGCACTGTCGGAGGGTCAGTACTGAGGGAGAGCTGCACTTTCGGAGGGTCAGTACTGTGGGAGCGCTGCACTTTCGGAGGGTCAGTACTGAGGGTGTGCTGCATTTTCGGAGGGTCAGTACTGAGGGAGCGCTGCACTGTCGGAGGGTCAGTACTGAGGGAGTGCTGCACTGTCAGAGGGTCAGTACTGAGGGAACGCTGCACTGTCAGAGGGTCAGTACTGAGGGAGCGCGGCACTGTCAGAGGGTCAGTACTGAGGGAGAGCTGCACGGTCGGAGGGTCAGTACAGAGGGAGCAATGCATTGTCGGAGGGTCAGTACTGAGGGAACGTTGCACTGTCGGAGGGTCAGTACTAAGGGAGTGCCGCACTGTCAGAGGTTCCGTACTGAGGGAGAGCTGCACTGTTGGAAGGACCGTACTGAGGGAGTGCTGAACTGTCGGAGGGTCAGTACTCAGGGAGCGCTGCACTGTCGGTGGGTCAGTACTGAGGGAACGCTGGACTGTCAGAGGGTCAGAACTGAGGGAGTGCTGCACAGTCAGAGGGTAAGTACTGAGGGAGCGCTGCACTTTCGGAGGGTCAGTACTGATGGAGCGCTGCACTGTCAGAGGGTCGGTACTCAGGGAACGCTGCACTGTCAGAGGGTCAGTACTGAGGGAGTGCTGCACTTTCGGAGGGTCAGTACTGAGGGAGCGCTGCACTGTCGGAGGGTCAGTACTGAGGGAGTGCTGCACTGTCAGAGGGTCAGTACTGAGGGAACGCTGCGCTGTCGGAGGGTCAGTACTGAGGGAGTGCTGCACTTTCGGAGGGTTCGTACTGAGGGAGTGCTGCACTGTCAGAGGGTCAGTACTGAGGGAACGCTGCACTGTCGGAGGGTCAGTACTGAGGGAGTGCTGCACTTTCGGAGGGTCAGTACTGAGGGAGCGCTGCACTGTCGGAGGGTCAGTATTGAGGGAGTGCTGCACTGTCAGAGGGTCAGTACTGAGGGAACGCTGCACTGTCGGAGGGTCAGTACTGAGGGAGTGCTGCACTTTTGGAGGGTCAGTACTGAGGGAGCACTTCACTGTCGGAGGGTCAGTACTGAGGGAACGCTGCACTGTCGGAGGGTCAGTACTGAGGGAGAGCTGCACTTTCGGAGGGTCAGTACTGTGGGAGCGCTGCACTTTCGGAGGGTCAGTACTGAGGGTGCGCTGCACTGTCAGTGGGTCAGTACTGAGGGAACGCTGGACTGTCAGTGGGTCAGTACTGAGGGAACGCTGGACTGTCAGAGGGTCAGAACTGAGGGAGTGCTGCACTGTCAGAGGGTCGGTACTGAGGGAGAGCTGCCCTGTCAGTGGGTCGGTACTGAGGGAGTGCTGCACTGTCGGAGGGTCAGTACTGAGGGAGCGCTGCACTTTCGGAGGGTCAGTACTGAGGGAGCGCTGCACTGTCGGAGGGTGAGTACTCAGAGACTGCCGCACTGTCGGAGGGTCAGTACTGAGGGAGTGCTGCACTGTCAGAGGGTCCGTACTGAGGGAGTGCTGCACTGTCGGAGGGTCCCTACTGAGGGAGTGCTGCACTGTCAGAGGGTCAAAACTGAGGGAGTGCTGCACAGTCAGAGGGTCGGTACTGAGGGAGTGCTGCAATGTCAGAGGGTCGGTACTGAGGGAGTGCTGCAATGTCAGAGGGAAGTACTCAGGGACTGCTGCACTGTCAGTGAGTCAGTACTGAGGGAGTGATGCGCTATCAGAGGTTCGGTACTGAGGGAACGCTGCACTGTCAGAGGGTCAGTACTGAGGGAGTGCTGCACATTCGGAGGGTCAGTACTGAGGGAGCGCTGCACTGTCGGAGGGTCAGTACTGAGGGAGTGCTGCACTGTCAGAGGGTCAGTACTGAGGGAGCGCTGCACTGTCGGAGGGTCAGTACTGAGGGAGTGCTGCAATGTCGGAGGGTCAGTACTGAGGGAGTGCTGCACAGTCGGAGGGTCAGGACTGAGGGAGTGCTGCACTGTCAGAGGGTCAGTACTGAGGAAGCGCGGCACTTTCAGAGGGTCAGTACTGAGAGTCTGGCGCACTGTCAGAGGGTCAGTACTGAGGGAGTGCTGCACTTTCGGAGGGTCAGTACTGAGGGAGCGCTGCACTGTCGGAGGGTCAGTACTCAGAGACTGCCGTACTGTCGGAGGGTCAGTACTAAGTGAGTGCTGCACTGTCAGAGGGAAGTACTCAGGGACTGCTGCACTGTCAGTGAGTCAGTACTGAGGGAGCGCTGCACTGTCGGAGGGTCAGTCCTGAGGGAGTGCTGCACTGTCGGAGGGTCAGTAATGAGGAAGTGTCGCACTGTCAGAGTGTCAGTACTGAGGCAGTGCTGCAATGTCAGAGTGTCAGTACTGAGGCAGTGCTGCAATTTCGGAGGGTCAGTACAGAGGGAGTGCTGCATTGTCGGAGGGTCAGTACTGAGGGAGTGCTGCACTGTCGGCGGGTCAGTACTGAGGGAGTGCCGCACTGTCGGAGGCTCAGTATTGAGGGAGCGCGGCACTGTCGGAGGGTCAGTACTGAGGGAGCAATGCATTGTTGGAGGGTCAGTACTAAGGGAGTGCCGCACTGTCAGAGGGTCCGTACTGAGGGAGAGCTGCACTGTCGGAAGGACCGTACTGAGGGAGTGCTGCACTGTCGGAGGGTCAGTACTCAGGGAGCGCTGCACTGTCAGTGGGTCAGTACTGAGGGAACGCTGGACTGTCAGAGCGTCAGAACTGAGGGAGTGCTGCACTGTCAGAGGGTCGGTACTGTGGGAGAGCTGCCCTGTCAGTGGGTCGGTACTGAGGGAGTGCTGCACTGTCAGAGGGAAGTATTCAGGGACTGCTGCACTGTCGGAGGGTCAGTACAGACGGCGAGCCGCATTGTCGGAGGGTCAGTACTGAGGGAGCGATGCACTGTCAGAGGGTCAGTATTGAGGGAGCGCTGCACTGTCGGAGGGTCAGTACTGAGGGAGTGCTGCACTGTCGGAGGGTCAGTACTGAGGGAGCGCTGCACTGTCGGAGGGTCAGTACTGAGGGAGTGCTGCACTGTCGGAGGGTCAGTACAGAGGGAGCGCTGCACTGTCGGAGGGTCAGTACTGAGGAAGCGCGGCACTTTCGGAGGGTCAGTAGTGAGGGAATGCTGCACTGTTGGAGGGTCAGTACAGAGAGACTGTCGCACTGTCGGAGGGTCAGTACTGAGGGAGCGCTGCACTTTCGGAGGGTCAGTACTGAGGGAGTGCTGCAATGTCAGAGGGTCAGTACTCAGAGACTGCCGCACTGTTGGAGGGTCAGTACTGAGGGAGTGCTGCACTGTCAGAGCGTCCGTACTGAGGGAGTGCTGCACTGTCGGAGGGTCCCTACTGAGGGAGTGCTGCACTGTCAGAGGGTCAGAACTGAGGGAGTGCTGCACTGTCAGAGGGTTGGTACTGAGGGAGTGCTGCACTGTCAGAGGGTCAGTACTGAGGGAGTGCTGCACTGTCGGAGGGACAGTACTGAGGGAGCGCTGCACTGTCGGAGGGTCAGTCCTGAGGGAGTGCTGCACTGTCGGAGGGCCAGTAATGAGGGAGTGTCGCACTGTCAGAGTGTCAGTGCTGAGGGAGTGCTGCACTGTCGGCGGGTCAGTACTGAGGGAACGCTGCACTGTCGGAGGGTCATTACTAAGGGATTGCCACACTGTCAGAGGGTCCGTACTGAGGGAGAGCTGCACTGTCGGAAGGACCGTACTGAGGGAGTGCTGCACTGTCGGAGGGTCAGTACTCAGGGAACGCTGGACTGTCAGAGGGTCAGAACTGAGGGAGTGCTGCACTGTCAGAGGGTAGGTACTGAGGGAGAGCTGCCCTGTCAGTGGGTCGGTACTGAGGGAGTGCTGCACGGTCAGAGGGACATATTCAGGGACAGCTGCACTGTCGGAGGGTCAGTATTGAGGGAGTGCCGCATTGTCAGAGGTTCAGTACTGAGGGAGCGATGCACTGTCAGAGGGTCAGTATTGAGGGAGCGCTGCACTGTCGGAGGGTCAGTACTGAGGGAGTGCTGCACTGTCGGAGGGTCAGTACTGAGGGAGCGCTGCACTGTCGGCGGGTCAGTACTGAGGGAGTGCTGCACTGTCGGAGGGTCAGTACTGAGGGATTGCTGCAATGTCGGAGGGTCAGTACTGAGGGAGTGCTGCACTGTCGGAGGGTCAGTACTGAGGAAGCGCGGCACTTTCGGAGGGTCAGTACTGAGGGAATGCTGCACTGTCGGAGGGTCAGTACAGAGAGACTGTCGCACTGTCGGAGGTTCAGTACTGAGGGAGCGCTGCACTTTCGGAGGGTCAGTACTGAGGGAGTGCTGCAATGTCGGAGGGTCAGTACTCAGAGACTGCCACACTGTCGGAGGGTCAGTACTGAGGGAGTGCTGCACTGTCAGAGGGTCCTTACTGAGGGAGTGCTGCACTGTCGGAGGGTCCCTACTGAGGGAGTGCTGCACTGTCAGTGAGTTAGTACTGAGGGAGTGCTGCACTATCAGAGGGTCGGTACTGAGGGAACGCTGCACTGTCAGAGGGTCAGTACTGAGGGAGTGCTGCATTTTCGGAGGGTCAGTACTGAGGGAGCGCTGCACTGTCGGAGGGTCAGTACTGAGGGAGTGCTGCACTGTCAGAGGGTCAGTACTGAGGGAACGCTGCACTGTCAGAGGGTCAGTACTGAGGGAGTGCTGCACTTTCTGAGGGTCAGTACTGAGGGAGAGCTGCACTGTCGGAGGGTGAGTACTGAGGGATTGCTGCACTGTCGGAGGGTCAGTACTGACGGAGTGCTGCACTGTCGGAGGGTCAGTAATGAGGGAGTGTCGCACTGTCAGAGTGTTAGTACTGAGGGAGTGCTGCAATGTCAGAGGGTCAGTACTGAGGGAGTGCTGCAATTTCGGAGGGTCAGTACTGACGGAGTGCTGCACTGTCGGCGGGTCAGTACTGAGGGAGTGCCGCACTGTCGGAAGCTCGGTATTGAGGGAGCGCGGCACTGTCAGAGGGTCAGTACTGAGGGAGAGCTGCACTGTCGGAGGGTCAGTACTGAGGGAGCACTGCATTCTCGGAGGGTCAGTACTGAGGGAACGCTGCACTGTCGGAGGGTCAGTACTAAGGGAGTGCCGCACTGTCAGAGGGTCTGTACTGAGGGAGAGCTGCACTGTCGGAAGGTCCGTACTGAGGGAGTGCTGCACTGTCGGAGGGTCAGTACTCAGGGAGCGTTGCACTGTCAGTGGGTCAGTCCTGAGGGAACGCTGGACTGTCAGACGGTCAGAACTGAGGGAGTGCTGCACTGTCAGAGGGTCGGTACTGAGGGAGAGCTGCCCTGTCAGTGGGTCGGTACTGAGGGAGTGCTGCACTGTCAGAGGGAAGTATTCAGGGACTGCTGCACTGTCGGAGGGACAGTACTGAGGGCCTGCCGCATTGTCGGAGGGTCAGTACTGAGGGAGCGATGCACTGTCAGAGGGTCAGTATTGAGGGAACGCTGCACTGTCGGAGGGTCAGTACTGAGGGAGCGCTGCACTGTCAGAGGGTCAGTACTGAGGGAGTGCTGCACTGTCGGAGGGTCAGTACTGAGGGAGTGCTGCACTGTCGTAGGGTCAGTCCTGAGGGAGTGCTGCACTGTCGGAGGGTCAGTACTGACGAAGCGCGGCTCTTTCGGAGGGTCAGTACTGAGGGAATGCTGCACAGTCGGAGGGTCAGTACAGAGAGACTGTCGCACTGTCGGAGGGTCAGTACTGAGGGAGCGCTGCACTTTCAGAGGGTCAGTACTGAGGGAGTGCTGCAATGTCGGAGGGTCAGTACTCAGAGACTGCCGCACTGTCGGAGGGTCAGTACTGAGGGAGTGCTGCACTGTCAGAGGGTCCGTACTGAGGGAGTGCTGCACTGTCGGAGGGTCCCTACTGAGGGAGTGCTGCACTGTCAGAGTGTCAGAACTGAGGGAGTGCTGCACTGTCAGAGGGTCGGTAATGAGGGAGTGCTGCACTGTCAGAGGGTCAGTACTGAGGAGGTGCTGCACTGTCGGAGTGTCAGTACTGAGGGAGCGCTGCACTGTCAGAGGGTCAGTCCTGAGGGAGTGCTGCACTGTCGGAGGGCCAGTAATGAGGGAGTGTCGCACTGTCAGAGTGTCAGTACTGAGGGAGTGCTGCAATGTCAGAGGGTCAGTACTGAGGGAGTGCTGCAATTTCGGAGGGTCAGTACTGAGGGAGCGCGGCACTGTCAGAGGGTCAGTACTGAGGGAGAGCTGCACGGTCGGAGGGTCAGTACAGAGGGAGCAATGCATTGTCGGAGGGTCAGTACTGAGGGAACGTTGCACTGTCGGAGGGTCAGTACTAAGGGAGTGCCGCACTGTCAGAGGTTCCGTACTGAGGGAGAGCTGCACTGTTGGAAGGACCGTACTGAGGGAGTGCTGAACTGTCGGAGGGTCAGTACTCAGGGAGCGCTGCACTGTCGGTGGGTCAGAACTGAGGGAACGCTGGACTGTCAGAGGGTCAGAACTGAGGGAGTGCTGCACAGTCAGAGGGTAGGTACTGAGGGAGCGCTGCACTTTCGGAGGGTCAGTACTGATGGAGCGCTGCACTGTCAGAGGGTGGGTACTCAGGGAACGCTGCACTGTCAGAGGGTCAGTACTGAGGGAGTGCTGCACTTTCGGAGGGTCAGTACTGAGGGAGCGCTGCACTGTCGGAGGGTCAGTACTGAGGGAGTGCTGCACTGTCAGAGGGTCAGTACTGAGGGAACGCTGCGGTGTCGGAGGGTCAGTACTGAGGGAGTGCTGCACTTTCGGAGGGTCAGTACTGAGGGAGTGCTGCACTGTCAGAGGGTCAGTACTGAGGGAACGCTGCACTGTCGGAGGGTCAGTACTGAGGGAGTGCTGCACTTTCGGAGGGTCAGTACTGAGGGAGGGCTGCACTGTCGGAGGGTCAGTATTGAGGGAGTGCTGCACTGTCAGAGGGTCAGTACTGAGGGAACGCTGCACTGTCGGAGGGTCAGTACTGAGAGAGTGCTGCACTTTTGGAGGGTCAGTACTGAGGGAGCACTTCACTGTCGGAGGGTCAGTACTGAGGGAACGCTGCACTGTCGGAGGGTCAGTACTGAGGGAGAGCTGCACTTTCGGAGGGTCAGTACTGTGGGAGCGCTGCACTTTCGGAGGGTCAGTACTGAGGGTGTGCTGCACTTTCGGAGGGCCAGTTCTGAGGGATTGCTGCACTGTCGGAGGGTCAGTCCTGAGGGAGTGCTGCACTATCGGAGGGTCAGTACTGAGGGAGTGCTGCACTTTCGGAGGGTCAGTTCTGAGGGAACGCTGTACTGTCGGAGGGTCAGAACTCATGGAGCGCTGCACTGTCAGTGGGTCAGTACTGAGGGAACGCTGGACTGTCAGAGGGTCAGAACTGAGGGAGTGCTGCACTTTCAGAGGGTCGGTACTGAGGGAGTGCTGCACTGTCAGAGGGAAGTATTCAGGGACTGCTGCACTGTCGGAGGGTCAGTACTGAGTGAGTGCCGCATTGTCGGAGGGTCAGTACTGAGGCAGCGATGCACTGTCAGAGGGTCAGTATTGAGGGAGCGCTGCACTGTCGGAGGGTCAGTACTGAGGGAGTGCTGCACTGTCAGAGGGTAGGTACTGAGGGAGTGCTGCACTTTCGGAGGGTCAGTCCTGAGGGAGTGCTGCACTGTCGGAGGGCCAGTAATGAGGGAGTGTCGCACTGTCAGAGTGTCAGTGCTGAGGGAGTGCTGCACTGTCGGCGGGTCAGTACTGAGGGAACGCTGCACTGTCGGAGGGTCATTACTAATGGAGTGCCACACTGTCAGAGGGTCCGTACTGAGGGAGAGCTGCACTGTCGGAAGGACCGTACTGAGGGAGTGCTGCACTGTCGGAGGGTCAGTACTCAGGGAACGCTGGACTGTCAGAGGGTCAGAACTGAGGGAGTGCTGCACTGTCAGGGGGTAGGTACTGAGGGAGAGCTGCCCTGTCAGTGGGTCGGTACTGAGGGAGTGCTGCACGGTCAGAGGGACATATTCAGGGACAGCTGCACTGTCGGAGGGTCAGTAGTGAGGGAGTGCCGCATTGTCAGAGGTTCAGTACTGAGGGAGCGATGCACTGTCAGAGGGTCAGTATTGAGGGAGCGCTGCACTGTCGGAGGGTCAGTACTGAGGGAGTGCTGCACTGTCGGAGGGTCAGTACTGAGGGAGCGCTGCACTGTCGGCGGGTCAGTACTGAGGGAGTGCTGCACTGTCGGAGGGTCAGTACTGAGGGATTGATGCAATGTCGGAGGGTCAGTACTGAGGGAGTGCTGCAATGTCGGAGGGTCAGTACTGAGGAAGCGCGGCACTTTCGGAGGGTCAGTACTGAGGGAATGCTGCACTGTCGGAGGGTCAGTACAGAGGGACTGTCGCACTGTCGGAGGTTCAGTACTGAGGGAGCGCTGCACTTTCGGAGGGTCAGTACTGAGGGAGTGCTGCAATGTCGGAGGGTCAGTACTCAGAGACTGCCTCACTGTCGGAGGGTCAGTACTGAGGGAGTGCTGCACTGTCAGAGGGTCCTTACTGAGGGAGTGCTGCACTGTCGGAGGGTCCCTACTGAGGGAGTGCTGCACTGTCAGTGAGTTAGTACTGAGGGAGTGCTGCACTATCAGAGGGTCGGTACTGAGGGAACGCTGCACTGTCAGAGGGTCAGTACTGAGGGAGTGCTGCACTGTCAGAGGGTCAGTACTGAGGGAACGCTGCACTGTCAGAGGGTCAGTACTGAGGGAGTGCTGCACTTTCTGAGGGTCAGTACGGAGGGAGAGCTGCACTGTCGGAGGGTGAGTACTGAGGGATTGCTGCACTGTCGGAGGGTCAGTCCTGAGGGAGTGCTGCACTGTCGGAGGGTCAGTAATGAGGGAGTGTCGCACTGTCAGAGTGTTAGTACTGAGGGAGTGCTGCAATGTCAGAGGGTCAGTACTGAGGGAGTGCTGCAATTTCGGAGGGTCAGTACTGACGGAGTGCTGCACTGTCGGAGGGTCAGTAATGAGGGAGTGTCGCACTGTCAGAGTGTTAGTACTGAGGGAGTGCTGCAATGTCAGAGGGTCAGTACTGAGGGAGTGCTGCAATTTCGGAGGGTCAGTACTGACGGAGTGCTGCACTGTCGGCGGGTCAGTAATGAGGGAGTGTCGCACTGTCAGAGTGTTAGTACTGAGGGAGTGCTGCAATGTCAGAGGGTCAGTACTGAGGGAGTGCTGCAATTTCGGAGGGTCAGTACTGACGGAGTGCTGCACTGTCGGCGGGTCAGTACTGAGGGAGTGCCGCACTGTCGGAAGCTCGGTATTGAGGGAGCGCGGCACTGTCAGATGGTCAGTACTGAGGGAGAGCTGCACTGTCGGAGGGTCAGTACTGAGGGAGCACTGCATTCTCGGAGGGTCAGTACTGAGGGAACGCTGCACTGTCGGAGGGTCAGTACTAAGGGAGTGCCGCACTGTCAGAGGGTCAGTACTGAGGGAGCGCTGCACTGTCAGAGGGTCAGTACTGAGGGAGTGCTGCACTGTCGGAGGGTCAGTACTGAGGGAGTGCTGCACTGTCGTAGGGTCAGTCCTGAGGGAGCACTTCACTGTCGGAGGGTCAGTACTGAGGGAACGCTGCACTGTCGGAGGGTCAGTACTGAGGGAGAGCTGCACTTTCGGAGGGTCAGTACTGTGGGAGCGCTGCACTTTCGGAGGGTCAGTACTGAGGGTGTGCTGCATTTTCGGAGGGTCAGTACTGAGGGAGCGCTGCACTGTCGGAGGGTCAGTACTGAGGGAGTGCTGCACTGTCAGAGGGTCAGTACTGAGGGAACGCTGCACTGTCAGAGGGTCAGTACTGAGGGAGTGCTGCACTTTCTGAGGGTCAGTACGGAGGGAGAGCTGCACTGTCGGAGGGTGAGTACTGAGGGATTGCTGCACTGTCGGAGGGTCAGTCCTGAGGGAGTGCTGCACTGTCGGAGGGTCAGTAATGAGGGAGTGTCGCACTGTCAGAGTGTTAGTACTGAGGGAGTGCTGCAATGTCAGAGGGTCAGTACTGAGGGAGTGCTGCAATTTCGGAGGGTCAGTACTGACGGAGTGCTGCACTGTCGGAGGGTCAGTAATGAGGGAGTGTCGCACTGTCAGAGTGTTAGTACTGAGGGAGTGCTGCAATGTCAGAGGGTCAGTACTGAGGGAGTGCTGCAATTTCGGAGGGTCAGTACTGACGGAGTGCTGCACTGTCGGCGGGTCAGTAATGAGGGAGTGTCGCACTGTCAGAGTGTTAGTACTGAGGGAGTGCTGCAATGTCAGAGGGTCAGTACTGAGGGAGTGCTGCAATTTCGGAGGGTCAGTACTGACGGAGTGCTGCACTGTCGGCGGGTCAGTACTGAGGGAGTGCCGCACTGTCGGAAGCTCGGTATTGAGGGAGCGCGGCACTGTCAGATGGTCAGTACTGAGGGAGAGCTGCACTGTCGGAGGGTCAGTACTGAGGGAGCACTGCATTCTCGGAGGGTCAGTACTGAGGGAACGCTGCACTGTCGGAGGGTCAGTACTAAGGGAGTGCCGCACTGTCAGAGGGTCTGTACTGAGGGAGAGCTGCACTGTCGGAAGGTCCGTACTGAGGGAGTGCTGCACTGTCGGAGGGTCAGTACTCAGGGAGCGTTGCACTGTCAGTGGGTCAGTCCTGAGGGAACGCTGGACTGTCAGACGGTCAGAACTGAGGGAGTGCTGCACTGTCAGAGGGACGGTACTGAGGGAGAGCTGCCCTGTCAGTGGGTCGGTACTGAGGGAGTGCTGCACTGTCAGAGGGAAGTATTCAGGGACTGCTGCACTGTCGGAGGGTCAGTACTGAGGGCCTGCCGCATTGTCGGAGGGTCAGTACTGAGGGAGCGATGCACTGTCAGAGGGTCAGTATTGAGGGAGCGCTGCACTGTCGGAGGGTCAGTACTGAGGGAGCGCTGCACTGTCAGAGGGTCAGTACTGAGGGAGTGCTGCACTGTCGGAGGGTCAGTACTGAGGGAGTGCTGCACTGTCGTAGGGTCAGTCCTGAGGGAGTGCTGCACTGTCGGAGGGTCAGTACTGACGAAGCGCGGCTCTTTCGGAGGGTCAGTACTGAGGGAATGCTGCACTGTCGGAGGGTCAGTACAGAGAGACTGTCGCACTGTCGGAGGGTCAGTACTGAGGGAGCGCTGCACTTTCAGAGGGTCAGTACTGAGGGAGTGCTGCAATGTCGGAGGGTCAGTACTCAGAGACTGCCGCACTGTCGGAGGGTCAGTACTGAGGGAGTGCTGCACTGTCAGAGGGTCCGTACTGAGGGAGTGCTGCACTGTCGGAGGGTCCCTACTGAGGGAGTGCTGCACTGTCAGAGTGTCAGAACTGAGGGAGTGCTGCACTGTCAGAGGGTCGGTAATGAGGGAGTGCTGCACTGTCAGAGGGTCAGTACTGAGGAGGTGCTGCACTGTCGGAGTGTCAGTACTGAGGGAGCGCTGCACTGTCAGAGGGTCAGTCCTGAGGGAGTGCTGCACTGTCGGAGGGCCAGTAATGAGGGAGTGTCGCACTGTCAGAGTGTCAGTACTGAGGGAGTGCTGCAATGTCAGAGGGTCAGTACTGAGGGAGTGCTGCAATTTCGGAGGGTCAGTACTGAGGGAGCGCGGCACTGTCAGAGGGTCAGTACTGAGGGAGAGCTGCACGGTCGGAGGGTCAGTACAGAGGGAGCAATGCATTGTCGGAGGGTCAGTACTGAGGGAACGTTGCACTGTCGGAGGGTCAGTACTAAGGGAGTGCCGCACTGTCAGAGGTTCCGTACTGAGGGAGAGCTGCACTGTTGGAAGGACCGTACTGAGGGAGTGCTGAACTGTCGGAGGGTCACTACTCAGGGAGCGCTGCACTGTCGGTGGGTCAGTACTGAGGGAACGCTGGACTGTCAGAGGGTCAGAACTGAGGGAGTGCTGCACAGTCAGAGGGTAGGTACTGAGGGAGCGCTGCACTTTCGGAGGGTCAGTACTGATGGAGCGCTGCACTGTCAGAGGGTCGGTACTCAGGGAACGCTGCACTGTCAGAGGGTCAGTACTGAGGGAGTGCTGCACTTTCGGAGGGTCAGTACTGAGGGAGCGCTGCACTGTCGGAGGGTCAGTACTGAGGGAGTGCTGCACTGTCAGAGGGTCAGTACTGAGGGAACGCTGCGCTGTCGGAGGGTCAGTACTGAGGGAGTGCTGCACTTTCGGAGGGTCAGTACTGAGGGAGTGCTGCACTGTCAGAGGGTCAGTACTGAGGGAACGCTGCACTGTCGGAGGGTCAGTACTGAGGGAGTGCTGCACTTTCGGAGGGTCAGTACTGAGGGAGCGCTGCACTGTCGGAGGGTCAGTATTGAGGGAGTGCTGCACTGTCAGAGGGTCAGTACTGAGGGAACGCTGCACTGTCGGAGGGTCAGTACTGAGGGAGTGCTGCACTTTTGGAGGGTCAGTACTGAGGGAGCACTTCACTGTCGGAGGGTCAGTACTGAGGGAACGCTGCACTGTCGGAGGGTCAGTACTGAGGGAGAGCTGCACTTTCGGAGGGTCAGTACTGTGGGAGCGCTGCACTTTCGGAGGGTCAGTACTGAGGGTGTGCTGCACTTTCGGAGGGTCAGTTCTGAGGGATTGCTGCACTGTCGGAGGGTCAGTCCTGAGGGAGTGCTGCACTATCGGAGGGTCAGTACTGAGGGAGTGCTGCACTTTCGGAGGGTCAGTTCTGAGGGAACGCTGTACTGTCGGAGGGTCAGAACTCATGGAGCGCTGCACTGTCAGTGGGTCAGTACTGAGGGAACGCTGGACTGTCAGAGGGTCAGAACTGAGGGAGTGCTGCACTTTCAGAGGGTCGGTACTGAGGGAGTGCTGCACTGTCAGAGGGAAGTATTCAGGGACTGCTGCACTGTCGGAGGGTCAGTACTGAGGGAGTGCCGCATTGTCGGAGGGTCAGTACTGAGGCAGCGATGCACTGTCAGAGGGTCAGTATTGAGGGAGCGCTGCACTGTCAGAGTGTCGGTACTGAGGGAGAGCTGCCCTGTCAGTGGGTCGGTACTGAGGGAGTGCTGCACTGTCAGAGGGAAGTATTCAGGGACTGCTGCACTGTCGGAGGGTCAGTACTGAGGGCCTGCCGCATTGTCGGAGGGTCAGTACTGAGGGAGCGATGCACTGTCAGAGGGTCAGTATTGAGGGAGCGCTGCACTGTCGGAGGGTCAGTACTGAGGGAGCGCTGCACTGTCAGAGGGTCAGTACTGAGGGAGTGCTGCACTGTCGGAGGGTCAGTACTGAGGGAGTGCTGCACTGTCGTAGGGTCAGTCCTGAGGGAGTGCTGCACTGTCGGAGGGTCAGTACTGACGAAGCGCGGCTCTTTCGGAGGGTCAGTACTGAGGGAATGCTGCACTGTCGGAGGGTCAGTACAGAGAGACTGTCGCACTGTCGGAGGGTCAGTACTGAGGGAGCGCTGCACTTTCAGAGGGTCAGTACTGAGGGAGTGCTGCAATGTCGGAGGGTCAGTACTCAGAGACTGCCGCACTGTCGGAGGGTCAGTACTGAGGGAGTGCTGCACTGTCAGAGGGTCCGTACTGAGGGAGTGCTGCACTGTCGGAGGGTCCCTACTGAGGGAGTGCTGCACTGTCAGAGTGTCAGAACTGAGGGAGTGCTGCACTGTCAGAGGGTCGGTAATGAGGGAGTGCTGCACTGTCAGAGGGTCAGTACTGAGGAGGTGCTGCACTGTCGGAGTGTCAGTACTGAGGGAGCGCTGCACTGTCAGAGGGTCAGTCCTGAGGGAGTGCTGCACTGTCGGAGGGCCAGTAATGAGGGAGTGTCGCACTGTCAGAGTGTCAGTACTGAGGGAGTGCTGCAATGTCAGAGGGTCAGTACTGAGGGAGTGCTGCAATTTCGGAGGGTCAGTACTGAGGGAGCGCGGCACTGTCAGAGGGTCAGTACTGAGGGAGAGCTGCACGGTCGGAGGGTCAGTACAGAGGGAGCAATGCATTGTCGGAGGGTCAGTACTGAGGGAACGTTGCACTGTCGGAGGGTCAGTACTAAGGGAGTGCCGCACTGTCAGAGGTTCCGTACTGAGGGAGAGCTGCACTGTTGGAAGGACCGTACTGAGGGAGTGCTGAACTGTCGGAGGGTCACTACTCAGGGAGCGCTGCACTGTCGGTGGGTCAGTACTGAGGGAACGCTGGACTGTCAGAGGGTCAGAACTGAGGGAGTGCTGCACAGTCAGAGGGTAGGTACTGAGGGAGCGCTGCACTTTCGGAGGGTCAGTACTGATGGAGCGCTGCACTGTCAGAGGGTCGGTACTCAGGGAACGCTGCACTGTCAGAGGGTCAGTACTGAGGGAGTGCTGCACTTTCGGAGGGTCAGTACTGAGGGAGCGCTGCACTGTCGGAGGGTCAGTACTGAGGGAGTGCTGCACTGTCAGAGGGTCAGTACTGAGGGAACGCTGCGCTGTCGGAGGGTCAGTACTGAGGGAGTGCTGCACTTTCGGAGGGTCAGTACTGAGGGAGTGCTGCACTGTCAGAGGGTCAGTACTGAGGGAACGCTGCACTGTCGGAGGGTCAGTACTGAGGGAGTGCTGCACTTTCGGAGGGTCAGTACTGAGGGAGCGCTGCACTGTCGGAGGGTCAGTATTGAGGGAGTGCTGCACTGTCAGAGGGTCAGTACTGAGGGAACGCTGCACTGTCGGAGGGTCAGTACTGAGGGAGTGCTGCACTTTTGGAGGGTCAGTACTGAGGGAGCACTTCACTGTCGGAGGGTCAGTACTGAGGGAACGCTGCACTGTCGGAGGGTCAGTACTGAGGGAGAGCTGCACTTTCGGAGGGTCAGTACTGTGGGAGCGCTGCACTTTCGGAGGGTCAGTACTGAGGGTGTGCTGCACTTTCGGAGGGTCAGTTCTGAGGGATTGCTGCACTGTCGGAGGGTCAGTCCTGAGGGAGTGCTGCACTATCGGAGGGTCAGTACTGAGGGAGTGCTGCACTTTCGGAGGGTCAGTTCTGAGGGAACGCTGTACTGTCGGAGGGTCAGAACTCATGGAGCGCTGCACTGTCAGTGGGTCAGTACTGAGGGAACGCTGGACTGTCAGAGGGTCAGAACTGAGGGAGTGCTGCACTTTCAGAGGATCGGTACTGAGGGAGTGCTGCACTGTCAGAGGGAAGTATTCAGGGACTGCTGCACTGTCGGAGGGTCAGTACTGAGGGAGTGCCGCATTGTCGGAGGGTCAGTACTGAGGCAGCGATGCACTGTCAGAGGGTCAGTATTGAGGGAGCGCTGCACTGTCGGAGGGTCAGTACTGAGGGAGTGCTGCACTGTCAGAGGGTAGGTACTGAGGGAGTGCTGCACTGTCGGAGGGTCAGTCCTGAGGGAGTGCTGCACTGTCGGAGGGCCAGTAATGAGGGAGTGTCGCACTGTCAGAGTGTCAGTGCTGAGGGAGTGCTGCACTGTCGGCGGGTCAGTACTGAGGGAACGCTGCACTGTCGGAGGGTCATTACTAAGGGAGTGCCACACTGTCAGAGGGTCCGTACTGAGGGAGAGCTGCACTGTCGGAAGGACCGTACTGAGGGAGTGCTGCACTGTCGGAGGGTCAGTACTCAGGGAACGCTGGACTGTCAGAGGGTCAGAACTGAGGGAGTGCTGCACTGTCAGAGGGTAGGTACTGAGGGAGAGCTGCCCTGTCAGTGGGTCGGTACTGAGGGAGTGCTGCACGGTCAGAGGGACATATTCAGGGACAGCTGCACTGTCGGAGGGTCAGTATTGAGGGAGTGCCGCATTGTCAGAGGTTCAGTACTGAGGGAGCGATGCACTGTCAGAGGGTCAGTATTGAGGGAGCGCTGCACTGTCGGAGGGTCAGTACTGAGGGAGTGCTGCACTGTCGGAGGGTCAGTACTGAGGGAGCGCTGCACTGTCGGCGGGTCAGTACTGAGGGAGTGCTGCACTGTCGGAGGGTCAGTACTGAGGGATTGCTGCAATGTCGGAGGGTCAGTACTGAGGGAGTGCTGCAATGTCGGAGGGTCCGTACTGAGGAAGCGCGGCACTTTTGGAGGGTCAGTACTGAGGGAATGCTGCACTGTCGGAGGGTCAGTACAGAGAGACTGTCGCACTGTCGGAGGTTCAGTACTGAGGGAGCGCTGCACTTTCGGAGGGTCAGTACTGAGGGAGTGCTGCAATGTCGGAGGGTCAGTACACAGAGACTGCCTCACTGTCGGAGGGTCAGTACTGAGGGAGTGCTGCACTGTCAGAGGGTCCTTACTGAGGGAGTGCTGCACTGTCGGAGGGTCCCTACTGAGGGAGTGCTGCACTGTCAGTGAGTTAGTACTGAGGGAGTGCTGCACTATCAGAGGGTCGGTACTGAGGGAACGCTGCACTGTCAGAGGGTCAGTACTGAGGGAGTGCTGCATTTTCGGAGGGTCAGTACTGAGGGAGCGCTGCACTGTCGGAGGGTCAGTCCTGAGGGAGTGCTGCACTGTCGGAGGGTCAGTAATGAGGGAGTGTCGCACTGTCAGAGTGTTAGTACTGAGGGAGTGCTGCAATGTCAGAGGGTCAGTACTGAGGGAGTGCTGCAATTTCGGAGGGTCAGTACTGACGGAGTGCTGCACTGTCGGAGGGTCAGTAATGAGGGAGTGTCGCACTGTCAGACTGTTAGTACTGAGGGTGTGCTGCAATGTCAGAGGGTCAGTACTGAGGGAGTGCTGCAATTTCGGAGGGTCAGTACTGACGGAGTGCTGCACTGTCGGCGGGTCAGTAATGAGGGAGTGTCGCACTGTCAGAGTGTTAGTACTGAGGGAGTGCTGCAATGTCAGAGGGTCAGTACTGAGGGAGTGCTGCAATTTCGGAGGGTCAGTACTGACGGAGTGCTGCACTGTCGGCGGGTCAGTACTGAGGGAGTGCCGCACTGTCGGAAGCTCGGTATTGAGGGAGCGCGGCACTGTCAGAGGGTCAGTACTGAGGGAGAGCTGCACTGTCGGAGGGTCAGTACTGAGGGAGCACTGCATTCTCGGAGGGTCAGTACTGAGGGAACGCTGCACTGTCGGAGGGTCAGTACTAAGGGAGTGCCGCACTGTCAGAGGGTCTGTACTGAGGGAGAGCTGCACTGTCGGAAGGTCCGTACTGAGGGAGTGCTGCACTGTCGGAGGGTCAGTACTCAGGGAGCGTTGCACTGTCAGTGGGTCAGTCCTGAGGGAACGCTGGACTGTCAGACGGTCAGAACTGAGGGAGTGCTGCACTGTCAGAGGGTCGGTACTGAGGGAGAGCTGCTCTGTCAGTGGGTCGGTAATGAGGGAGTGCTGCACTGTCAGAGGGAAGTATTCAGGGACTGCTGCACTGTCGGAGGGTCAGTACTGAGGGCCTGCCGCATTGTCGGAGGGTCAGTACTGAGGGAGCGATGCACTGTCAGAGGGTCAGTATTGAGGGAGCGCTGCACTGTCGGAGGGTCAGTACTGAGGGAGCGCTGCACTGTCAGAGGGTCAGTACTGAGGGAGTGCTGCACTGTCGGAGGGTCAGTACTGAGGGAGTGCTGCACTGTCGTAGGGTCAGTCCTGAGGGAGTGCTGCACTGTCGGAGGGTCAGTACTGACGAAGCGCGGCTCTTTCGGAGGGTCAGTACTGAGGGAATGCTGCACTGTCGGAGGGTCAGTACAGAGAGACTGTCGCACTGTCGGAGGGTCAGTACTGAGGGAGCGCTGCACTTTCAGAGGGTCAGTACTGAGGGAGTGCTGCAATGTCGGAGGGTCAGTACTCAGAGACTGCCGCACTGTCGGAGGGTCAGTACTGAGGGAGTGCTGCACTGTCAGAGGGTCCGTACTGAGGGAGTGCTGCACTGTCGGAGGGTCCCTACTGAGGGAGTGCTGCACTGTCAGAGTGTCAGAACTGAGGGAGTGCTGCACTGTCAGAGGGTCGGTAATGAGGGAGTGCTGCACTGTCAGAGGGTCAGTACTGAGGAGGTGCTGCACTGTCGGAGTGTCAGTACTGAGGGAGCGCTGCACTGTCAGAGGGTCAGTCCTGAGGGAGTGCTGCACTGTCGGAGGGCCAGTAATGAGGGAGTGTCGCACTGTCAGAGTGTCAGTACTGAGGGAGTGCTGCAATGTCAGAGGGTCAGTACTGAGGGAGTGCTGCAATTTCGGAGGGTCAGTACTGAGGGAGCGCGGCACTGTCAGAGGGTCAGTACTGAGGGAGAGCTGCACGGTCGGAGGGTCAGTACAGAGGGAGCAATGCATTGTCGGAGGGTCAGTACTGAGGGAACGTTGCACTGTCGGAGGGTCAGTACTAAGGGAGTGCCGCACTGTCAGAGGTTCCGTACTGAGGGAGAGCTGCACTGTTGGAAGGACCGTACTGAGGGAGTGCTGAACTGTCGGAGGGTCAGTACTCAGGGAGCGCTGCACTGTCGGTGGGTCAGTACTGAGGGAACGCTGGACTGTCAGAGGGTCAGAACTGAGGGAGTGCTGCACAGTCAGAGGGTAGGTACTGAGGGAGCGCTGCACTTTCGGAGGGTCAGTACTGATGGAGCGCTGCACTGTCAGAGGGTCGGTACTCAGGGAACGCTGCACTGTCAGAGGGTCAGTACTGAGGGAGTGCTGCACTTTCGGAGGGTCAGTACTGAGGGAGCGCTGCACTGTCGGAGGGTCAGTACTGAGGGAGTGCTGCACTGTCAGAGGGTCAGTACTGAGGGAACGCTGCACTGTCGGAGGGTCAGTACTGAGGGAGTGCTGCACTTTCGGAGGGTCAGTACTGAGGGAGTGCTGCACTGTCAGAGGGTCAGTACTGAGGGAACGCTGCACTGTCGGAGGGTCAGTACTGAGGGAGTGCTGCACTTTCGGAGGGTCAGTACTGAGGGAGCACTTCACTGTCGGAGGGTCAGTACTGAGGGAACGCTGCACTGTCGGAGGGTCAGTACTGAGGGAGAGCTGCACTTTCGGAGGGTCAGTACTGTGGGAGCGCTGCACTTTCGGAGGGTCAGTACTGAGGGTGTGCTGCACTTTCGGAGGGTCAGTTCTGAGGGATTGCTGCACTGTCGGAGGGTCAGTCCTGAGGGAGTGCTGCACTATCGGAGGGTCAGTACTGAGGGAGTGCTGCACTTTCGGAGGGTCAGTTCTGAGGGAACGCTGTACTGTCGGAGGGTCAGAACTCATGGAGCGCTGCACTGTCAGTGGGTCAGTACTGAGGGAACGCTGGACTGTCAGAGGGTCAGAACTGAGGGAGTGCTGCACTTTCAGAGGGTCGGTACTGAGGGAGTGCTGCACTGTCAGAGGGAAGTATTCAGGGACTGCTGCACTGTCGGAGGGTCAGTACTGAGGGAGTGCCGCATTGTCGGAGGGTCAGTACTGAGGCAGCGATGCACTGTCAGAGGGTCAGTATTGAGGGAGCGCTGCACTGTCGGAGGGTCAGTACTGAGGGAGTGCTGCACTGTCAGAGGGTAGGTACTGAGGGAGTGCTGCACTGTCGGAGGGTCAGTCCTGAGGGAGTGCTGCACTGTCGGAGGGCCAGTAATGAGGGAGTGTCGCACTGTCAGAGTGTCAGTGCTGAGGGAGTGCTGCACTGTCGGCGGGTCAGTACTGAGGGAACGCTGCACTGTCGGAGGGTCATTACTAAGGGAGTGCCACACTGTCAGAGGGTCCGTACTGAGGGAGAGCTGCACTGTCGGAAGGACCGTACTGAGGGAGTGCTGCACTGTCGGAGGGTCAGTACTCAGGGAACGCTGGACTGTCAGAGGGTCAGAACTGAGGGAGTGCTGCACTGTCAGAGGGTAGGTACTGAGGGAGAGCTGCCCTGTCAGTGGGTCGGTACTGAGGGAGTGCTGCACGGTCAGAGGGACATATTCAGGGACAGCTGCACTGTCGGAGGGTCAGTATTGAGGGAGTGCCGCATTGTCAGAGGTTCAGTACTGAGGGAGCGATGCACTGTCAGAGGGTCAGTATTGAGGGAGCGCTGCACTGTCGGAGGGTCAGTACTGAGGGAGTGCTGCACTGTCGGAGGGTCAGTACTGAGGAAGCGCTGCACTGTCGGCGGGTCAGTACTGAGGGAGTGCTGCACTGTCGGAGGGTCAGTACTGAGGGATTGCTGCAATGTCGGAGGGTCAGTACTGAGGGAGTGCTGCAATGTCGGAGGGTCCGTACTGAGGAAGCGCGGCACTTTTGGAGGGTCAGTACTGAGGGAATGCTGCACTGTCGGAGGGTCAGTACAGAGAGACTGTCGCACTGTCGGAGGTTCAGTACTGAGGGAGCGCTGCACTTTCGGAGGGTCAGTACTGAGGGAGTGCTGCAATGTCGGAGGGTCAGTACTCAGAGACTGCCTCACTGTCGGAGGGTCAGTACTGAGGGAGTGCTGCACTGTCAGAGGGTCCTTACTGAGGGAGTGCTGCACTGTCGGAGGGTCCCTACTGAGGGAGTGCTGCACTGTCAGTGAGTTAGTACTGAGGGAGTGCTGCACTGTCAGAGGGTCGGTACTGAGGGAACGCTGCACTGTCAGAGGGTCAGTACTGAGGGAGTGCTGCATTTTCGGAGGGTCAGTACTGAGGCAGCGCTGCACTGTCGGAGGGTCAGTACTGAGGGAGTGCTGCACTGTCAGAGGGTCAGTACTGAGGGAACGCTGCACTGTCAGAGGGTCAGTACTGAGGGAGTGCTGCACTTTCTGAGGGTCAGTACGGAGGGAGAGCTGCACTGTCGGAGGGTGAGTACTGAGGGATTGCTGCACTGTCGGAGGGTCAGTCCTGAGGGAGTGCTGCACTGTCGGAGGGTCAGTAATGAGGGAGTGTCGCACTGTCAGAGTGTTAGTACTGAGGGAGTGCTGCAATGTCAGAGGGTCAGTACTGAGGGAGTGCTGCAATTTCGGAGGGTCAGTACTGACTGAGTGCTCCACTGTCGGAGGGTCAGTAATGAGGGAGTGTCGCACTGTCAGAGTGTTAGTACTGAGGGAGTGCTGCAATGTCAGAGGGTCAGTACTGAGGGAGTGCTGCAATTTCGGAGGGTCAGTACTGACGGAGTGCTGCACTGTCGGCGGGTCAGTACTGAGGGAGTGCCGCACTGTCGGAAGCTCGGTATTGAGGGAGCGCGGCACTGTCAGAGGGTCAGTACTGAGGGAGAGCTGCACTGTCGGAGGGTCAGTACTGAGGGAGCGCTGCATTCTCGGAGGGTCAGTACTGAGGGAACGCTGCACTGTCGGAGGGTCAGTACTAAGGGAGTGCCGCACTGTCAGAGGGTCTGTACTGAGGGAGAGCTGCACTGTCGGAAGGTCCGTACTGAGGGAGTGCTGCACTGTCGGAGGGTCAGTACTCAGGGAGCGTTGCACTGTCAGTGGGTCAGTCCTGAGGGAACGCTGGACTGTCAGACGGTCAGAACTGAGGGAGTGCTGCACTGTCAGAGGGTCGGTACTGAGGGAGAGCTGCCCTGTCAGTGGGTCGGTACTGAGGGAGTGCTGCACTGTCAGAGGGAAGTATTCAGGGACTGCTGCACTGTCGGAGGGTCAGTACTGAGGGCCTGCCGCATTGTCGGAGGGTCAGTACTGAGGGAGCGATGCACTGTCAGAGGGTCAGTATTGAGGGAGCGCTGCACTGTCGGAGGGTCAGTACTGAGGGAGCGCTGCACTGTCAGAGGGTCAGTACTGAGGGAGTGCTGCACTGTCGGAGGGTCAGTACTGAGGGAGTGCTGCACTGTCGTAGGGTCAGTCCTGAGGGAGTGCTGCACTGTCGGAGGGTCAGTACTGACGAAGCGCGGCTCTTTCGGAGGGTCAGTACTGAGGGAATTCTGCACTGTCGGAGGTTCAGTACAGAGAGACTGTCGCACTGTCGGAGGGTCAGTACTGAGGGAGCGCTGCACTTTCAGAGGGTCAGTACTGAGGGAGTGCTGCAATGTCGGAGGGTCAGTACTCAGAGACTGCCGCACTGTCGGAGGGTCAGTACTGAGGGAGTGCTGCACTGTCAGAGGGTCCGTACTGAGGGAGTGCTGCACTGTCGGAGGGTCCCTACTGAGGGAGTGCTGCACTGTCAGAGTGTCAGAACTGAGGGAGTGCTGCACTGTCAGAGGGTCGGTAATGAGGGAGTGCTGCACTGTCAGAGGGTCAGTACTGAGGAGGTGCTGCACTGTCGGAGTGTCAGTACTGAGGGAGCGCTGCACTGTCAGAGGGTCAGTCCTGAGGGAGTGCTGCACTGTCGGAGGGCCAGTAATGAGGGAGTGTCGCACTGTCAGAGTGTCAGTGCTGAGGGAGTGCTGCACTGTCGGCGGGTCAGTACTGAGGGAACGCTGCACTGTCGGAGGGTCATTACTAAGGGATTGCCACACTGTCAGAGGGTCCGTACTGAGGGAGAGCTGCACTGACGGAAGGACCGTACTGAGGGAGTGCTGCACTGTCGGAGGGTCAGTACTCAGGGAACGCTGGACTGTCAGAGGGTCAGAACTGAGGGAGTGCTGCACTGTCAGAGGGTAGGTACTGAGGGAGAGCTGCCCTGTCAGTGGGTCGGTACTGAGGGAGTGCTGCACGGTCAGAGGGACATATTCAGGGACAGCTGCACTGTCGGAGGGTCAGTATTGAGGGAGTGCCGCATTGTCAGAGGTTCAGTACTGAGG
Source organism: Heterodontus francisci (assembly GCF_036365525.1). Classification (NCBI taxonomy): domain Eukaryota; kingdom Metazoa; phylum Chordata; class Chondrichthyes; order Heterodontiformes; family Heterodontidae; genus Heterodontus; species Heterodontus francisci. Next base: position 235,339,306 of record NC_090371.1, read on the forward strand.
GAGCGATGCACTGTCAGAGGGTCAGTATTGAGGGAGCGCTGCACTGTCGGAGGGTCAGTACTGAGGGAGTGCTGCACTGTCGGAGGGTCAGTACTGAGGGAGCGCTGCACTGTCGGCGGGTCAGTACTGAGGGAGTGCTGCACTGTCGGAGGGTCAGTACTGAGGGATTGCTGCAATGTCGGAGGGTCAGTACTGAGGGAGTGCTGCACTGTCGGAGGGTCAGTACTGAGGAAGCGCGGCACTTTCGGAGGGTCAGTACTGAGGGAATGCTGCACTGTCGGAGGGTCAGTACAGAGAGACTGTCGCACTGTCGGAGGTTCAGTACTGAGGGAGCGCTGCACTTTCGGAGGGTCAGTACTGAGGGAGTGCTGCAATGTCGGAGGGTCAGTACTCAGAGACTGCCTCACTGTCGGAGGGTCAGTACTGAGGGAGTGCTGCACTGTCAGAGGGTCCTTACTGAGGGAGTGCTGCACTGTCGGAGGGTCCCTACTGAGGGAGTGCTGCACTGTCAGTGAGTTAGTACTGAGGGAGTGCTGCACTATCAGAGGGTCGGTACTGAGGGAACGCTGCACTGTCAGAGGGTCAGTACTGAGGGAGTGCTGCATTTTCGGAGGGTCAGTACTGAGGGAGCGCTGCACTGTCGGAGGGTCAGTACTGAGGGAGTGCTGCACTGTCAGAGGGTCAGTACTGAGGGAACGCTGCACTGTCAGAGGGTCAGTACTGAGGGAGTGCTGCACTTTCTGAGGGTCAGTACTGAGGGAGAGCTGCACTGTCGGAGGGTGAGTACTGAGGGATTGCTGCACTGTCGGAGGGTCAGTACTGACGGAGTGCTGCACTGTCGGAGGGTCAGTAATGAGGGAGTGTCGCACTGTCAGAGTGTTAGTACTGAGGGAGTGCTGCAATGTCAGAGGGTCAGTACTGAGGGAGTGCTGCAATTTCGGAGGGTCAGTACTGACGGAGTGCTGCACTGTCGGCGGGTCAGTACTGAGGGAGTGCCGCACTGTCGGAAGCTCGGTATTGAGGGAGCGCGGCACTGTCAGAGGGTCAGTACTGAGGGAGAGCTGCACTGTCGGAGGGTCAGTACTGAGGGAGCACTGCATTCTCGGAGGGTCAGTACTGAGGGAACGCTGCGCTGTCGGAGGGTCAGTACTAAGGGAGTGCCGCACTGTCAGAGGGTCTGTACTGAGGGAGAGCTGCACTGTCGGAAGGTCCGTACTGAGGGAGTGCTGCACTGTCGGAGGGTCAGTACTCAGGGAGCGTTGCACTGTCAGTGGGTCAGTCCTGAGGGAACGCTGGACTGTCAGACGGTCAGAACTGAGGGGGTGCTGCACTGTCAGAGGGTCGGTACTGAGGGAGAGCTGCCCTGTCAGTGGGACGGTACTGAGGGAGTGCTGCACTGTCAGAGGGAAGTATTCAGGGACTGCTGCACTGTCGGAGGGTCAGTACTGAGGGCCTGCCGCATTGTCGGAGGGTCAGTACTGAGGGAGCGATGCACTGTCAGAGGGTCAGTATTGAGGGAGCGCTGCACTGTCGGAGGGTCAGTACTGAGGGAGCGCTGCACTGTCAGAGGGTCAGTACTGAGGGAGTGCTGCACTGTCGGAGGGTCAGTACTGAGGGAGTGCTGCACTGTCGTAGGGTCAGTCCTGAGGGAGTGCTGCACTGTCGGAGGGTCAGTACTGACGAAGCGCGGCTCTTTCGGAGGGTCAGTACTGAGGGAATGCTGCACAGTCGGAGGGTCAGTACAGAGAGACTGTCGCACTGTCGGAGGGTCAGTACTGAGGGAGCGCTGCACTTTCAGAGGGTCAGTACTGAGGGAGTGCTGCAATGTCGGAGGGTCAGTACTCAGAGACTGCCGCACTGTCGGAGGGTCAGTACTGAGGGAGTGCTGCACTGTCAGAGGGTCCGTACTGAGGGAGTGCTGCACTGTCGGAGGGTCCCTACTGAGGGAACGCTGCACTGTCAGAGGGTCAGTACTGAGGGAGTGCTGCATTTTCGGAGGGTCAGTACTGAGGGAGCGCTGCACTGTCGGAGGGTCAGTACTGAGGGAGTGCTGCACTGTCAGAGGATCAGTACTGAGGGAACGCTGCACTGTCAGAGGGTCAGTACTGAGGGAGTGCTGCACTTTCTGAGGGTCAGTACTGAGGGAGAGCTGCACTGTCGGAGGGTGAGTACTGAGGGATTGCTGCACTGTCGGAGGGTCAGTACTGACGGAGTGCTGCACTGTCGGAGGGTCAGTAATGAGGGAGTGTCGCACTGTCAGAGTGTTAGTACTGAGGGAGTGCTGCAATGTCAGAGGGTCAGTACTGAGGGAGTGCTGCAATTTCGGAGGGTCAGTACTGACGGAGTGCTGCACTGTCGGCGGGTCAGTACTGAGGGAGTGCCGCACTGTCGGAAGCTCGGTATTGAGGGAGCGCGGCACTGTCAGAGGGTCAGTACTGAGGGAGAGCTGCACTGTCGGAGGGTCAGTACTGAGGGAGCACTGCATTCTCGGAGGGTCAGTACTGAGGGAACGCTGCACTGTCGGAGGGTCAGTACTAAGGGAGTGCCGCACTGTCAGAGGGTCTGTACTGAGGGAGAGCTGCACTGTCGGAAGGTCCGTACTGAGGGAGTGCTGCACTGTCGGAGGGTCAGTACTCAGGGAGCGTTGCACTGTCAGTGGGTCAGTCCTGAGGGAACGCTGGACTGTCAGACGGTCATAACTGAGGGGGTGCTGCACTGTCAGAGGGTCGGTACTGAGGGAGAGCTGCCCTGTCAGTGGGACGGTACTGAGGGAGTGCTGCACTGTCAGAGGGAAGTATTCAGGGACTGCTGCACTGTCGGAGGGTCAGTACTGAGGGCCTGCCGCATTGTCGGAGGGTCAGTACTGAGGGAGCGATGCACTGTCAGAGGGTCAGTATTGAGGGAGCGCTGCACTGTCGGAGGGTCAGTACTGAGGGAGCGCTGCACTGTCAGAGGGTCAGTACTGAGGGAGTGCTGCACTGTCGGAGGGTCAGTACTGAGGGAGTGCTGCACTGTCGTAGGGTCAGTCCTGAGGGAGTGCTGCACTGTCGGAGGGTCAGTACTGACGAAGCGCGGCTCTTTCGGAGGGTCAGTACTGAGGGAATGCTGCACAGTCGGAGGGTCAGTACAGAGAGACTGTCGCACTGTCGGAGGGTCAGTACTGAGGGAGCGCTGCACTTTCAGAGGGTCAGTACTGAGGGAGTGCTGCAATGTCGGAGGGTCAGTACTCAGAGACTGCCGCACTGTCGGAGGGTCAGTACTGAGGGAGTGCTGCACTGTCAGAGGGTCCGTACTGAGGGAGTGCTGCACTGTCGGAGGGTCCCTACTGAGGGAGTGCTGCACTGTCAGAGTGTCAGAACTGAGGGAGTGCTGCACTGTCAGAGGGTCGGTAATGAGGGAGTGCTGCACTGTCAGAGGGTCAGTACTGAGGAGGTGCTGCACTGTCGGAGTGTCAGTACTGAGGGAGCGCTGCACTGTCAGAGGGTCAGTCCTGAGGGAGTGCTGCACTGTCGGAGGGCCAGTAATGAGGGAGTGTCGCACTGTCAGAGTGTCAGTACTGAGGGAGTGCTGCAATGTCAGAGGGTCAGTACTGAGGGAGTGCTGCAATTTCGGAGGGTCAGTACTGAGGGAGCGCGGCACTGTCAGAGGGTCAGTACTGAGGGAGAGCTGCACGGTCGGAGGGTCAGTACAGAGGGAGCAATGCATTGTCGGAGGGTCAGTACTGAGGGAACGTTGCACTGTCGGAGGGTCAGTACTAAGGGAGTGCCGCACTGTCAGAGGTTCCGTACTGAGGGAGAGCTGCACTGTTGGAAGGACCGTACTGAGGGAGTGCTGAACTGTCGGAGGGTCAGTACTCAGGGAGCGCTGCACTGTCGGTGGGTCAGAACTGAGGGAACGCTGGACTGTCAGAGGGTCAGAACTGAGGGAGTGCTGCACAGTCAGAGGGTAGGTACTGAGGGAGCGCTGCACTTTCGGAGGGTCAGTACTGATGGAGCGCTGCACTGTCAGAGGGTCGGTACACAGGGAACGCTGCACTGTCAGAGGGTCAGTACTGAGGGAGTGCTGCACTTTCGGAGGGTCAGTACTGAGGGAGCGCTGCACTGTCGGAGGGTCAGTACTGAGGGAGTGCTGCACTGTCAGAGGGTCAGTACTGAGGGAACGCTGCGCTGTCGGAGGGTCAGTACTGAGGGAGTGCTGCACTTTCGGAGGGTCAGTACTGAGGGAGTGCTGCACTGTCAGAGGGTCAGTACTGAGGGAACGCTGCACTGTCGGAGGGTCAGTACTGAGGGAGTGCTGCACTTTCGGAGGGTCAGTACTGAGGGAGGGCTGCACTGTCGGAGGGTCAGTATTGAGGGAGTGCTGCACTGTCAGAGGGTCAGTACTGAGGGAACGCTGCACTGTCGGAGGGTCAGTACTGAGGGAGTGCTGCACTTTTGGAGGGTCAGTACTGAGGGAGCACTTCACTGTCGGAGGGTCAGTACTGAGGGAACGCTGCACTGTCGGAGGGTCAGTACTGAGGGAGAGCTGCACTTTCGGAGGGTCAGTACTGTGGGAGCGCTGCACTTTCGGAGGGTCAGTACTGAGGGTGTGCTGCACTTTCGGAGGGTCAGTTCTGAGGGATTGCTGCACTGTCGGAGGGTCAGTCCTGAGGGAGTGCTGCACTATCGGAGGGTCAGTATTGAGGGAGTGCTGCACTTTCGGAGGGTCAGTTCTGAGGGAACGCTGTACTGTCGGAGGGTCAGAACTCATGGAGCGCTGCACTGTCAGTGGGTCAGTACTGAGGGAACGCTGGACTGTCAGAGGGTCAGAACTGAGGGAGTGCTGCACTTTCAGAGGGTCGGTACTGAGGGAGTGCTGCACTCAGAGGGAAGTATTCAGGGACTGCTGCACTGTCGGAGGGTCAGTACTGAGGGAGTGCCGCATTGTCGGAGGGTCAGTACTGAGGCAGCGATGCACTGTCAGAGGGTCAGTATTGAGGGAGCGCTGCACTGTCGGAGGGTCAGTACTGAGGGAGTGCTGCACTGTCAGAGGGTAGGTACTGAGGGAGTGCTGCACTTTCGGAGGGTCAGTCCTGAGGGAGTGCTGCACTGTCGGAGGGCCAGTAATGAGGGAGTGTCGCACTGTCAGAGTGTCAGTGCTGACGGAGTGCTGCACTGTCGGCGGGTCAGTACTGAGGGAACGCTGCACTGTCGGAGGGTCATTACTAAGGGAGTGCCACACTGTCAGAGGGTCCGTACTGAGGGAGAGCTGCACTGTCGGAAGGACCGTACTGAGGGAGTGCTGCACTGTCGGAGGGTCAGTACTCAGGGAACGCTGGACTGTCAGAGGGTCAGAACTGAGGGAGTGCTGCACTGTCAGAGGGTAGGTACTGAGGGAGAGCTGCCCTGTCAGTGGGTCGGTACTGAGGGAGTGCTGCACGGTCAGAGGGACATATTCAGGGACAGCTGCACTGTCGGAGGGTCAGTAGTGAGGGAGTGCCGCATTGTCAGAGGTTCAGTACTGAGGGAGCGATGCACTGTCAGAGGGTCAGTATTGAGGGAGCGCTGCACTGTCGGAGGGTCAGTACTGAGGGAGTGCTGCACTGTCGGAGGGTCAGTACTGAGGGAGCGCTGCACTGTCGGCGGGTCAGTACTGAGGGAGTGCTGCACTGTCGGAGGGTCAGTACTGAGGGATTGCTGCAATGTCGGAGGGTCAGTACTGAGGGAGTGCTGCAATGTCGGAGGGTCAGTACTGAGGAAGCGCGGCACTTTCGGAGGGTCAGTACTGAGGGAATGCTGCACTGTCGGAGGGTCAGTACAGAGAGACTGTCGCACTGTCGGAGGTTCAGTACTGAGGGAGCGCTGCACTTTCGGAGGGTCAGTACTGAGGGAGTGCTGCAATGTCGGAGGGTCAGTACTCAGAGACTGCCTCACTGTCGGAGGGTCAGTACTGAGGGAGTGCTGCACTGTCAGAGGGTCCTTACTGAGGGAGTGCTGCACTGTCGGAGGGTCCCTACTGAGGGAGTGCTGCACTGTCAGTGAGTTAGTACTGAGGGAGTGCTGCACTATCAGAGGGTCGGTACTGAGGGAACGCTGCACTGTCAGAGGGTCAGTACTGAGGGAGTGCTGCATTTTCGGAGGGTCAGTACTGAGGGAGCGCTGCACTGTCGGAGGGTCAGTACTGAGGGAGTGCTGCACTGTCAGAGGGTCAGTACTGAGGGAACGCTGCACTGTCAGAGGGTCAGTACTGAGGGAGTGCTGCACTTTCTGAGGGTCAGTACGGAGGGAGAGCTGCACTGTCGGAGGGTGAGTACTGAGGGATTGCTGCACTGTCGGAGGGTCAGTACTGACGGAGTGCTGCACTGTCGGAGGGTCAGTAATGAGGGAGTGTCGCACTGTCAGAGTGTTAGTACTGAGGGAGTGCTGCAATGTCAGAGGGTCAGTACTGAGGGAGTGCTGCAATTTCGGAGGGTCAGTACTGACGGAGTGCTCCACTGTCGGAGGGTCAGTAATGAGGGAGTGTCGCACTGTCAGAGTGTTAGTACTGAGGGAGTGCTGCAATGTCAGAGGGTCAGTACTGAGGGAGTGCTGCAATTTCGGAGGGTCAGTACTGACGGAGTGCTGCACTGTCGGCGGGTCAGTACTGAGGGAGTGCCGCACTGTCGGAAGCTCGGTATTGAGGGAGCGCGGCACTGTCAGAGGGTCAGTACTGAGGGAGAGCTGCACTGTCGGAGGGTCAGTACTGAGGGAGCGCTGCATTCTCGGAGGGTCAGTACTGAGGGAACGCTGCACTGTCGGAGGGTCAGTACTAAGGGAGTGCCGCACTGTCAGAGGGTCTGTACTGAGGGAGAGCTGCACTGTCGGAAGGTCCGTACTGAGGGAGTGCTGCACTGTCGGAGGGTCAGTACTCAGGGAGCGTTGCACTGTCAGTGGGTCAGTCCTGAGGGAACGCTGGACTGTCAGACGGTCAGAACTGAGGGAGTGCTGCACTGTCAGAGGGTCGGTACTGAGGGAGAGCTGCCCTGTCAGTGGGTCGGTACTGAGGGAGTGCTGCACTGTCAGAGGGAAGTATTCAGGGACTGCTGCACTGTCGGAGGGTCAGTACTGAGGGCCTGCCGCATTGTCGGAGGGTCAGTACTGAGGGAGCGATGCACTGTCAGAGGGTCAGTATTGAGGGAGCGCTGCACTGTCGGAGGGTCAGTACTGAGGGAGCGCTGCACTGTCAGAGGGTCAGTACTGAGGGAGTGCTGCACTGTCGGAGGGTCAGTACTAAGGGAGTGCTGCACTGTCGTAGGGTCAGTCCTGAGGGAGTGCTGCACTGTCGGAGGGTCAGTACTGACGAAGCGTGGCTCTTTCGGAGGGTCAGTACTGAGGGAATGCTGCACTGTCGGAGGTTCAGTACAGAGAGACTGTCGCACTGTCGGAGGGTCAGTACTGAGGGAGCGCTGCACTTTCAGAGGGTCAGTACTGAGGGAGTGCTGCAATGTCGGAGGGTCAGTACTCAGAGACTGCCGCACTGTCGGAGGGTCAGTACTGAGGGAGTGCTGCACTGTCAGAGGGTCCGTACTGAGGGAGTGCTGCACTGTCGGAGGGTCCCTACTGAGGGAGTGCTGCACTGTCAGAGTGTCAGAACTGAGGGAGTGCTGCACTGTCAGAGGGTCGGTAATGAGGGAGTGCTGCACTGTCAGAGGGTCAGTACTGAGGAGGTGCTGCACTGTCGGAGTGTCAGTACTGAGGGAGCGCTGCACTGTCAGAGGGTCAGTCCTGAGGGAGTGCTGCACTGTCGGAGGGCCAGTAATGAGGGAGTGTCGCACTGTCAGAGTGTCAGTACTGAGGGAGTGCTGCAATGTCAGAGGGTCAGTACTGAGGGACTGCTGCAATTTCGGAGGGTCAGTACTGAGGGAGTGCTGCATTGTCGGCGGGTCAGTACTGAGGGAGTGCCGCACTGTCGGAGGGTCAGTACTGAGGGAGCGCGTCACTGTCAGAGGTTCCGTACTGAGGGAGAGCTGCACGGTCGGAGGGTCAGTACAGAGGGAGCAATGCATTGTCGGAGGGTCAGTACAGAGGGAACGTTGCACTGTCGGAGGGTCAGTACTAAGGGAGTGCCGCACTGTCCGAGGTTCCGTACTGAGGGAGAGCTGCACTGTTGGAAGGACCGTACTGAGGGAGTGCTGAACTGTCGGAGGGTCAGTACTCAGGGAGCGCTGCACTGTCGGTGGGTCAGTACTGAGGGAACGCTGGACTGTCAGAGGGTCAAAACTGAGGGAGTGCTGCACTGTCAGAGGGTAGGTACTGAGGGAGCGCTGCACTTTCGGAGGGTCAGTACTGATGGAGCGCTGCACTGTCAGAGGGTCGGTACTCAGGGAACGCTGCACTGTCAGAGAGTCAGTACTGAGGGAGTGCTGCACTTTCGGAGGGTCAGTACTGAGGGAGCGCTGCACTGTCGGAGGGTCAGTACTGAGGGAGTGCTGCACTGTCAGAGGGTCAGTACTGAGGGAACGCTGCGCTGTCGGAGGGTCAGTACTGAGGGAGTGCTGCACTTTCGGAGGGTCAGTACTGAGGGAGTGCTGCACTGTCAGAGGGTCAGTACTGAGGGAACGCTGCACTGTCGGAGGGTCAGTACTGAGGGAGTGCTGCACTTTCGGAGGGTCAGTACTGAGGGAGCGCTGCACTGTCGGAGGGTCAGTATTGAGGGAGTGCTGCACTGTCAGAGGGTCAGTACTGAGGGAACGCTGCACTGTCGGAGGGTCAGTACTGAGGGAGTGCTGCACTTTTGGAGGGTCAGTACTGAGGGAGCACTTCACTGTCGGAGGGTCAGTACTGAGGGAACGCTGCACTGTCGGAGGGTCAGTACTGAGGGAGAGCTGCACTTTCGGAGGGTCAGTACTGTGGGAGCGCTGCACTTTCGGAGGGTCAGTACTGAGGGTGTGCTGCACTTTCGGAGGGTCAGTTCTGAGGGATTGCTGCACTGTCGGAGGGTCAGTCCTGAGGGAGTGCTGCACTATCGGAGGGTCAGTACTGAGGGAGTGCTGCACTTTCGGAGGGTCAGTTCTGAGGGAACGCTGTACTGTCGGAGGGTCAGAACTAAGGGAGTGCCGCACTGTCCGAGGTTCCGTACTGAGGGAGAGCTGCACTGTTGGAAGGACCGTACTGAGGGAGTGCTGAACTGTCGGAGGGTCAGTACTTAGGGAGCGCTGCACTGTCAGAGGGTCGGTACTCAGGGAACACTGCACTGTCAGAGGGTCAGTACTGAGGGAGTGCTGCACTTTCGGAGGGTCAGTACTGAGGGAGCGCTGCACAGTCGGAGGGTCAGTACTGAGGGAGTGCTGCACTGTCAGAGGGTCAGTACTGAGGGAACGCTGCGCTGTCGGAGGGTCAGTACTGTGGGAGCGCTGCACTTTCGGAGGGTCAGTACTGAGGGTGTGCTGCACTTTCGGAGGGTCAGTTCTGAGGGATTGCTGCACTGTCGGAGGGTCAGTCCTGAAGGAGTGCTGCACTATCGGAGGGTCAGTACTGAGGGAGTGCTGCACTTTCGGAGGGTCAGTTCTGAGGGAACGCTGCACTGTCGGAGGGTCAGAACTCATGGAGCGCTGCACTGTCAGTGGGTCAGTACTGAGGGAACGCTGGACTGTCAGAGGGTCAGAACAGAGGGAGTGCTGCACTTTCAGAGGGTCGGTAATGAGGGAGTGCTGCCCTGTCAGTGGGTCGGTACTGAGGGAGTGCTGCACTGTCAGAGGGAAGTATTCAGGGACTGCTGCACTGTCGGAGGGTCAGTACTGAGGGAGTGCCGCATTGTCGGAGGGTCAGTACTGAGGGAGCGATGCACTGTCAGAGGGTCAGTATTGAGGGAGCGCTGCACTGTCGGAGGGTCAGTACTGAGGGAGTGCTGCACTGTCGGAGGGTCAGTAATGAGGGAGCGCTGCACTGTTGGAGGGTCAGTACTGTGGGAGTGCTGCACTTTCGGAGGGTCAGTACTCAGAGACTGCCGCAATGTCGGAGGGTCAGTACTAAGGGAGTGCTGCACTGTCAGAGGGTCCGTACTGAGGGAGTGCTGCACTGTCGGAGGGTCCCTACTGAGGGAGTGCTGCACTGTTGGAGGGTCAGTACTGAGGGAGTGCTGCACTGTCGGAGGGTCAGAACTGAGGGAGCGCTGCACTGTCGGAGGGTCAGTACTGAGGGAGTGCTGCACTGTCGGAGGGTCAGGACTGAGGGAGTGCTGCACTGTCGGAGGGTCAGGACTGAGGGAGTGCTGCACTGTCGGAGGGTCAGTACTGAGGAAGCGCGGCACTTTCAGAGGGTCAGTACTGAGAGTCTGGCGCACTGTCAGAGGGTCAGTACTGTGGGAGTGCTGCACTTTCGGAGGGTCAGTACTCAGAGACTGCCGCAATGTCGGAGGGTCAGTACTAAGGGAGTGCTGCACTGTCAGAGGGTCCGTACTGAGGGAGTGCTGCACTGTCGGAGGGTCCCTACTGAGGGAGTGCTGCACTGTCGGAGGGTCAGTACTGAGGAAGCGCGGCACTTTCAGAGGGTCAGTACTGAGAGTCTGGCGCACTGTCAGAGGGTCAGTACTGAGGGAGCGCTGCACTGTCGGAGGGTCAGTACTCAGAGACTGCCACACTGTCGGAGGGTCAGTACTAAGGGAGTGCTGCACTGTCAGAGGGTCTGTACTGAGGGAACGCTGCACTGTTAGAGGGTCAGTTCTGAGGGAGTGCTGCACTTTCGGAGGGTCAGTACTGAGGGAGAGCTGCACTGTCGGAGGGTGAGTACTGAGGGATTGCTGCACTGTCGGAGGGTCAGTCCTGAGGGAGTGCTGCACTGTCGGAGGGACAGTAATGAGGGAGTGTCGCACTGTCAGAGTGTCAGTACTGAGGGAGTGCTGCAATGTCAGAGGGTCAGTACTGAGGGAGTGCTGCAATTTCGGAGGGTCAGTACTGAGGGAGTGCTGCATTGTCGGAGGGTCAGTACTGAGGGAGTGCTGCACTGTCGGCGGGTCAGGACTGAGGGAGTGCCGCACTGTCGGAGGCTCAGTATTGAGGGAGCGCGGCACTGTCAGAGGGTCAGTACTGAGGGAGAGCTGCACTGTCGGAGGGTCAGTACTGAGGGAGCACTGCATTGTCGGAGGGTCAGTACTGAGAGAACGCTGCACTGTCGGAGGGTCAGTACTAAGGGAGTGCCGCACTGTCAGAGGGTCCGTACTGAGGTAGAGCTGCACTGTCGGAAGGACCGTACTGAGGGAGTGCTGCACTGTCGGAGGGTCAGTACTCAGGGAGCGCTGCACTGTCAGTGGGTCAGTACTGAGGGAACGTTGGACTGTCAGATGGTCAGAACTGAGGGAGTGCTGCACTGTCAGAGGGACGGTACTGAGGGAGAGCTGCCCTGTCAGTGGATCGGTACTGAGGGAGTGCTGCACTGTCAGAGGGAAGTATTCAGGGACTGCTGCGCTGTCGGAGGGTCAGTACTGACTGCGTGCCGCATTGTCGGAGGGTCAGTACTGAGGGAGCGATGCACTGTCAGAGGGTCAGTATTGAGGGAGCGCTGCACTGTCGGAGGGTCAGTACTGAGGGAGCGCTGCACTGTCGGAGGGTCAGTACTGAGGGAGTGCTGCACTGTCGGAGGGTCAGTACTGAGGGAGCGCTGCACTTACGGAGGGTCAGTACTGAGGGAGCGCTGCACTGTCGGAGGGTCAGTACGCAGAGACTGCCGCACTGTCGGAGGGTCAGTACTGAGGGAGTGCTGCACTGTCAGAGGGTCCGTACTGAGGGAGTGCTGCACTGTCGGAGGGTCCCTACTGAGGGAGTGCTGCACTGTCAGAGGGTCAAAACTGAGGGAGTGCTGCACTGTCAGAGGGTCGGTACTGAGGGAGTGCTGCAATGTCAGAGGGTCGGTACTGAGGGAGTGCTGCAATGTCAGAGGGTCGGTACTGAGGGAGTGCTGCAATGTCAGAGGGTCGGTACTGAGGGAGTGCTGCAATGTCAGAGGGTCAGTACTGAGGGAGTGCTGCACTGTCAGAGGGTCCGTACTGAGGGATTGCTGCACTGTCGGAGGGTCCCTACTGAGGGAGTGCTGCACTGTCAGAGGGTCAAAACTGAGGGAGTGCTGCACTGTCAGAGGGTCGGTACTGAGGGAGTGCTGCAATGTCAGAGGGTCGGTACTGAGGGAGTGCTGCAATGTCAGAGGGTCGGTACTGAGGGAGTGCTGCAATGTCAGAGGGAAGTACTCAGGGACTGCTGCACTGTCAGTGAGTCAGTACTGAGGGAGTGATGAATGATCAGAGGGTCGGAACTGAGGGAACGCTGCTCTGTCAGAGGGTCAGTACTGTGGGAGTGCTGCAATTTCGGAGGGTCAGTACTGAGGGAGTGCTGCATTGTCGGAGAGTCAGTACTGAGGGAGTGCTGCACTGTCGGCGGGTCAGGACTGAGGGAGTGCCGCACTGTCGGAGGCTCAGTATTGAGGGAGCGCGGCACTGTCAGAGGGTCAGTACTGAGGGAGAGCTGCACTGTCGGAGGGTCAGTACTGAGGGAGCACTGCATTGTCGGAGGGTCAGTACTGAGGGAACGCTGCACTGTCGGAGTGTCAGTACTAAGGGAGTGCCGCACTGTCAGAGGGTCCGTACTGAGGTAGAGCTGCACTGTCGGAAGGACCGTACTGAGGGAGTGCTGCACTGTCGGAGGGTCAGTACTCAGGGAGCGCTGCACTGTCAGTGGGTCAGTACTGAGGGAACGCTGGACTGTCAGAGGGTCAGAACTGAGGGAGTGTTGCACTGTCAGAGGGTTGGTGCTGAGGGAGAGCTGCCCTGTCAGTGGGTCGGTACTGAGTGAGTGCTGCACTGTCAGAGGGTAGTATTCAGGGACTGCTGCGCTGTCGGAGGGTCAGTACTGACTGCGTGCCGCATGGTCGGAGGGTCAGTACTGAGGGAGCGATGCACTGTCAGAGGGTCAGTATTGAGGGAGCGCTGCACTGTCGGAGGGTCAGTACTGAGGGAGCGCTGCACTGTCGGAGGGTCAGTACTGAGGGAGTGCTGCACTGTCGGAGGGTCAGTACTGAGGGAGCGCTGCACTTTCGGAGGGTCAGTACTGAGGGAGCACTGCACTGTCAGAGGGTCAGAACGCAGAGACTGCCGCACTGTCGGAGGGTCAGTTCTGAGGGAGTGCTGCACTGTCAGAGGGTCCGTACTGAGGGAGTGCTGCACAGTCGGAGGGTCCCTACTGAGGGAGTGCTGCACTGTCAGAGGGTCAAAACTGAGGGAGTGCTGCACTGTCAGAGGGTCGGTACGGAGGGAGTGCTGCAATGTCAGAGGGCCAGTACTGAGGGAGTGCTGCACATTCGGAGGGTCAGTACTGAGGGAGCGCTGCACTGTCGGAGGGTCAGTACTGAGGGAGTGCTGCACTGTCGGAGGGTCAGTACTGAGGGAGTGCTGCACTGTCAGAGGGTCAGTACTGAGGGAGCGCTGCACTGTCGGAGGGTCAGTACTGAGGGAGTGCTGCACTGTCGGAGGGTCAGTACTGAGGGAGTGCTGCACTGTCGGAGGGTCAGGACTGAGGGAGTTCTGCACTGTCGGAGGGTCAGTACTGAGGAAGCGTGGCACTTTCAGAGGGTCAGTACTGAGAGTCTGGCGCACTGTCAGAGGGTCAGTACTGAGGGAGTGCTGCACTATCATAGGGTCGGTACTGAGGGAACGCTGCACTGTCAGAGGGTCAGTACTGAGGGAGTGCTGCACTTTCGGAGGGTCAGTACTGAGGGAGCGCTGCACTGTCGGAGGGTCAGTACTGAGGGAGTGCTGCACTGTCAGAGGGTCAGTACTGAGGGAACGCTGCACTGTCAGAGGTTTAGTACTGAGGGAGTGCTGCACTTTCGGGGGGTCAGTACTGAGGGAGAGCTGCACTGTCGGAGGGTGAGTACTGAGGGATTGCTGCACTGTCGGAGGGTCAGTCCTGAGGGAGTGCTGCACTGTCGGAGGGTCAGTAATGAGGGAGTGTCGCACTGTCAGAGTGTCAGTACTGAGGGAGTGCTGCAATGTCAGAGGGTCAGTACTGAGGGAATGCTGCAGTTTTGGAGGGTCAGTACTGAGGGAGTGCTGCATTGTCGGAGGGTCGGTACTGAGGGAGTGCTGCACTGTCGGCTTGTCAGTACTGAGGGAGTGCCGCACTGTCGGAGGCTCAGTATTGAGGGAGCGCGGCACTGTCGGAGGGTCAGTACTGAGGGAGCAATGCATTGTCGGAGGGTCAGTACTGAGGGAACGCTGCACTGTCGGAGGGTCAGTACTAAGGGAGTGCCGCACTGTCAGAGGGTCCGTACTGAGGGAGAGCTGCACTGTCGGAAGGACCGTACTGAGGGAGTGCTGCACTTTCGGAGGGTCAGTACTCAGGGAGCGCTGCACTGTCAGTGGGTCCGTACTGAGGGAACGCTGGACTGTCAGAGCGTCAGAACTGAGGGAGTGCTGCACTGTCAGAGGGTCGGAACTGAGGGAGAGCTGCCCTGTCAGTGGGACGGTACTGAGGGAGTGCTGCACTGTCAGAGGCAAGTATTCAGGGACTGCTGCACTGTCGGAGGGTCAGTACAGAGGGCGAGCCGCATTGTCGGAGGGTCAGTACTGAGGGAGCGATGCACTGTCAGAGGGTCAGTATTGAGGGAGCGCTGCACTGTCGGAGGGTCAGTACTGAGGGAGTGCTGCACTGTCGGAGGGTCAGTACTGAGGGAGTGCTGCACTGTCGGAGGGTCAGTACTGAGGGAGTGCTGCACTGTCGGAGGGTCAGTACTGAGGAAGCGCGGCACTTTCGGAGGGTCAGTAGTGAGGGAATGCTGCACTGTCGGAGGGTCAGTACAGAGAGACTGTCGCACTGTCGGAGGGTCAGTACTGAGGGAGCGCTGCACTTTCGGAGGGTCAGTACTGAGGGAGTGCTGCAATGTCAGAGGGTCAGTCCTCAGAGACTGCCGCACTGATGGAGGGCCAGTACTGAGGGAGTGCTGCACTGTCAGAGGGACCGTACTGAGGGAGTGCTGCACTGTCGGAGGGTCCCTACTGAGGGAGTGCTGCACTGTCAGAGGGTCAGGACTGAGGGAGTGCTGCACTGTCAGTGGGTCGGTACTGAGGGAGTGCTGCACTGTCAGAGGGTCAGTACTGAGGGAGTGCTGCACTGTCGGAGGGCCAGTAATGAGGGAGTGTCGCACTGTCAGAGTGTCAGGACTGAGGGAGTGCTGCAATGTCAGAGGGTCAGTGCTGAGGGAGTGCTGCAATTTCGGAGGGTCAGTACTGAGGGAGTGCTGCACTGTCGGCGGGTCAGTACTGAGGGAACGCTGCACTGTCGGAGGGTCAGTACTAAGGGAGTGCCACACTGTCAGAGGGTCCGTACTGAGGGAGAGCTGCACTGTCGGAAGGACCTTGCTGAGGGAGTGCTGCATTGTCGGAGGGTCAGTACTCAGGGAGCGCTGCACTGTCAGTGGGTCAGTACTGAGGGAACGCTGGACTGTCAGAGGGTCAGAACTGAGGGAGTGCTGCACTGTCAGAGGGTAGGTACTGAGGGAGAGCTGCCCTGTCAGTGGGTCGGTACTGAGGGAGTGCTGCACGGTCAGAGGGACGTATTCAGGGACTGCTGCACTGTCGGAGGGTCAGTATTGAGGGAGTGCCGCATTGTCGGAGGTTCAGTACTGAGGGAGCGATGCACTGTCAGAGGGTCAGTATTGAGGGAGCGCTGCACTGTCGGAGGGTCAGTACTGAGGGAGTGCTGCACTGTCGGAGGGTCAGTACTGAGGGAGTGCTGCACTGTCGGAGGGTCAGTACTGAGGGATTGCTGCACTGTCGGAGGGTCAGGACTGAGGGAGTGCTGCACTGTCGGAGGGTCAGTACTGAGGAAGCGCGGCACTTTCGGAGGGTCAGTACTTAGGGAATGCTGCACTGTCGGAGGGTCAGTACAGAGAGACTGTCGCACTGCCGGAGGTTCAGTACTGAGGGAGCGCTGCACTTTCGGAGGGTCAGTACTGAGGGAGTGCTGCAATGTCGGAGGGTCAGTACTCAGAGACTGCCGCACTGTCGGAGGGTCAGTACTGAGGGAGTGCTGCACTGTCAGAGGTTCCGTACTGAGGGAGTGCTGCACTGTCGGAGGGTCCCTACTGAGGGAGTGCTGCACTGTCAGAGGCTCAGAACTGAGGGAGTGCTGCACTGTCAGATGGTCGGTACTGAGGGAGTGCTGCACTGTCAGAGGGTCGGTACTGAGGGAGTGCTGCACTGTCAGAGGGAAGTACTCAGGAACTGCTGCACTGTCAGTGAGTCAGTACTGAGGGAGTGCTGCACTATCAGAGGGTCGGTACTGAGGGAACGCTGCACTGTCAGAGGGTCAGTACTGAGGGAGTGCTGCATTTTCGATGGGTCAGTACTGAGGGAGCGCTGCACTGTCGGAGGGTCAGTACTGAGGGAGTGCTGCACTGTCAGAGGGTCAGTACTGAGGGAGTGCTGCACTTTCTGAGGGTGAGTACTGAGGGATTGCTGCACTGTCGGAGGGTCAGTCCTGAGGGAATGCTGCACTGTCGGAGGGTCAGTAATGAGGGAGTGTCGCACCGTCAGAGTGTCAGTACTGAGGGAGAGCTGCAATGTCAGAGGGTCAGTACTGAGGGAGTGCTGCAATTTCGGAGGGTCAGTACTGAGGGAGTGCTGCATTGTCGGAGGGTCAGTACTGACGGAGTGCTGCACTGTCGGTGGGTCAGTACTGAGTGAGTGCCCCAACGTCGGAGGGTCAGTAATGAGGGAGTGTCGCACTGTCAGTGAGTCAGTACTGAGGGAGTGCTGCACTATCAGAGGGTCGGTACTGAGGGAACGCTGCACTGTCAAAGGGTCAGTACTGAGGGAGTGCTGCATTTTCGGAGGGTCCGTACTGATGGAGCGCTGCACTGTCGGAGGGTCAGTACTGAGGGAGTGCTGCACTGTCAGAGGGTCCGTACTGAGGGAGTGCTGCACTTTCTGAGGGTCAGTACTGAGGGAGAGCTGAACTGTCGGAGGGTGAGTACTGAGGGACTGCTGCACTGTCGGAGGGTCAGTCCTGAGGGAGTGCTGCACTGTCGGAGGGTCAGTAATGAGGGAGTGTCGCACTGTCAGAGTGTCAGTACTGAGGGAGTGCTGCAATGTCAGAGGGTCAGTACTGAGGGAGTGCTGCAATTTCGGAGGATCAGTACTGAGGGAGTGCTGCATTGTCGAAGGGTCAGTATTGACGGAGTGCTGCACTGTCGGTGGGTCAGTACTGAGTGAGTGCCGCACTGTCGGAGGCTCGGTATTGAGGGAGCGCGGCACTGTCAGAGGGTCAGTACTGAGGGAGAGCTGCACTGTCGGAGGGTCAGTACTGAGGGAGCACAGCATTGTCGGAGGGTCAGTACTGAGGGAACGCTGCTCTGTCGGAGGGTCAGTACTGAGGGAGTGCCGCACTGTCAGAGGGTCTGTACTGAGGGAGAGCTGCACTGTCGGAAGGTCCGTACTGAGGGAGTGCTGCACTGTCGGAGGGTCAGTACTCAGGGAGCGCTGCACTGTCAGTGGGTCAGTACTGAGGGAACGCTGGACTGTCAGACGGTCAGAACTGAGGGAGTGCTGCAATGTCAGAGGGTCAGTGCTGAGGGAGTGCTGCAATTTCGGAGGGTCAGTACTGAGGGAGTGCTGCACTGTCGGCGGATCAGTACTGAGGGAACGATGCACTGTCAGAGGGTCAGTACAAAGGGAGTGCCACACTGTCAGTTGGTCCGTACTGAGGGAGAGCTGCACTGTCGGAAGGACCGTGCTGAGGGAGTGCTGCACTGTCGGAGGGTCAGTACTCAGGGAGCGCTGCACTGTCAGTGGGTCAGTACTGAGGGAACGCTGGACTGTCAGAGGGTCAGAACTGAGGGAGTGCTGCATTGTCAGAGGGTAGGTACTGAGGGAGAGCTGCCCTGTCAGTGGTCGGTACTGAGGGAGTGCTGCACGGTCAGATGGACATATTCAGGGACTGCTGCACTGTCGGAGGGTCAGTATTGAGGGAGTGCCGCATTGTCGGAGGTTCAGTACTGAGGGAGCGATGCACTGTCAGAGGGTCAGTATTGAGGGAGCGCTGCACTGTCGGAGGGTCAGTACTGAGGGAGTGCTGCACTGTCGGAGGGTCAGTACTGAGGGAGCGCTGCACTGTCAGAGGGTCCGTACTGAGGGAGTGCTGCATTTTCGGAGGGTCCGTACTGATGGAGCGCTGCACTGTCGGAGGGTCAGTACTGAGGGAGTGCTGCACTGTCAGAGGGTCCGTACTGAGGGAGTGCTGCACTTTCTGAGGGTCAGTACTGAGGGAGAGCTGAACTGTCGGAGGGTGAGTACTGAGGGACTGCTGCACTGTCGGAGGGTCAGTCCTGAGGGAGTGCTGCACTGTCGGAGGGTCAGTAATGAGGGAGTGTCGCACTGACAGAGTGTCAGTACTGAGGGAGTGCTGCAATGTCAGAGGGTCAGTACTGAGGGAGTGCTGCAATTTCGGAGGATCAGTACTGAGGGAGTGCTGCATTGTCGAAGGGTCAGTATTGACGGAGTGCTGCACTGTCGGTGGGTCAGTACTGAGTGAGTGCCGCACTGTCGGAGGCTCGGTATTGAGGGAGCGCGGCACTGTCAGAGGGTCAGTACTGAGGGAGAGCTGCACTGTCGGAGGGTCAG
The DNA here is from genome assembly GCF_036365525.1 of Heterodontus francisci. Taxonomy (NCBI): domain Eukaryota; kingdom Metazoa; phylum Chordata; class Chondrichthyes; order Heterodontiformes; family Heterodontidae; genus Heterodontus; species Heterodontus francisci. The sequence goes on from NC_090371.1 coordinate 235,357,927, forward strand.
TACTGAGGGAGCACAGCATTGTCGGAGGGTCAGTACTGAGGGAACGCTGCTCTGTCGGAGGGTCAGTACTGAGGGAGTGCCGCACTGTCAGAGGGTCTGTACTGAGGGAGAGCTGCACTGTCGGAAGGTCCGTACTGAGGGAGTGCTGCACTGTCGGAGGGTAACTGACCGCCCAGTTTCAAGGATAACTGACCGCCCTGTTTCCAGTATAACTGACCACCCTGTTTCCAGGTGAACTGACTGCCCTGTTTCCGGGTTAACTGACTGCCCTGTTTCCAGGGTTACTGACTGCCCTGTTTCCAGGGTAACTGACTGCACTGTTTCCGGGGTAACTGATCGCCCTGTTTCCAGGGTAACTGATCACCCTGTTTCCAGGATAACTGACTGCCCTGTTTCCAGGATAACTGACTACCCTGTTTCCAGGGTAACTGAATGCCCTGTTTCTGGGATAACCGTCTGCCCTGTTTCCAGGGAAACTGTCTGCCCTGTTTCCAGGGTAACTGACCGCCCTGTTTCCGGGGTAACTGACCGCCCTGTTTCTGGGATAACTGACTGCCCTGTTTCCAGGGTAACTGATCAACCTGTTTCCAGGGTAAATGACTGCCCTGTTTCCAGGGTAACTGATCACCCTGTTTCCGGGATAACTGACTGCCCTGTTTCCAGTGTAACTGATCAACCTGTTTCCAGGGTAACTAACTGCCCTGTTTCCTAGGTAACTGACTGCCCAGTTTCCAGGGTAACTGACTGCCCTGTTTCCAGGGTAACTGACTTTCCTGTTTCCAGGGTAACTGACCGCCCTATTTCCAGTCTAACTGACCACCCTGTTTCCAGGTTAACTGACTGCCCTGTTTCTGGGATAACTGACTGCCGTGTTTCCAGGGTAACAGACTGCCCTGTTTCCAGGGTAACTGAACCCCCTGTTTCCGGGGTAACTGAATGGCCTGTTTCCAGGGTAACTGACTGCCCAGTTTCCAGGATAACTGATCACTCTGTTTAAGGGTTAACCGACTGCCCTGTTTCCAGCGTAACTGACCACCCTGTTTCCGTGGTAATTGACTGCCCTGTTTCCAGGGTAACTGACCGCCCTGTTTCCAGGGTAACTGACTGCCCTGTTTCCGGGATAACTGACTGTCCTGTTTCCAGGATAACTGACTGCCCTGTTTCCAGAGGAACTGATCACGCTCTTTCCGGGGTAACTGACCGCCCTGTTTCCGGGGTAACTGACCACCCTGTTCCCGGGGTAATTGACTGCCCTGTTTCCAGGGTAACTGACCGCCCTGTTTCCAGGGTAACTGACTGCCCTGTTTCCATGGTAACTGACCGCCCTCTTTCCAGGATAACTGACTGCCCTGTTTCCAGGATAACTGACTGCCCTGTTTCCGGGGTAACTGACCGCCCTTTTTCCGGGGTAACTGATTGCCCTGTTTCCAGGATAACTGACTGCCCTGTTTATAGGGTAACTGACTGCCCTGTTTCCGGGATAACTTTCTGCCCTGTTTCTGGGGTAACTGACCACCCTGTTTCCGGGGTAGCTGAGTGCCCTGTTTCCAGGGTAACTGACCGCCCTGTTTCCAGGATAACTGACTGCCCTGTTTCCAGAGGAACTGATCACCCTCTTTCCGGGGTAACTGACCGCCCTGTTTCTGCGGGAACTGACCGCCCTGTTTCCAGGGTAACTGACTGCCCTGTTTCCAGGGTAACTGACTGCCCTGTTTCCGAGATAACTGTCTGCCCTGTTTCCGGGGTAACTGACTGCCCTGTTTCCAGGGTGACTGACCGCCCTGTTTTCGGGGTAACTGACTGCCCTGTTTCCAGTGTAACTGATCAACCTGTTTCCAGGATAACTAACTGCCCTGTTTCCTAGGTAACTGACTGCCCAGTTTCCAGGGTAACTGACTGCCCTGTTTCCAGGGTAACTGACTGCCCAGTTTCAAGGGTAACTGATCAACCTGTTTCCGGGATAACTTTCTGCCCTGTTTCCAGGGAAACTGACTGCCCTGTTACTGGGGTAACTGACCGCACTGTTTCCGGGGACGCTAGGTGCCCTGTTTCCAAGGTAACTGATCACACTGTTTCCGGGTTAACTGGCTGCCCTGTTTCCGAGGTAATTGACTGCCCAGTTTCCAGGGTAACTGACTGCCCTGTTTCCAGGGTAACTGAACGCCCAGTTTCCAGGGTAACTGACCGCCCTGTTTCCGGGATAACTGACCTCCCTGTTTCCGGGGTAACTGACCGCCCTGTTTCCAGGATAACTGACTGCCCTGTTTCCAGGTTAACTGACCGCCCTTTTTCCGGGGTAACTGACTGCCCTGTTTCCGGGATAACTGACTGCCCCGATTGCAGGATAACTGAACGCCCTGTTTCCGGGTTAACTGACCGCCCTGTTTCCAGGATAACTGATTGCCCTGTTTTCAGGGCAACTGACTGCCCTTTTTCCAGGATAACTGACCGCCCTGTTTCCGGGGTAACTGACCACCCTGTTTCCGGGGTAACTGACTGCCCTGTTTCCAGGTTACCTGACTGTGCTATTTCCAGGGTAACTGACCGCCCAGTTTCAAGGATAACTGACCGCCCTGTTTCCAGTATAACTGACCACCCTGTTTCCAGGTGAACTGACTGCCCTGTTTCCGGGTTAACTGACTGCCCTGTTTCCAGGGTTACTGACTGCCCTGTTTCCAGGGTAACTGACTGCACTGTTTCCGGGGTAACTGATCGCCCTGTTTCCAGGGTAACTGATCACCCTGTTTCCAGGATAACTGACTGCCCTGTTTCCAGGATAACTGACTACCCTGTTTCCAGGGTAACTGAATGCCCTGTTTCTGGGATAACCGTCTGCCCTGTTTCCAGGGAAACTGTCTGCCCTGTTTCCAGGGTAACTGACCGCCCTGTTTCCGGGGTAACTGACCGCCCTGTTTCTGGGATAACTGACTGCCCTGTTTCCAGGGTAACTGATCAACCTGTTTCCAGGGTAAATGACTGCCCTGTTTCCAGGGTAACTGATCACCCTGTTTCCGGGATAACTGACTGCCCTGTTTCAAGGGTAACTGATCAACCTGTTTCTGGGTTAACTGACTGCCCTGTTTCCAGGGTAACTGATCACCCTGTTTCCGGGATAACTGACTGCCCTGTTTCCAGTGTAACTGATCAACCTGTTTCCAGGGTAACTAACTGCCCTGTTTCCTCGGTAACTGACTGCCCAGTTTCCAGGGTAACTGAGTGCCCTGTTTCCAGGGAAACTGACTGCCCAGTTTCAAGGGTAACTGATCAACCTGTTTCCAGGGTAACTGACAGCCCTGTTTCCGGGATAACTGATCACCCTGTTTCCGGGATAACTGACTGCCCCGATTCCAGGATAACTGATCACCATGTTTCTGGGGTAACTAACTGCCCTGTTTCCAGGATAACTGACTGCCCTGTTTCCAGGGTAACTGACCGCCCTGTTTCCGGGGTAACTGACCGCCCTGTTTCCGGGGTAACTAACTGCCCTGTATCCAGTGTAACTGACTGTCCTGTTTCCAGATTAACTGACCGCCCTGTTTCCAGGATAACTGACCGCCCTATTTCCAGTATAACTGACCACCCTGTTTCCAGGTTAACTGACTGCCCTGTTTCCGGGATAACTGACTGCGCTGTTTCCTGTGTAACTGACTGCCCTGTTTCCAGGGTACCTGACCGCCCTGTTTCCTGGGTAACTGAATGGCCTGTTTCCAGGGTAACTGACTGCACTGTTTCCAGGGTAACTGATCACTCTGTTTAAGGGGTAACTGACTGCCCTGTTTTCAGGGTAACTGACTGCCCTGTTTCCAGGGTAACTGACCGCCCTGTTTCCGGGGTAACTGACTGCCCTGTTTCCAGGGTAACTGACTTTCCTGTTTCCAGGGTAACTGACCGCCCTATTTCCAGTCTAACTGACCATCCTGTTTCCAGGTTAACTGACTGCCCTGTTTCTGGGATAACTGACTGCCGTGTTTCCAGGGTAACAGACTGCCCTGTTTACAGGGTAACTGACCCCCTTGTTTCCAGGGTAACTGAATGGCCTGTTTCCAGGGTAACTGACTGCCCAGTTTCCAGGATAACTGATCACTCTGTTTAAGGGTTAACTGACTGCCCTGTTTCCAGCGTAACTGACCGCCCTGTTTCCGTGGTAATTGACTGCAATGTTTCCAGGGTAACTGACCGCCCTGTTTCCGGGGTAACTGACTGCCCTGTTTCCGGGATAACTGACTGTCCTGTTTCCAGGATAACTGACTGCCCTGTTTCCACGATAAATGATCACCATGTTTCTGGGGTAACTAACTGCCCTGTTTCCAGGATAACTGACTGCCCTGTTTTCAGGGTAACTGACTGCCCTGTTTCCAGGGTAACTGACCGCCCTGTTTCCGGGGTAACTGACCGCCCTGTTTCCTTTGGTAACTAACTGCCCTGTATCCAGGGTAACTGACTGTCCTGTTTCCAGGGTAACTGACCGCCCTGTTTCCAGGATAACTGACCGCCCTATTTACAGTATAACTGACCACACTGTTTCCAGGTTAACTGACTGCCCTGTTTCCGGGATAACTGACTGCGCTGTTTCCTGTGTAACTGACTGCCCTGTTTCCAGGGTACCTGACCGCCCTGTTTCCTGGGTAACTGAATGGCCTGTTTCCAGGGTAACTGACTGACCTGTTTCCAGGGTAACTGATCACTCTGTTTAAGGGGTAACTGACTGCCCTGTTTTCAGGGTAACTGACTGCCCTGTTTCCAGGGTAACTGACCGCCCTGATTCCAGGGTAACTGACTGCCCTGTTTCCAGGTTAACTGACTTTCCTGTTTCCAGGGTAACTGACCGCCCTATTTCCAGTCTAACTGACCACCCTGTTTCCAGGTTAACTGACTGCCCTGTTTCCGGGATAACTGACTGCCGTGTTTCCAGGGTAACAGACTGCCCTGTTTCCAGGGTAACTGACCCCCCTGTTTCCGGGGTAACTGAATGGCCTGTTTCCAGGGTAACTGACTGCCCAGTTTCCAGGATAACTGATCACTCTGTTTAAGGGTTAACTGACTGCCCTGTTTCCAGCGTAACTGACCGCCCTGTTTCCGTGGTAATTGATTGCCCTGTTTCCAGGGTAACTGACCGCCCTGTTTCCGGGGTAACTGACCGCCCTGTTTCCGGGGTAACTGACTGCCCTGTTTCCAGGTTACCTGACTGTGCTATTTCCAGGGTAAATGACCGCCCAGTTTCAAGGATAACTGACCGCCCTGTTTCCAGTATAACTGACCACCCTGTTTCCAGGTGAACTGACTGCCCTGTTTCCGGAATAACTGACTGCCCTGTTTCCAGGGTTACTGACTGCCCTGTTTCCAGGGTAACTGACTGCACTGTTTCCGGGGTAACTGATCGCCCTGTTTCCAGGGTAACTGATCACCCTGTTTCCAGGATAACTGACTGCCCTGTTTCCAGGGTAACTGACCGCGCTGTTTCCGGGGTAACTGACCGCCCTGTTTCCGGGGTAACTGAATGGCCTGTTTCCAGGTAACTGACTGCCTTGTTTCCAGGATAACTGATCACTCTGCTTAAGGGTTAACTGACTGCCCTGTTTCCAGCGTAACTGACAGCCCTGTTTCTGTTGTAATTGACTGCCCTGTTTCCAGGGTAACTGACCGCCCTGTTTCCGGGGTAACTGACTGCCCTGTTTCCGGGATAACTGACTGTCCTGCTTCAAGGTTAACTGACTGCCGTGTTTCCAGGATAACTGATCACCATGTTTCTGGGGTAACTAACTGCCCTGTTTCCAGGATAACTGACTGCCCTGTTTTCAGGGTAACTGACTGCCCTGTTTCCAGGGTAACTGACCGCCCTGTTTCCGGGGTAACTGACCGCCCTGTTTCCGGGGTAACTAACTGCCCTGTATCCAGGGTAACTGACTGTCCTGTTTCCAGGGTAACTGACCGCCCTGTTTCCAGGATAACTGACCGCCCTATTTCCAGTATAACTGACCACACTTTTTCCAGGTTAACCGACTGCCCTGTTTCCGGGATAAATGACTGCGCTGTTTCCTGTGTAACTGACTGCCCTGTTTCCAGGGTACCTGACCGCCCTGTTTCCTGGGTAACTGACTGGCCTGTTTCCAGGGTAACTGACTGCCCTGTTTCCAGGGTAACTGATCACTCTGTTTAAGGGGTAACTGACTGCCCTGTTTTCAGGGTAACTGACTGCCCTGTTTCCAGGGTAACTGACCGCCCTGATTCCGGGGTAACTGACTGCCCTGTTTCCAGGGTAACTGACTTTCCTGTTTCCAGGGTAACTGACCGCCCTATTTCCAGTCTAACTGACCACCCTGTTTCCAGGTTAACTGACTGCCCTGTTTCTGGGATAACTGACTGCCGTGTTTCCAGGGTAACAGACTGCCCTGTTTCCAGGGTAACTGACCCCCCTGTTTCCGGGGTAACTGAATGGCCTGTTTCCAGGGTAACTGACTGCCCAGTTTCCAGGATAACTGATCACTCTGTTTAAGGGTTAACTGACTGCCCTGTTTCCAGCGTAACTGACCACCCTGTTTCCGTGGTAATTGACTGCCCTGTTTCCAGGGTAACTGACCGCCCTGTTTCCGGGGTAACTGACTGCCCTGTTTCCGGGATAACTGACTGTCCTGTTTCCAGGATAACTGACTGCCCTGTTTCCAGAGGAACTGATCACCCTCTTTCCGGGGTAACTGACCGCCCTGTTTCCGGGGTAACTGACCACCCTGTTTCCGGGGTAATTGACTGCCCTGTTTCCAGGGTAACTGACCGCCCTGTTTCCAGGGTAACTGACTGCCCTGTTTCCATGGTAACTGACCGCCCTCTTTCCAGGATAACTGACTGCCCTGTTTCCAGGGGAACTGATCACCCTCTTTCCGGGGTAACTGACCGCCCTGTTTCCGGTGTAACTGACCGCCCTGTTTCCGGGGTAACTGACCGCCCTTTTTCCGGGGTAACTGACTGCCCTGTTTCCAGGATAACTGACTGACCTGTTTACAGGGTAACTGACTGCCCTGTTTCCGGGGTAACTTTCTGCCCTGTTTCCAGGGAAACTGACTGCCCTGTTTCCAGGGGAACTGATCACCCTCTTTCCGGGGTAACTGACCGCCCTGTTTCTGCGGTAACTGACCGCCCTGTTTCTGGGGTAACTGACTGCCCTGTTTCCAGGGTAACTGACTGCCCTGTTTCCGGGATAACTGTCTGCCCTGTTTCCGGAGTAACTGACTGCCCTGTTTCCAGGGTGACTGACCGCCCTGTTTCCGGGGTAACTGATCAACCTGTTTCCAGGATAACTAACTGCCCTGTTTCCTAGGTAACTGACTGCCCAGTTTCCAGGGTAACTGACTGCCCTGTTTCCAGGGTAACTGACTGCCCAGTTTCAAGGGTAACTGATCAATCTGTTTCCGGGATAACTTTCTGCCCTGTTTCCAGGGAAACTGACTGCCCTGTTGCTGGGGTAACTGACCGCACTGTTTCCGGGGACGCTGAGTGCCCTGTTTCCAAGGTAACTGATCACACTGTTTCCGGGTTAACTGGCTGCCCTGTTTCCGAGGTAATTGACTACCCAGTTTCCAGGGTAACTGACCGCCCTGTTTCCAGGGTAACTGAACGCCCAGTTTCCAGGGTAACTGACCGCCCTGTTTCCGGGATAACTGACTTCCCTGTTTCCATGGTAACTGATCAACCTGTTTCCAGGGTAACTGACTGCCCTGTTTCTGGGATAACTGATCACCCTGTTTCCGGGGTAACTGACCGCCCTGTTTCCAGGATAACTGACTGCCCTGTTTCCAGGGTAACTGACCGCCCTTTTTCCGGGGTAACTGACTGCCCTGTTTCCGGGATAACTGACTGCCCCGATTGCAGGATAACTGAACGCCCTGTTTCCGGGGTAACTGACCGCCCTGTTTCCAGGATAACAGATTGCCCTGTTTTCAAGGCAACTGACTGCCCTTTTTCCAGGATAACTGACAGCACTGTTTCCGGGGTGACTGACCGCCCTGTTTCCAGGATAACTGATTGCCCTGTTTTCAGGGCAACTGACTGCCCTTTTTCCAGGATAACTGACCGCCCTGTTTCCGGGGTAACTGACCGCCCTGTTTCCCGGGTAACTGACTGTCCTGTTTCCAGGTTACCTGACTGTGCTATTTCCAGGGCAACTGACCGCCCAGTTTCAAGGATAACTGACCGCCCTGTTTCCAGTATAACTGACCACCCTGTTTCCAGGTGAACTGACTGCCCTGTTTCCGGGATAACTGACTGCCCTGTTTCCAGGGTTACTGACTGCCCTGTTTCCAGGGTAACTGACTGCACTGTTTCTGGGGTAACTGATCGCCCTGTTTCCAGGGTAACTGACCGCCCTGTTTCCAGGATAACTGACTGCCCTGTTTCCAGGATAACTGACTACCCTGTTTCCAGGGTAACTGACTGCCCTGTTTCTGGGATAACCGTCTGCCCTGTTTCCAGGGAAACTGTCTGCCCTGTTTCCAGGGTAACTGACCGCCCTGTTTCCGCGGTAACTGACCGCCCTGTTTCTGGGGTAACTGACCGCCCTGTTTCCAGGATAACTGACTGCCCTGTTTCCAGGATAAAGGACTGCCCTGTTTAGAGGGTAACTGATCACCCTGTTTCCGGGGTAACTGACTGCCCTGTTTCCAGGGTAACTGTTCACCCTGTTTCTGGGATAACTGACTGCCCTGTTTCCAGGGTAACTGATCAACCTGTTTCCAGGGTAAATGACTGCCCTGTTTCCAGGGTAACTGATCACACTGTTTCCGGGATAACTGACTGCCCTGTTTCAAGGGTAACTGATCAACCTGTTTCTGGGTTAACTGACTGCCCTGTTTCCAGGGTAACTGATCACCCTGTTTCCGTGATAACTGACTGCCCTGTTTCCAGTGTAACTGATCAACCTGTTTCCAGGGTAACTAACTGCCCTGTTTCCTCGGTAACTGACTGCCAGTTTCCAGGGTAACTGAGTGCCCTGTTTCCAGGGATACTGACTGCCCAGTTTCAAGGGTAACTGATCAACCTGTTTCCAGGGTAACTGACAGCCCTGTTTCCGGGATAACTGATCACCCTGTTTCCGGGATAACTGACTGCCCCGATTCCAGGATAACTGATCACCATGTTTCTGGGGTAACTAACTGCCCTGTTTCCAGGATAACTGACTGCCCTGTTTTCAGGGTAACTGACTGCCCTGTTTCCAGGGTAACTGACCGCCCTGTTTCCGGGGTAACTGACCGCCCTGTTTCCGGGGTAACTAACTGCCCTGTTTCCAGGGTGACTGACCGCCCTGTTTCCGGGGTAACTGACTGCCCTGTTTCCAGTGTAACTGATCAACCTGTTTCCAGGATAACTAACTGCCCTGTTTCCTAGGTAACTGACTGCCCAGTTTCCAGGGTAACTGACTGCCCTGTTTCCAGGGTAACTGACTGCCCAGTTTCAAGGGTAACTGATCAACCTGTTTCCGGGATAACTTTCTGCCCTGTTTCCAGGGAAACTGACTGCCCTGTTGCTGGGGTAACTGACCGCACTGTTTCCGGGGACGCTGAGTGCCCTGTTTCCAAGGTAACTGATCACACTGTTTCCGGGTTAACTGGCTGCCCTGTTTCCGAGGTAATTGACTGCCCAGTTTCCAGGGTAACTGACTGCCCTGTTTCCAGGGTAACTGAACGCCCAGTTTCCAGGGTAACTGACCGCCCTGTTTCCGGGATAACAGACTTCCCTGTTTCCATGGTAACTAATCAACCTGTTTCCAGGGTAACTGACTGCCCTGTTTCAGGGCTAACTGATCACCCTGTTTCCGGGGTAACTGACCGCCCTGTTTCCAGGATAACTGACTGCCCTGTTTCCAGGGTAACTGACCGCCCTTTTTCCGGGGTAACTGACTGCCCTGCTTCCGGGATAACTGACTGCCCCGATTGCAGGATAACTGATCGCCCTGTTTCCGGGGTAACTGACCGCCCTGTTTCCACGATAACTGATTGCCCTGTTTTCAGGGCAACTGATTGCCCTTTTTCCAGGATAACTGACCGCCCTGTTTCCGGGGTAACTGACCGCCCTGTTTCCGGGGTAACTGACTGCCCTGTTTCCAGGGTACCTGACTGTGCTATTTCCAGGGTAACTGACCGCCAAGTTTCAAGGATAACTGACCGCCCTGTTTCCAGTATAACTGACCACCCTGTTTCCAGGTGAACTGACTGCCCTGTTTCCGGGATAACTGACTACCCTGTTTCCAGGGTAACTGACTGCCCTGTTTCTGGGATAACCGTCTGCCCTGTTTCCAGGGAAACTGTCTGCCCTGTTTCCAGGGCAGCTGACCGCCCTGTTTCCGGGGTAACTGACCGCCCAGTTTCTGGGGTAACTGACCGCCCTGTTTCCAGGATAACTGATTGCCCTGTTTCCAGGATAACTGACTGCCCTGTTTAGAGGGTAACTGACTGCCCTGTTTCCGGGATAACTGTCTGCCCTGTTTCCAGGGAAACTGACTGCCATGTTTCCAGGCTAAATGATCACCCTGTTTCTGGGGTAACTGACTGCCCTGTTTCCAGGGTAACTGATCACCCTGTTTCCAGGATAACTAACTGCCCTGTTTCCAGGGTAACTGATCAACCTGTTTCCAGGGTAAATGACTGCCCTGTTTCCAGGGTAACTGATCACCCTGTTTCCGGGTTAACTGACTGCCCTGTTTCCAGGCTAACTGATCACCCTGTTTCCAGGATAACTGACTGCCCTGTTTCCATTGTAACTGATCAACCTGTTTCCAGGGTAACTAACTGCCCTGTTTCCTCGGCAACTGACTGCCCAGTTTCAAGGGTAACTGACTGCCCTGTTTCCAGGGAAACTGAATGCCCAGATTCAAGGGTAACTGATCAACCTGTTTCCAGGGTAACTGACAGCCCTGTTTCCGGGATAACTGATCACCCTGTTCCGGGGTAAATAACTGCCCTGTTTCCAGGGTGACTGACCGCCCTGTTTCCGGGGTAACTGACTGCCCTGTTTGCATGATAACTGACTGCCCTGTTTCCAGGGTAACTAACTGCCCTATTTCCAGGATAACTGACCGCCCTGTTTCCAGGGTAACTGACTGCCCTGTTTCCGGGGTAACTGATCGCCCTGTTTCCAGGGTAACTGACCGCCCTGTTTCCAGGATAACTGACTGACCTGTTTACAGGGTAACTGACTGCCCTGTTTCCGGGATAACTTTCTGCCCTGTTTCCAGGGAAACTGACTGCCCTGTTTCCAGGGGAACTGATCACCCTCTTTCCGGGGTAACTGACCGCCATGTTTCTGCGGTAACTGACCGCCCTGTTTCTGGGGTAACTGACTGCCCTGTTTCCAGGGTAACTGACTGCCCTGTTTCTGGGATAACTGTCTGCCCTGTTTCCGGGGTAACTGACTGCCCTGTTTCCAGGGTGACTGACCGCCCTGTTTCCGGGGTAACTGACTGCCCTGTTTCCAGTGTAACTGATCACCCTGTTTCCAGGATAACTAACTGCCCTGTTTCCTAGGTAACTGACTGCCCAGTTTCCAGGGTAACTGACTGCCCTGTTTCCAGGGTAACTGACTGCCCAGTTTCAAGGGTAACTGATCAATCTGTTTCCGGGATAACTTTCTGCCCTGTTTCCAGGGAAACTGACTGCCCTGTTGCTGGGGTAACTGACCGCACTGTTTCCGGGGACGCTGAGTGCCCTGTTTCCAAGGTAACTGATCACACTGTTTCCGGGTTAACTGGCTGCCCTGTTTCCGAGGTAATTGACTGCCCAGCTTCCAGGGTAACTGACTGCCCTGTTTCCAGGGTAACTGAACGCCCAGTTTCCAGGGTAACTGACCGCCCTGTTTCCGGGATAACTGACTTCCCTGTTTCCATGGTAACTGATCAACCTGTTTCCAGGGTAACTGACTGCCCTGTTTCTGGGATAACTGATCACCCTGTTTCCGGGGTAACTGACCGCCCTGTTTCCAGGATAACTGACTGCCCTGTTTCCAGGGTAACTGACCGCCCTTTTTCCGGGGTAACTGACTGCCCTGTTTCCGGGATAACTGACTGCCCCGATTGCAGGATAACTGAACGCCCTGTTTCCGGGGTAACTGACCGCCCTGTTTCCAGGATAACAGATTGCCCTGTTTTCAGGGCAACTGACTGCCCTTTTTCCAGGATAACTGACCGCACTGTTTCCGGGGTGACTGACCGCCCTGTTTCCAGGATAACTGATTGCCCTGTTTTCAGGGCAACTGACTGCCCTTTTTCCAGGATAACTGACCGCCCTGTTTCCGGGGTAACTGACCGCCCTGTTTCCGGGGTAACTGACTGCCCTGTTTCCAGGTTACCTGACTGTGCTATTTCCAGGGCAACTGACCGCCCAGTTTCAAGGATAACTGACCGCCCTGTTTCCAGTATAACTGACCACCCTGTTTCCAGGTGAACTGACTGCCCTGTTTCCGGGATAACTGACTGCCCTGTTTCCAGGGTTACTGACTGCCCTGTTTCCAGGGTAACTGACTGCACTGTTTCCGGGGTAACTGATCGCCCTGTTTCCAGGGTAACTGACCGCCCTGTTTCCAGGATAACTGACTGCCCTGTTTCCGGGATAACTGACTACCCTGTTTCCAGGGTAACTGACTGCCCTGTTTCTGGGATAACCGTCTGCCCTGTTTCCAGGGAAACTGTCTGCCCTGTTTCCAGGGTAACTGACCGCCCTGTTTCCGGGGTAACTGACCGCCCTGTTTCTGGGGTAACTGACCGCCCTGTTTCCAGGATAACTGACTGCCCTGTTTCCAGGATAAAGGACTGCCCTGTTTATAGGGTAACTGATCACCCTGTTTCTGGGGTAACTGACTGCCCTGTTTCCAGGGTAACTGATCACCCTGTTTCTGGGATAACTGACTGCCCTGTTTCCAGGGTAACTGATCAACCTGTTTCCAGGGCAAATGACTGCCCTGTTTCCAGGGTAACTGATCACACTGTTTCCGGGATAACTGACTGCCCTGTTTCAAGGGTAACTGATCAACCTGTTTCTGGGTTAACTGACTGCCCTGTTTCCAGGGGAACTGATCACCCTGTTTCCGTGATAACTGACTGCCCTGTTTCCAGTGTAACTGATCAACCTGTTTCCAGGGTAACTAACAGCCCTGTTTCCTCGGTAACTGACTGCCAGTTTACAGGGTAACTGAGTGCCCTGTTTCCAGGGATACTGACTGCCCAGTTTCAAGGGTAACTGATCAACCTGCTTCCAGGGTAACTGACAGCCCTGTTTCCGGTATAACTGATCACCCTGTTTCCGGGATAACTGACTGCCCCGATTCCAGGATAACTGATCACCATGTTTCTGGGGTAACTAACTGCCCTGTTTCCAGGATAACTGACTGCCCTGTTTTCAGGGTAACTGACTGCCCTGTTTCCAGGGTAACTGACCGCCCTGTTTCTGGGGTAACTGACCGCCCTGTTTCCGAGGTAACTAACTGCCCTGTTTCCAGGGTGACTGACCGCCCTGATTCCGGGGTAACTGACTGCCCTGTTTCCAGTGTAACTGATCAACCTGTTTCCAGGATAACTAACTGCCCTGTTTCCTAGGTAACTGACTGCCCAGTTTCCAGGGTAACTGACTGCCCTGTTTCCAGGGTAACTGACTGCCCAGTTTCAAGGGTAACTGATCAACCTGTTTCCGGGATGACTTTCTGCCCTGTTTCCGAGGTAATTGACTGCCCAGTTTCCAGGGTAACTGACTGCCCTGTTTCCAGGGTAACTGAACGCCCAGTTTCCAGGGTAACTGACCGCCCTGTTTCCGGGATAACTGACTTCCCTGTTTCCATGGTAACTAATCAACCTGTTTCCAGGGTAACTGACTGCCCTGTTTCTGGGCTAACTGATCACCCTGTTTCCGGGGTAACTGACCGCCCTGTTTCCAGGATAACTGACTGCCCTGTTTCCAGGGTAACTGACCGCCCTTTTTCCGGGGTAACTGACTGCCCTGCTTCCGGGATAACTGACTGCCCCGATTGCAGGATAATTGATCGCCCTTTTTCCGGGGTAACTGACCGCCCTGTTTCCACGATAACTGATTGCCCTGTTTTCAGGGCAACTGATTGCCCTTTTTCCAGGATAACTGACCGCCCTGTTTCCGGGGTAACTGACCGCCCTGTTTCCGGGGTAACTGACTGCCCTGTTTCCAGGGTAACTGACTGTGCTATTTCCAGGGTAACTGACCGCCCAGTTTCAAGGATAACTGACCGCCCTGTTTCCAGTATAACTGACCACCCTGTTTCCAGGTGAACTGACTGCCCTGTTTCCGGGATAACTGACTACCCTGTTTCCAGGGTAACTGACTGCCCTGTTTCTGGGATAACCGTCTGCCCTGTTTCCAGGGAAACTGTCTGCCCTGTTTCCAGGGCAGCTGACCGCCCTGTTTCCGGGGTAACTATCTGCCCTGTTTCTGGGGTAACTGACCGCCCTGTTTCCAGGATAACTGACTGCCCTGTTTCCAGGATAACTGACTGCCCTGTTTAGAGGGTAACTGACTGCCCTGTTTCCGGGATAACTGTCTGCCCTGTTTCCAGGGAAACTGACTGCCATGTTTCCAGGCTAAATGATCACCCTGTTTCCGGGGTAACTGACTGCCCTGTTTCCAGGGTAACTGATCACCCTGTTTCCAGGATAACTGACTGCCCTGTTTCCAGGGTAACTGATCAACCTGTTTCCAGGGTAAATGACTGCCCTGTTTCCAGGGTAACTGATCACCCTGTTTCCGGGTTAACTGACTGCCCTGTTTCCAGGCTAACTGATCACCCTGTTTCCAGTATAACTGACTGCCCTGTTTCCAGTGTAACTGATCAACCTGTTTCCAGGGTAACTAACTGCCCTGTTTCCTCGGCAACTGACTGCCCAGTTTCAAGGGTAACTGACTGCCCTGTTTCCAGGGAAACTGAATGCCCAGTTTCAAGGGTAACTGATCAACCTGTTTCCAGGGTAACTGACAGCCCTGTTTCCGGGATAACTGATCACCCTGTTCCGGGGTAAATAACTGCCATGTTTCCAGGGTGACTGACCGCCCTGTTTCCGGGGTAACTGAATGCTCTGTTTGCAGGATAACTGACTGCCCTGTTTCCGGGGTAACTAACTGCCCTATTTCCAGGATAACTGACCGCCCTGTTTCCAGGGTAACTGACTGCCCTGTTTCCAGGGTAACTGACTGCACTGTTTCCGGGGTAACTGATCGCCCTGTTTCCAGGGTAACTGACCGCCCTGTTTCCAGGATAACAGACTGCCCGGTTTCCAGTATAACTGACTACCCTGTTTCCAGGGTAACTGACTGCCCTGTTTCTGGGATAACCGTCTGCCCTGTTTCCAGGGAAACTGACTGCCCTGTTTCCAGGGTAACTGATCACCCTGTTTCCAGGATAACTGACTGCCCTGTTTCCAGGGTAACTGATCAACCTGTTTCCAGGGTAAATGACTGCCCTGTTTCCAGGGTAACTGATCACCCTGTTTCCGGGTTAACTGACTGCCCTGTTTCCAGGCTAACTGATCACCCTGTTTCCAGGATAACTGACTGCCCTGTTTCCAGTGTAACTGATCAACCTGTTTCCAGGGTAACTAACTGCCCTGTTTCCTCGGCAACTGACTGCCCAGTTTCAAGGGTAACTGACTGCCCTGTTTCCAGGGAAACTGAATGCCCAGTTTCAAGGGTAACTGATCAACCTGTTTCCAGGGTAACTGACAGCCCTGTTTCCGGGATAACTGATCACCCTGTTTCCGGGGTAAATAACTGCCCTGTTTCCAGGGTGACTGACCGCCCTGTTTCCGGGGTAACTGACTGCCCTGTTTGCAGGATAACTGACTGCCCTGTTTCCGGGGTAACTAACTGCCCTATTTCCAGGATAACTGACCGCCCTGTTTCCAGGGTAACTGACTGCCCTGTTTCCAGGGTAACTGACTGCACTGTTTCCGGGGTAACTGATCGCCCTGTTTCCAGGGTAACTGACCGCCCTGTTTCCAGGATAAATGACTGCCCAGTTTCCAGGATAACTGACTACCCTGTTTCCAGGGTAACTGACTGCCCTGTTTCTGGGATAACCGTCTGCCCTGTTTCCAGGGAAACTGACTGCCCTGTTTCCAGGGTAACTGAAAGCCCTGTTTCCAGGGTAACTGACCGCCCTGTTTCCAGGGTAACTGACCGCCCTGTTTCCAGGATAACTGACAGCCCTGTTTCCAGGATAACTGACTGCCCTGTTTAGAGGGTAACTGACTGCCCTGTTTCCAGGGATAACTGTCTGCCCTGTTTCCAGGGAAGCTGACTGCCCTGTTTCCAGGGTAACTGATCACCCTGTTTCCGGGATAACTGACTGCCCCGTTTCCAGGGAAACTGATCAACCTGTTTCCAGGGTAACTGACTGCCCTGTTTCCAGGGTAACTGATCACCCTGTTTCCGGGATAACTGACTGCCCTGTTTCAAGGGTAACTGATCAACCTGTTTCCGGGGTAACTGACTGCCCTGTTTCCAGGGTAACTGATCACACTGTTTCCGGGATAACTGACTGCCCTGTTTCCAGTCTAACTGATCACCCTGTTTCCAGGGTAACTAACTGCCCTGTTTCCGAGGTAACTGACTGCCCAGTTTCCAGGGTAACTGACTGCCCTGTTTCCAGGGAAACTGACTGCCCATTTTCAAGGGTAACTGATCAACCTGTTTCCAGGGTAACTGACCGCCCTGTTTCCGGGGTAACTGACCGCCCTGTTTCCGGGGTAACTGACTGCCTTGTTTCCAGAGTAACTGACAGTCCTGTTTCCAGGGTAACTGATCGCCCTGTTTCCAGGATAACTGACCGCCCTATTTCCAGTATAACTGACCACCCTGTTTCCAGGTTAACTGACTGCCCTGTTTCCGGGATAACTGACTGCGCTGTTTCCTGTGTAACTGACTGCCCTGTTTCCAGGGTAACTGACGGCCCTATTTACTGTGTAACTGAATGGCCTGTTACCAGGGTAACTGACTGCCCTTTTTCCAGGGTAACTGATCACTCTGTTTAAGGGGTAACTGACTGCCCTGTTTTCAGGATAACTGACTGCCCTGTTTCCAGGGTAACTGACCGCCCTTTTTCCGGGGTAACTGACTGCCCTGCTTCCGGGATAACTGACTGCCCCGATTGCAGGATAACTGACCGCCCTGTTTCCGGGGTAACTGACCGCCCTGTTTCCAGGATAACTGATTGCCCTGTTTTCAGGGCAACTGATTGCCCTTTTTCCAGGATAACTGACCGCCCTGTTTCCGGGGTAACTGACCGCCCTGTTTCCGGGGTAACTGAATGCCCTGTTTCCAGGGTACCTGACTGTGCTATTTCCAGGGTAACTGACCGCCCAGTTTCAAGGATAACTGACCGCCCTGTTTCCAGTATAACTGACCACCCTGTTTCCAGGTGAACTGACTGCCCTGTTTCCGGGATAACTGACTACCCTGTTTCCAGGGTAACTGACTGCCCTGTTTCTGGGATAACCGTCTGCCCTGTTTCCAGGGAAACTGTCTGCCCTGTTTCCAGGGCAACTGACCGCCCTGTTTCCGGGGTAACTGACCGCCCTGTTTCCAGGGTAACTGATCACCCTGTTTCCAGGATAACTGACTGCCCTGTTTCCAGGGTAACTGATCAACCTGTTTCCAGGGTAAATGACTGCCCTGTTTCCAGGGTAACTGACCGCCCTGTTTCTGGGATAACCGTCTGCCCTGTTTCCAGGGAAACTGACTGCCATGTTTCCAGGCTAAATGATCACCCTGTTTCCGGGGTAACTGACTGCCCTGTTTCCAGGGTAACTGATCACCCTGTTTCCAGTATAACTGACTGCCCTGTTTCCAGGGTAACTGATCAACCTGTTTCCGGGTTAACTGACTGCCCTGTTTCCAGGCTAACTGATCACCCTGTTTCCAGGATAACTGACTGCCCTGTTTCCAGTGTAACTGATCAACCTGTTTCCAGGGTAACTAACTGCCCTGTTTCCTCGGCAAATGACTGCCCAGTTTCAAGGGTAACTGACTGCCCTGTTTCCAGGGAAACTGAATGCCCAGTTTCAAGGGTAACTGATCAACCTGTTTCCAGGGTAACTGACAGCCCTGTTTCCGGGATAACTGATCACCCTGTTTCCGGGGTAAATAACTGCCCTGTTTCCAGGGTGACTGACCGCCCTGTTTCCGGGGTAACTGACTGCCCTGTTTGCAGGATAACTGACTGCCCTGTTTCCGGGGTAACTAACTGCCCTATTTCCAGGATAACTGACCGCCCTGTTTCCAGGGTAACTGACTGCCCTGTTTCCAGGGTAACTGACTGCACTGTTTCCGGGGTAACTGATCGCCCTGTTTCCAGGGTAACTGACCGCCCTGTTTCCAGGATAACTGACTGCCCGGTTTCCAGTATAACTGACTACCCTGTTTCCAGGGTAACTGACTGCCCTGTTTCTGGGATAACCGTATGCCCTGTTTCCAGGGAAACTGACTGCCCTGTTTCCAGGGTAACTGATCACCCTGTTTCCAGGATAACTGAATGCCCTGTTTCCAGGGTAACTGATCAACCTGTTTCCAGGGTAAATGACTGCCCTGTTTCCAGGGTAACTGATCACCCTGTTTCCGGGTTAACTGACTGCCCTGTTTCCAGGCTAACTGATCACCCTGTTTCCAGGATAACTGACTGCCCTGTTTCCAGTGTAACTGATCAACCTGTTTCCAGGGTAACTAACTGCCCTGTTTCCTCGGCAACTGACTGCCCAATTTCAAGGGTAACTGACTGCCATGTTTCCAGGGAAACTGAATGCCCAGTTTCAAGGGTAACTGATCAACCTGTTTCCAGGGTAACTGACAGCCCTGTTTCCGGGATAACTGATCACCCTGTTTCCGGGGTAAATAACTGCCCTGTTTCCAGGGTGACTGACCGCCCTGTTTCCGGGGTAACTGACTGCCCTGTTTGCAGGATAACTGACTGCCCTGTTTCCGGGGTAACTAACTGCCCTATTTCCAGGATAACTGACCGCCCTGTTTCCAGGGTAACTGACTGCCCTGTTTCCAGGGTAACTGACTGCACTGTTTCCGGGGTAACTGATCGCCCTGTTTCCAGGGTAACTGACCGCCCTGTTTCCAGGATAACTGACTGCCCGGTTTCCAGGATAACTGACTACCCTGTTTCCAGGGTAACTGACTGCCCTGTTTCTGGGATAACCGTCTGCCCTGTTTCCAGGGAAACTGACTGCCCTGTTTCCAGGGTAACTGAAAGCCCTGTTTCCAGGGTAACTGACCGCCCTGTTTCCAGGGTAACTGACCGCCCTGTTTCCAGGATAACTGACTGCCCTGTTTAGAGGGTAACTGACTGCCCTGTTTCCGGGATAACTGTCTGCCCTGTTTCCAGGGAAGCTGACTGCCCTGTTTCCAGGGTAACTGATCACCCTGTTTCCGGGATAACTGACTGCCCTGTTTCCAGGGTAACTGATCAACCTGTTTCCAGGGTAACTGACTGCCCTGTTTCCAGGGTAACTGATCACCCTGTTTCCGGGATAACTGACTGCCCTGTTTCAAGGGTAACTGATCAACCTGTTTCCGGGGTAACTGACTGCCCTGTTTCCAGGGTAACTGATCACCCTGTTTCCGGGATAACTGACTGCCCTGTTTAAAGTCTAACTGATCACCCTGTTTCCAGGGTAACTAACTGCCCTGTTTCCTAGGTAACTGACTGCCCAGTTTCCAGGGTAACTGACTGCCCTGTTTCCAGGGAAACTGACTGCCCATTTTCAAGGGTAACTGATCAACCTGTTTCCAGGGTAACTGACCGCCCTGTTTCCGGGGTAACTGACCGCCCTGTTTCCGGGGTAACTGATTGCCTTGTTTCCAGGGTAACTGACTGTCCTGTTTCCAGGGTAACTGATCGCCCTGTTTCCAGGATAACTGACCGCCCTATTTCCAGTATAACAGACTGCGCTGTTTCCGGGATAACTGACTGCGCTGTTTCCTGGGTAACTGACTGCCCTGTTTCCAGGGTAAATGACCGCCCTATTTACTGTGTCACTGAATGGCCTGTTACCAGGGTAACTGACTGCCCTTTTTCCAGGGTAACTGATCACTCTGTTTAAGGGGTAACTGACTGCCCTGTTTTCAGGGTAACTGACTGCTCTGTTTCCAGGGTAACTGACTGCGCTGTTTCCGGGGTAACTGACTGCCCTGTTTCCAGGGTAACTGATCGCCCTGTTTCCAGTATAACTGACTGCCCGGTTTCCAGGATAACTGACTACCCTGTTTCCAGGGTAACTGACTGCCCTGTTTCTGGGATAACCGTCTGCCCTGTTTCCAGGGAAACTGACTGCCCTGTTTCCAGGGTAACTGAAAGCCCTGTTTCCAGGGTAACTGACCGCCCTGTTTCCAGGGTAACTGACCGCCCTGTTTCCAGGATAACTGACTGCCCTGTTTCCAGGATAACTGACTGCCCTGTTTAGAGGGTAACTGACTGCCCTGTTTCCGGGATAACTGTCTGCCCTGTTTCCAGGGAAGGTGACCGCACTGTTTCCAGGGTAACTGATCACCCTGTTTCCGGGATAACTGACTGCCCTGTTTCCAGGGTAACTGATCAACCTGTTTCCAGGGTAACTGACTGCCCTGTTTCCAGGGTAACTGATCACCCTGTTTCCGGGATAACTGACTGCCCTGTTTCAAGGGTAACTGATAAACCTGTTTCCAGGATAACTGACTGCCCTGTTTCCAGGGTAACTGATCAACCTGTTTCCAGGGTAAATGACAGCCCTGTTTCCAGGGTAACTGATCACCCTGTTTCCGGGATAACTGACTGCCCTGTTTCAAGGGTACATGATCAACCTGTTTCCGGGTTATCTGACTGCCCTGTTTCCAGGCTAACTGATCACCCTGTTTCCAGGATAACTGACTGCCCTGTTTCCAGTGTAACTGATCAACCTGTTTCCAGGGTAACTAACTGCCCTGTTTCCTCGGCAACTGACTGCCCAGTTTCCAGGGTAACTGACTGCCCTGTTTCCAGGGAAACTGAATGCCCAGTTTCAAGGGTAACTGATCAACCTGTTTCCAGGGTAACTGACAGCCCTGTTTCCGGGATAACTGATCACCCTGTTTCCGGGGTAAATAACTGCCCTGTTTCTAGGGTGACTGACCGCCCTGCTTGCGGGGTAACTGACTGCCCTGTTTGCAGGATAACTGACTGCCCTGTTTCCGGGATAACTGACTGCCCCGATTCCAGGAGAACTGATCGCCTTGTTTCTGGGGTAACTAACTGCCCTATTTCCAGGATAACTGACCGCCCTGTTTCCGGGGTAACTGACTGCCTTGTTTCCAGGGTAACTGACTGCACTGTTTCCGGGGTAACTGATCGCCCTGTTTCCAGGGTAACTGACCGCCCTGTTTCCAGGATAACTGACTGCCCGGTTTCCAGGATAACTGACTACCCTCTTTCCAGGGTAACTGACTGCCCTGTTTCTGGGATAACCGTCTGCCCTGTTTCCAGGGAAACTGACTGCCCTGTTTCCAGGGTAACTGAAAGCCCTGTTTCCAGGGTAACTGACCGCCCTGTTTCCAGTGTAACTGACCGCCCTGTTTCCAGGATAACTGACTGCCCTGTTTCCAGGATAACTGACTGCCCTGTTTAGAGGGTAACTGACTGCCCTGTTTCCGGGATAACTGTCTGCCCTGTTTCCAGGGAAGCTGACTGCCCTGTTTCCAGGGTAACTGATCACCCTGTTTCCGGGATAACTGACTGCCCTGTTTCCAGGGTAACTGATCAACCTGTTTCCAGGGTAACTGACTGCCCTGTTTCCAGGATAACTGACTGCCCTGTTTCCAGGATAACTGACTACCCTGTTTCCATGGTAACTGACTGCCCTGTTTCTGGGATAACCGTCTGCCCTGTTTCCAGGGAAACTGTCTGCCCTGTTTCCAGGGTAACTGACCGCCCTGTTTCCGGGGTAACTGACCGCCCTGTTTCCAGGTTAACTGACCGCCCTGTTTCCAGGATAACTGACTGCCCTGTTTCCAGGATAACTGACTGTCCTGTTTGGAGGGTAACTGACTGCCCTGTTTCCGGGATAACTGTCTGCCCTGTTTCCAGGGAAACTGACTGCCATGCTTCCAGGCTAACTGATCACCCTGTTTCTGGGGTAACTGACTGCCCTGTTTCCAGGGTAACTGATCACCCTGTTTCCGGGAAAGCTGTCTGCCCTGTTTCCAGGGTAACTGATCAACCTGTTTCCAGGGTAAATGACTGCCCTGTTTCCAGGGTAACTGATCACACTGTTTCCGGGATAACTGACTGCCCTGTTTCAAGGGTAACTGATCAACCTGTTTCCGGGTTAACTGTCTGCCCTGTTTCCAGGCTAACTGATCACCCTGTTTCCGGGATAACTGACTGCCCTGTTTCCAGTGTAACTGATCAACCTGTTTCCAGGGTAACTAACTGCCCTGTTTCCTAGGTAACTGACTGCCCAGTTTCCAGGGTAACTGAGTGCCCTGTTTCCAGGGAAACTGACTGCCCAGTTTCAAGGGTAACTGATCAACCTGCTTCCAGGGTAACTGACTGCCTGTTTCCAGGGTGACTGACCGCCCTGTTTCCGGGGTAACTGACCGCCCTGTTTGCAGGATAACTGACTGCCCTGTTTCCGGGATAACTGACTGCCCCGATTCCAGGAGAACTGATCGCCCTGTTTATGGGGTAACTAACTGCCCTGTTTCCAGGATAACTGACTGCCCTGTTTCCAGGGTAACTGACCGCCCAGTTTCCAGGGTAACTGACCGCCCTGTTTCCGGGACAACTGACTTCCCTGTTTCCATGGTAACTGATCAACCTGTTTCCAGGGTAACTGACTGCCCTGTTTCCGGGATAACTGATCACCCTGTTTCCGGGGTAACTGACTGCCCTGTTTCCGGGATAACTGACTGCCCCGATTGCAGGATAACTGATCGCCCTGTTTCTGGGGTAACTGACCGCCCTGTTTCCAGGATAACTGATTGCCCTGTTTTCAGGGCAACTGACTGCCCTGTTTCCAGGGTAACTGACCGCCCTGTTTCCGGGGTAACTGACCGCCCTGTTTCTGGGGTAACTGACTGCCCTGTTTCCAGGGTACCTGACTGTGCTATTTCCAGGGTAACTGACCGTCCGGTTTCAAGGATAACTGACCGCCCTGTTTCCAGTAAAACTGACCACCCTGTTTCCAGATGAAATGACTGCCCTGTTTCCGGGATAACTGACTGCCCTGTTTCCAGGGTAACTGACTGCCGTGTTTCCAGGGTAACTGACTGCACTGTTTCCGGGGTAACTGATCGCCCTGTTTCCAGGGTAACTGACCGCCCTGTTTCCAGGATAACTGACTGCCCTGTTTCCAGGATAACTGACTACCCTGTTTCCAGGGTAACTGACTGCCCTGTTTCTGGGATAACCGTCTGCCCTGTTTCCAGGGAAACTGTCTGTCCTGTTTCCAGGGTAACTGACCGCCCTGTTTCCGGGGTAACTGACCGCCCTGTTTCCAGCGTAACTGACCGCCCTGTTTCCAGGATAACTGACTGCCCTGTTTCCAGGATAACTGACTGCCCTGTTTAGAGGGTAACTAACTGCCCTGTTTCCGGGATAACTGTCTGCCCTGTTTCCAGGGAAACTGACTGCCATGTTTCCAGGCTAACTGATCACCCTGTTTCTGGGGTAACTGACTGCCCTGTTTCCAGGGTAACTGATCACCCTGTTTCCGGGATAACTGACTGCCCTGTTTCCAGGGTAACTGATCAACCTGTTTCCAGGGTAAATGACTGCCCTGTTTCCAGGGTAACTGATCACCCTGTTTCCGGGATACCTGACTGCCCTGTTTCAAGGGTACCTGATCAACCTGTTTCCGGGTTAACTGACTGCCCTGTTTCCAGGGTAACTGATCACCCTGTTTCCGGGATAACTGACTGCCCTGTTTCCAGTGTAACTGATCAACCTGTTTCCAGGGTAACTAACTGCCCTGTTTCCTCGGCAACTGACTGCCCAGTTTCCAGGGAAACTGAGTGCCCTGTATCCAGGGAAACTGACTGTCCAGTTTCAAGGGTAACTGATCAACCTGTTTCCAGGGTAACTGACAGCCCTATTTCCGGGATAACTGATCACCCTGTTTCCGGGGTAACTGACTGCCCTGTTTCCAGGGTGACTGACCGCCCTGTTTCTGGGGTAACTGACTGCCGTGTTTGCAGGATAACTGACTGCCCTGTTTCCGGGATAACTGACTGCCCCGATTCCAGGAGAACTGATCGCCCTGTTTCTGGGGTAACTAACTGCCCTGTTTCCAGGATAACTGACTGCCCTGTTTCCAGGGTAACTGACTGCCCTGTTTCCAGGGTAACTGAATGCACTGTTTCCGGGGTAACTGATCGCCCTGTTTCCAGGGTAACTGACCGCCCTGTTTCCAAGATAACTGACTGCCCGGTTTCCAGGATAACTGACTACCCTCTTTCCAGGGTAACTGACTGCCCTGTTTCTGGGATAACCGTCTGCCCTGTTTCCAGGGAAACAGACTGCCCTGTTTCCAGGGTAACTGAAAGCCCTGTTTCCAGGGTAACTGACCGCCCTGTTTCCAGGGTAACTGACCGCCCTGTTTCCAGGATAACTGACTGCCCTGTTTCCAGGATAACTGACTGCCCTGTTTAGAGGGTAACTGACTGCCCTGTTTCCGGGATAACTGTCTGCCCCGTTTCCAGGGAAGCTGACTGCCCTGTTTCCAGGGTAACTGATCACGCTGTTTCCGGGATAACTGACTGCCCTTTTTCCAGGGTAACTGATCAACCTGTTTCCAGGGTAACTGACTGCCCTGTTTCCAGGGTAACTGATCACCCTGTTTCTGGGAGAACTGACTGCCCTGTTTCAAGGGTAACTGATAAACCTGTTTCCGGGGTAACTGACTGCCCTGTTTCCAGGGTGACTGATCACCCTGTTTCCGGGATAACTGACTGCCCTGTTTCCAGTGTAACTGATCACCCTGTTTCCAGGGTAACTAACTGCCCTGTTTCCTAGGTAACTGACTGCCCAGTTTCCAGGGTAACTGACTGCCCTGTTTCCAGGGGAACTGACTGCCCATTTTCAAGGGTAACTGATCAACCTGTTTCCAGGGTAACTGACTGCCCTGTTTCCGGGATAACTGATCACCCTGTTTCCGGGGTAACTGACTGCCCTGTTTCCAGGGTGACTGACCGCCCTGTTTCCGGGGTAACTGACCGCCCTGTTTGCAGGATAACTGACTGCCCTGTTTCTGGGATAACTGACTGCCCCGATTCCAGGATAACTGATCGCCCTGTTTCTGGGGTAACTAACAGCCCTGTTTCCAGGATAACTGACTGCCCTGTTTTCAGGGTAACTGACTGCACTGTTTCCAGGGTAACTGACCGCCCTGTTTCCGGGGTAACTGACCGCCCTGTTTCCAGGGTAACTGACTGCCCTGTTTCCAGGGTAACTGACTGTCCTGTTTCCAGGGGAACTGATCGCCCTGTTTCCAGGATAACTGACCGCCCTATTTCCAGTATAACTGACCACCCTGTTTCCAGGTTAACTGACTGCCCTGTTTCCGGGATAACTGACTGCGCTGTTTCCTGGTTAACTGACTGCCCTGTTTCCAGAGTAACTGACCGCCCTATTTCCTGGGTAACTGAATGGCCTGGTTCCAGGGTAACTGACCGCCCTTTTTCCAGGGTAACTGATCACTCTGTTTCAGGGGTAACTGACTGCCCTGTTTTCAGGGTAACTGACTGCCCTGTTTCCAGGGTAACTGACTGCGCTGTTTCCGGGGTAACTGACTGCCCGGTTTCCAGGGTAACTGACTGTCCTGTTTCCAGGGTAACTGACCGCCCTGTTTCCAGGATAACTGACTGTCCTGTTTCCAGGGTAACTGACCGCCCTGTTTCCAGGATAACTGACTGCCCTATTTCCAGTATAACTGACCACCCTGTTTCCAGGTTAACTGACTGCCCTGTTTCCGGGATAACTGACTGCCGTGTTTCCAGGGTAACTGACTGCCCTGTTTCCAGGGTAACTGACCGCCCTGTTTCCGGGGTAACTGAATGGCCTGTTTCCGGGGTAACTGGCTGCCCAGTTTCCAGGGTAACTGACTGCCCTGTTTCCGGGATAACTGTCTGCCCTGTTTCCAGGGAAACTGACTGCCCTGTTTCCAGGGTAACTGATCTCCCTATTTCCGGGGTAAATGACCGCCCTGTTTCCAGGGTAACCCTGTTTCCAGGATAACTGACTGCCCTGTTTCCAGGATAACTGACTGCCCTGTTTAGAGGGTAACTGACTGCCCTGTTCCGGGATAACTGTCTGTCCTTTTTCCAGGGAAACTGATCACCCTGTTTCCGGGATAACTGACCGCCCTGTTTCCAGGGTAACTGATCAACCTGTTTCCAGGGTAACTGACTGCCCTGTTTCCAGGGTAACTGATCACCCTGTTTCCGGGATAACTGACTGCCCTGTTTCAAGGGTAACTGATCAACCTGTTTCCGGGATAACTGACTGCCCTGTTTCCAGTGTAACTGATCAACCTGTTTCCAGTGTAACTAACTGCCCTGTTTCCTAGGTAACTGACTGCCCAGTTTCCAGGGTAACTGACTGCCCTGTTTCCAGGGTAACTGACTGCCCAGTTTCAAGGGTAACTGATCAACCTGTTTCCAGGGTAACAAACTGCCCTATTTCCGGGATAACTGATCACCCTGTTTCCGGGGTAACTGACTGCCCTGTTTCCTGGGTGACTGTCCGCCCTGTTTCCGGGGTAACTGACTGCCCTGTTTCCAGTGTAACTGATCAACCTGTTTCCAGGATAACTAACTGTCCAGTTTCAAGGGTAACTGATCAACCTGTTTCCGGGATAACTTTCTGCCCTGTTTCCAGGGAAACTGACTGCCCTGTTGCTGGGGTAACTGACCGCTCTGTTTCCGGGGACGCTGAGTGCCCTGTTTCCAAGGTAACTGATCACACTGTTTCCGGGTTAACTGGCTGCCCTGTTTCCGAGGTAATTGACTGCCCAGTTTCCAGGGTAACTGACTGCCCTGTTTCCAGGGTAACTGAACGCCCAGTTTCCAGGGTAACTGACCGCCCTGTTTCCGGGACAACTGACTTCCCTGTTTCCATGGTAACTGATCAACCTGTTTCCAGGGTAACTGACTGCCCTGCTTCCGGGATAACTGATCACCCTGTTTCCGGGGTAACTGACTGCCCTGTTTCCGGGATAACTGACTGCCCCGATTGCAGGATAACTGATCGCCCTGTTTCCGGGGTAACTGACCGCCCTGTTTCCATGATAACTGATTGCCCTGTTTCAGGGCAACTGACTGCCCTGTTTCCAGGGTAACTGACCGCCCTGTTTCCGGGGTAACTGACCGCCCTGTTTCCGGGGTAACTGACTGCCCTGTTTCCAGGGTACCTGACTGTGCTATTTCCAGGGTAACTGACGGTCCGGTTTCAAGGATAACTGACCGCCCTGTTTCCAGTATAACTGACCACCCTGTTTCCAGGTGAACTGACTGCCCTGTTTCTGGGATAAACGTCTGCCCTGTTTCCAGGGAAACTGTCTGCCCTGTTTCCAGGGTAACTGACCGCCCTGTTTCCGGGGTAACTGACCGCCCTGTTTCCAGGTTAACTGACCGCCCTGTTTCCAGGATAACTGACTGCCCTGTTTCCAGGATAACTGACTGTCCTGTTTAGAGGGTTACTGACTGCCCTGTTTCCGGGATAACTGTCTGCCCTGTTTCCAGGGAAACTGACTGCCATGTTTCCAGGCTAACTGATCACCCTGTTTCCGGGGTAACTGACTGCCCTGTTTCCAGGGTAACTGATCACCCTGTTTCCGGGATAACTGACTGCCCTGTTTCCAGGGTAACTGATCAACCTGTTTCCAGGGTAAATGACTGCCCTGTTTCCAGGGTAACTGATCACCCTGTTTCCGGGATAACTGACTGCCCTGTTTCAAGGGTAACTGATCAACCTGTTTCCGAGTTAACTGTCTGCCCTGTTTCCAGGCTAACTGATCACCCTGTTTCCGGGATAACTGACTGCCCTGTTTCCAGTGTAACTGATCAACCTGTTTCCAGGGTAACTAACTGCCCTGTTTCCTAGGTAACTGACTGCCCAGTTTCCAGGGTAACTGAGTGCCCTGTTTCCAGGGAAACTGACTGCCCAGTTTCAAGGGTAACTGATCAACCTGTTTCCAGGGTAACTGACTGCCCTGTTTCCAGGGTGACTGACCGCCCTGTTTCCGGGGTAACTGACCGCCCTGTTTGCAGGATAACTGACTGCCCTGTTTCCGGGATAACTGACTGCCCCGATTCCAGGAGAACTGATCGCCCTGTTTATGGGGTAACTAACTGCCCTGTTTCCAGGATAACTGACTGCCCTGTTTCCAGGGTAACTGACCGCCCAGTTTCCAGGGTAACTGACCGCCCTGTTTCCGGGACAACTGACTTCCCTGTTTCCATGGTAACTGATCAACCTCTTTCCAGGGTAACTGACTGCCCTGTTTCCGGGATAACTGATCACCCTGTTTCCCGGGTAACTGACTGCCCTGTTTCCGGGATAACTGACTGCCCCGATTGCAGGATAACTGATCGCCCTGTTTCCGGGGTAACTGACCGCCCTGTTTCCAGGATAACTGATTGCCCTGTTTTCAGGGCAACTGACTGCCCTGTTTCCAGGGTAACTGACCGCCCTGTTTCCGGGGTAACTGACCGCCCTGTTTCTGGGGTAACTGACTGCCCTGTTTCCAGGGTACCTGACTGTGCTATTTCCAGTGTAACTGACCGTCAGGTTTCAAGGATAACTGACCGCCCTGTTTCCAGTACAACTGACCACCCTGTTTCCAGATGAACTGACTGCCCTGTTTCCGGGATAACTGACTGCCCTGTTTCGAGGATAACTGACTACCCTGTTTCCAGGGTAACTGACTGCCCTGTTTCTGGGATAACCGTCTGCCCTGTTTCCAGGAAAACTGTCTGCCCTGTTTCCAGGGTAACTGACCGCCCTGTTTCCGGGATAACTGACTGCCCTGTTTCCAGGATAACTGACTGTCCTGTTTAGAGGGTAACTGACTGCCTTGTTTCCGGGGTAACTGATCGCCCTGTTTCCAGGGTAACTGACCGCCCTGTTTCCAGGATAACTGACTGCCCTGTTTCCAGGATAACTGACTACCCTGTTTCCAGGGTAACTGACTGCCCTGTTTCTGGGATAACCGTCTGCCCTGTTTCCAGGAAAACTGTCTGCCCTGTTTCCAGGGTAACTGACCGCCCTGTTTCCGGGATAACTGACTGCCCTGTTTCCAGGATAACTGACTGTCCTGTTTAAAGGGTAACTGACTGCCCTGTTTCCGGGATAACTGTCTGCCCTGTTTCCAGGGAAACTGACTGCCATGTTTCCAGGCTAACTGATCACCCTGTTTCCGGGGTAACTGACTGCCCTGTTTCCAGGGTAACTGATCACCCTGTTTCCGGGATAACTGACTGCCCTGTTTCCAGGGTAACTGATCAACCTGTTTCCAGGGTAAATGACTGCCCTGTTTCCAGGGTAACTGATCACACTGTTACCGGGATAACTGACTGCCCTGTTTCAAGGGTAACTGATCAACCTGTTTCCGGGCTAACTGTCTGCCCTGTTTCCAGGCTAACTGATCACCCTGTTTCCGGGGTAACTGACTGCCCTGTTTCCAGTGTAACTGATCAACCTGTTTCCAGGGTAACTAACTGCCCTGTTTCCTCGGCAACTGACTGCCCAGTTTCCAGGGAAACTGAGTGCCCTGTATCCAGGGAAACTGACTGTCCAGTTTCAAGGGTAACTGATCAACCTGTTTCCAGGGTAACTGACAGCCCTGTTTCCGGGATAACTGATCACCCTGTTTCCGGGGTAACTGACTGCCCTGTTTCCAGGGTGACTGACCGCCCTGTTTCTGGGGTAACTGACTGCCGTGTTTGCAGGATAACTGACTGCCCTGTTTCCGGGATAACTGACTGCCCCGATTCCAGGAGAACTGATCGCCCTGTTTCTGGGGTAACTAACTGCCCTGTTTCCAGGATAACTGACTGCCCTGTTTCCAGGGTAACTGACTGCCCTGTTTCCAGGGTAACTGAATGCACTGTTTCCGGGGTAACTGATCGCCCTGTTTCCAGGGTAACTGACCGCCCTGTTTCCAGGATAACTGACTGCCCGGTTTCCAGGATAACTGACTACCCTCTTTCCAGGGTAACTGACTGCCCTGTTTCTGGGATAACCGTCTGCCCTGTTTCCAGGGAAACAGACTGCCCTGTTTCCAGGGTAACTGAAAGCCCTGTTTCCAGGGTAACTGACCGCCCTGTTTCCAGGGTAACTGACCGCCCTGTTTCCAGGATAACTGACTGCCCTGTTTCCAGGATAACTGACTGCCCTGTTTAGAGGGTAACTGACTGCCCTGTTTCCGGGATAACTGTCTGCCCCGTTTCCAGGGAAGCTGACTGCCCTGTTTCCAGGGTAACTGATCACGCTGTTTCCGGGATAACTGACTGCCCTGTTTCCAGGGTAACTGATCAACCTGTTTCCAGGGTAACTAACTGCCCTGTTTCCAGGGTAACTGATCACCCTGTTTCTGGGAGAACTGACTGCCCTGTTTCAAGGGTAACTGATAAACCTGTTTCCGGGGTAACTGACTGCCCTGTTTCCAGGGTGACTGATCACCCTGTTTCCGGGATAACTGACTGCCCTGTTTCCAGTGTAACTGATCACCCTGTTTCCAGGGTAACTAACTGCCCTGTTTCCTAGGTAACTGACTGCCCAGTTTCCAGGGTAACTGACTGCCCTGTTTCCAGGGGAACTGACTGCCCATTTTCAAGGGTAACTGATCAACCTGTTTCCAGGGTAACTGACTGCCCTGTTTCCGGGATAACTGATCACCCTGTTTCCGGGGTAACTGACTGCCCTGTTTCCAGGGTGACTGACCGCCCTGTTTCCGGGGTAACTGACCGCCCTGTTTGCAGGATAACTGACTGCCCTGTTTCTGGGATAACTGACTGCCCCGATTCCAGGATAACTGATCGCCCTGTTTCTGGGGTAACTAACAGCCCTGTTTCCAGGATAACTGACTGCCCTGTTTTCAGGGTAACTGACTGCACTGTTTCCAGGGTAACTGACCGCCCTGTTTCCGGGGTAACTGACCGCCCTGTTTCCAGGGTAACTGACTGCCCTGTTTCCAGGGTAACTGACTGTCCTGTTTCCAGGGGAACTGATCGCCCTGTTTCCAGGATAACTGACCGCCCTATTTCCAGTATAACTGACCACCCTGTTTCCAGGTTAACTGACTGCCCTGTTTCCGGGATAACTGACTGCGCTGTTTCCTGGGTAACTGACTGCCCTGTTTCCAGAGTAACTGACCGCCCTATTTCCTGGGTAACTGAATGGCCTGTTTCCAGGGTAACTGACCGCCCTTTTTCCAGGGTAACTGATCACTCTGTTTCAGGGGTAACTGACTGCCCTGTTTTCAGGGTAACTGACTGCCCTGTTTCCAGGGTAACTGACTGCGCTGTTTCCGGGGTAACTGACTGCCCGGTTTCCAGGGTAACTGACTGTCCTGTTTCCAGGGTAACTGACCGCCCTGTTTCCAGGATAACTGACTGTCCTGTTTCCAGGGTAACTGACCGCCCTGTTTCCAGGATAACTGACTGCCCTATTTCCAGTATAACTGACCACCCTGTTTCCAGGTTAACTGACTGCCCTGTTTCCAGGATAACTGACTGCCGTGTTTCCAGGGTAACTGACTGCCCTGTTTCCAGGGTAACTGACCGCCCTGTTTCCGGGGTAACTGAATGGCCTGTTTCCGGGGTAACTGGCTGCCCAGTTTCCAGGGTAACTGACTGCCCTGTTTCCGGGATAACTGTCTGCCCTGTTTCCAGGGAAACTGACTGCCCTGTTTCCAGGGTAACTGATCTCCCTATTTCCGGGGTAACTGACCGCCCTGTTTCCAGGGTAACCCTGTTTCCAGGATAACTGACTGCCCTGTTTCCAGGATAACTGACTGCCCTGTTTAGAGGGTAACTGACTGCCCTGTTCCGGGATAACTGTCTGTCCTTTTTCCAGGGAAACTGATCACCCTGTTTCCGGGATAACTGACCGCCCTGTTTCCAGGGTAACTGATCAACCTGTTTCCAGGGTAACTGACTGCCCTGTTTCCAGGGTAACTGATCACCCTGTTTCCGGGATAACTGACTGCCCTGTTTCAAGGGTAACTGATCAACCTGTTTCCGGGATAACTGACTGCCCTGTTTCCAGTGTAACTGATCAACCTGTTTCCAGTGTAACTAACTGCCCTGTTTCCTAGGTAACTGACTGCCCAGTTTCCAGGGTAACTGACTGCCCTGTTTCCAGGGTAACTGACTGCCCAGTTTCAAGGGTAACTGATCAACCTGTTTCCAGGGTAACAAACTGCCCTATTTCCGGGATAACTGATCACCCTGTTTCCGGGGTAACTGACTGCCCTGTTTCCTGGGTGACTGTCCGCCCTGTTTCCGGGGTAACTGACTGCCCTGTTTCCAGTGTAACTGATCAACCTGTTTCCAGGATAACTAACTGTCCAGTTTCAAGGGTAACTGATCAACCTGTTTCCGGGATAACTTTCTGCCCTGTTTCCAGGGAAACTGACTGCCCTGTTGCTGGGGTAACTGACCGCTCTGTTTCCGGGGACGCTGAGTGCCCTGTTTCCAAGGTAACTGATCACACTGTTTCCGGGTTAACTGGCTGCCCTGTTTCCGAGGTAATTGACTGCCCAGTTTCCAGGGTAACTGACTGCCCTGTTTCCAGGGTAACTGAACGCCCAGTTTCCAGGGTAACTGACCGCCCTGTTTCCGGGACAACTGACTTCCCTGTTTCCATGGTAACTGATCAACCTGTTTCCAGGGTAACTGACTGCCCTGTTTCTGGGATAACTGATCACCCTGTTTCCGGGGTAACTGACTGCCCTGTTTCCGGGATAACTGACTGCCCCGATTGCAGGATAACTGATCGCCCTGTTTCCGGGGTAACTGACCGCCCTGTTTCCATGATAACTGATTGCCCTGTTTCAGGGCAACTGACTGCCCTGTTTCCAGGGTAACTGACCGCCCTGTTTCCGGGGTAACTGACCGCCCTGTTTCCGGGGTAACTGACTGCCCTGTTTCCAGGGTACCTGACTGTGCTATTTCCAGGGTAACTGACGGTCCGGTTTCAAGGATAACTGACCGCCCTGTTTCCAGTATAACTGACCACCCTGTTTCCAGGTGAACTGACTGCCCTGTTTCTGGGATAAACGTCTGCCCTGTTTCCAGGGAAACTGTCTGCCCTGTTTCCAGGGTAACTGACCGCCCTGTTTCCGGGGTAACTGACCGCCCTGTTTCCAGGTTAACTGACCGCCCTGTTTCCAGGATAACTGACTGCCCTGTTTCCAGGATAACTGACTGTCCTGTTTAGAGGGTTACTGACTGCCCTGTTTCCGGGATAACTGTCTGCCCTGTTTCCAGGGAAACTGACTGCCATGTTTCCAGGCTAACTGATCACCCTGTTTCCGGGGTAACTGACTGCCCTGTTTCCAGGGTAACTGATCACCCTGTTTCCGGGATAACTGACTGCCCTGTTTCCAGGGTAACTGATCAACCTGTTTCCAGGGTAAATGACTGCCCTGTTTCCAGGGTAACTGATCACCCTGTTTCCGGGATAACTGACTGCCCTGTTTCAAGGGTAACTGATCAACCTGTTTCCGAGTTAACTGTCTGCCCTGTTTCCAGGCTAACTGATCACCCTGTTTCCGGGATAACTGACTGCCCTGTTTCCAGTGTAACTGATCAACCTGTTTCCAGGGTAACTAACTGCCCTGTTTCCTAGGTAACTGACTGCCCAGTTTCCAGGGTAACTGAGTGCCCTGTTTCCAGGGAAACTGACTGCCCAGTTTCAAGGGTAACTGATCAACCTGTTTCCAGGGTAACTGACTGCCCTGTTTCCAGGGTGACTGACCGCCCTGTTTCCGGGGTAACTGACCGCCCTGTTTGCAGGATAACTGACTGCCCTGTTTCCGGGATAACTGACTGCCCCGATTCCAGGAGAACTGATCGCCCTGTTTATGGGGTAACTAACTGCCCTGTTTCCAGGATAACTGACTGCCCTGTTTCCAGGGTAACTGACCGCCCAGTTTCCAGGGTAACTGACCGCCCTGTTTCCGGGACAACTGACTTCCCTGTTTCCATGGTAACTGATCAACCTCTTTCCAGGGTAACTGACTGCCCTGTTTCCGGGATAACTGATCACCCTGTTTCCCGGGTAACTGACTGCCCTGTTTCCGGGATAACTGACTGCCCCGATTGCAGGATAACTGATCGCCCTGTTTCCGGGGTAACTGACCGCCCTGTTTCCAGGATAACTGATTGCCCTGTTTTCAGGGCAACTGACTGCCCTGTTTCCAGGGTAACTGACCGCCCTGTTTCCGGGGTAACTGACCGCCCTGTTTCTGGGGTAACTGACTGCCCTGTTTCCAGGGTACCTGACTGTGCTATTTCCAGTGTAACTGACCGTCAGGTTTCAAGGATAACTGACCGCCCTGTTTCCAGTACAACTGACCACCCTGTTTCCAGATGAACTGACTGCCCTGTTTCCGGGATAACTGACTGCCCTGTTTCGAGGATAACTGACCACCCTGTTTCCAGGTTAACTGACTGCCCTGTTTCCGGGATAACTGACTGCGCTGTTTCCTGGGTAACTGACTGCCCTGTTTCCAGAGTAACTGACCGCCCTATTTCCTGGGTAACTGAATGGCCTGTTTCCAGGGTAACTGACCGCCCTTTTTCCAGGGTAACTGATCACTCTGTTTCAGGGGTAACTGACTGCCCTGTTTTCAGGGTAACTGAATGCCCTGTTTCCAGGGTAACTGACTGCGCTGTTTCCGGGGTAACTGACTGCCCGGTTTCCAGGGTAACTGACTGTCCTGTTTCCAGGGTAACTGACCGCCCTGTTTCCAGGATAACTGACTGTCCTGTTTCCAGGGTAACTGACCGCCCTGTTTCCAGGATAACTGACTGCCCTATTTCCAGTATAACTGACCACCCTGTTTCCAGGTTAACTGACTGCCCTGTTTCCGGGATAACTGACTGCCGTGTTTCCAGGGTAACTGACTGCCCTGTTTCCAGGGTAACTGACCGCCCTGTTTCCGGGGTAACTGAATGGCCTGTTTCCAGGGTAACTGGCTGCCCAGTTTCCAGGGTAACTGACTGCCCTGTTTCCGGGATAACTGTCTGCCCTGTTTCCAGGGAAACTGACTGCCCTGTTTCCAGGGTAACTGATCTCCCTATTTCCGGGGTAACTGACCGCCCTGTTTCCAGGGTAACCCTGTTTCCAGGATAACTGACTGCCCTGTTTCCAGGATAACTGACTGCCCTGTTTAGAGGGTAACTGACTGCCCTGTTCCGGGATAACTGTCTGTCCTTTTTCCAGGGAAACTGATCACCCTGTTTCCGGGATAACTGACCGCCCTGTTTCCAGGGTAACTGATCAACCTGTTTCCAGGGTAACTGACTGCCCTGTTTCCAGGGTAACTGATCACCCTGTTTCCGGGATAACTGACTGCCCTGTTTCAAGGGTAACTGATCAACCTGTTTCCGGGATAACTGACTGCCCTGTTTCCAGTGTAACTGATCAACCTGTTTCCAGTGTAACTAACTGCCCTGTTTCCTAGGTAACTGACTGCCCAGTTTCCAGGGTAACTGACTGCCCTGTTTCCAGGGTAACTGACTGCCCAGTTTCAAGGGTAACTGATCAACCTGTTTCCAGGGTAACAAACTGCCCTATTTCCGGGATAACTGATCACCCTGTTTCCGGGGTAACTGACTGCCCTGTTTCCTGGGTGACTGTCCGCCCTGTTTCCGGGGTAACTGACTGCCCTGTTTCCAGTGTAACTGATCAACCTGTTTCCAGGATAACTAACTGTCCAGTTTCAAGGGTAACTGATCAACCTGTTTCCGGGATAACTTTCTGCCCTGTTTCCAGGGAAACTGACTGCCCTGTTGCTGGGGTAACTGACCGCTCTGTTTCCGGGGACGCTGAGTGCCCTGTTTCCAAGGTAACTGATCACACTGTTTCCGGGTTAACTGGCTGCCCTGTTTCCGAGGTAATTGACTGCCCAGTTTCCAGGGTAACTGACTGCCCTGTTTCCAGGGTAACTGAACGCCCAGTTTCCAGGGTAACTGACCGCCCTGTTTCCGGGACAACTGACTTCCCTGTTTCCATGGTAACTGATCAACCTGTTTCCAGGGTAACTGACTGCCCTGTTTCCGGGATAACTGATCACCCTGTTTCCGGGGTAACTGACTGCCCTGTTTCCGGGATAACTGACTGCCCCGATTGCAGGATAACTGATCGCCCTGTTTCCGGGGTAACTGACCGCCCTGTTTCCATGATAACTGATTGCCCTGTTTCAGGGCAACTGACTGCCCTGTTTCCAGGTTAACTGACCGCCCTGTTTCCAGGATAACTGACTGCCCTGTTTCCAGGATAACTGACTGTCCTGTTTAGAGGGTTACTGACTGCCCTGTTTCCGGGATAACTGTCTGCCCTGTTTCCAGGGAAACTGACTGCCATGTTTCCAGGCTAACTGATCACCCTGTTTCCGGGGTAACTGACTGCCCTGTTTCCAGGGTAACTGATCACCCTGTTTCCGGGATAACTGACTGCCCTGTTTCCAGGGTAACTGATCAACCTGTTTCCAGGGTAAATGACTGCCCTGTTTCCAGGGTAACTGATCACCCTGTTTCCGGGATAACTGACTGCCCTGTTTCAAGGGTAACTGATCAACCTGTTTCCGAGTTAACTGTCTGCCCTGTTTCCAGGCTAACTGATCACCCTGTTTCCGGGATAACTGACTGCCCTGTTTCCAGTGTAACTGATCAAC
The DNA here is from genome assembly GCF_036365525.1 of Heterodontus francisci. NCBI lineage: Eukaryota > Metazoa > Chordata > Chondrichthyes > Heterodontiformes > Heterodontidae > Heterodontus > Heterodontus francisci. Next base: position 235,394,837 of record NC_090371.1, read on the forward strand.
CTGTTTCCAGGGTAACTAACTGCCCTGTTTCCTAGGTAACTGACTGCCCAGTTTCCAGGGTAACTGAGTGCCCTGTTTCCAGGGAAACTGACTGCCCAGTTTCAAGGGTAACTGATCAACCTGTTTCCAGGGTAACTGACTGCCCTGTTTCCAGGGTGACTGACCGCCCTGTTTCCGGGGTAACTGACCGCCCTGTTTGCAGGATAACTGACTGCCCTGTTTCCGGGATAACTGACTGCCCCGATTCCAGGAGAACTGATCGCCCTGTTTATGGGGTAACTAACTGCCCTGTTTCCAGGATAACTGACTGCCCTGTTTCCAGGGTAACTGACCGCCCAGTTTCCAGGGTAACTGACCGCCCTGTTTCCGGGACAACTGACTTCCCTGTTTCCATGGTAACTGATCAACCTCTTTCCAGGGTAACTGACTGCCCTGTTTCCGGGATAACTGATCACCCTGTTTCCCGGGTAACTGACTGCCCTGTTTCCGGGATAACTGACTGCCCCGATTGCAGGATAACTGATCGCCCTGTTTCCGGGGTAACTGACCGCCCTGTTTCCAGGATAACTGATTGCCCTGTTTTCAGGGCAACTGACTGCCCTGTTTCCAGGGTAACTGACCGCCCTGTTTCCGGGGTAACTGACCGCCCTGTTTCTGGGGTAACTGACTGCCCTGTTTCCAGGGTACCTGACTGTGCTATTTCCAGTGTAACTGACCGTCAGGTTTCAAGGATAACTGACCGCCCTGTTTCCAGTACAACTGACCACCCTGTTTCCAGATGAACTGACTGCCCTGTTTCCGGGATAACTGACTGCCCTGTTTCGAGGATAACTGACTACCCTGTTTCCAGGGTAACTGACTGCCCTGTTTCTGGGATAA